>NW_024080780.1:3056054-3260956 GCF_003009895.1 Hyaena hyaena
TATGTGTCTGTTTTTGTGCCAATACCATACTGTCTTGATGATGACAGCTTTGTAGTAGAGGCTAAAGTCTGGGATGGTGATACCTCCCGTTTTGGTTTTATTTTTCAGTATTACTTTGGCTATTCGGGGTCTTTTGTGGTTCCATACAAATTTTAGGATAGTTTGTTCTAGTTTTGAGAAGTATGCTGGTGCAATTTTGATTGGGATTGCATTGAATGTGTAGATAGCTTTGGGTAGTAATGACATCTTAACTATATTTATTCTTCCTATCCATGAGCATGGAATGTTTTTCCATTTCTTTGTGTCTTCTTCAATTTCTTTCATAAGTTTTCTATAGTTTTCATCATACAGATCTCTTCTATCCTTGGTTAGGTTTATTCCTAGGTATGGTTTTTTGTGCTATTGTGAATGGGATCAGTTTCTTGACCAGTGTTGGATAATTTTTAAGAAATAAATCTACCCAGGGTTCCTGGTTGGCTCACTCAAAAGAGAATGCAACTCTTAATCTCAGGGTTGTAAGTTCGAGCCCTACCCTGGATGTAGAGATTACTAAAAAATAAATTAAAAAAATAAATTTGCTGTATAAAATGAATTTTACATGTGTTTCTGACTTGGGTCTAATTAATTTTGAAAGAAGTATAGTATTCCATATCCGAAATTAAAATATTTCCTTTCCCTGAAACTACTCAAAATAAGAATAAAAGCAAAATTATGAGACTACATTTATGAGGTAAGAAAATCTACTTTAAATATATAAATAGTTATAAATCATAAAAGCATAAGGTTGTATGTTTAAATACATTAAGTTTAAAAGTATTCTTGGGGCACCTGGGTGGCTTAGTTGATTAAGTGTCATACTATTGATTTCAGCGCAGGTCACGATCTCACAGTCGGGAGCTCGAGCCCCAAGTCGGGTTCTGCATTGACAGTGTGGAGTCTGCTTCAGATTCTCTCACTCCCATCTCCCTCTGCCCCTACCCCGATCACATTCGTTCCCAAAATAAATTTAGAAAAATGTTCTTTATGATGGAAGACATAGAGAAAGATAGGATGCAGACTAAGAGAAAACACTGGCAATTTATGACATGTTAATTGATATGTGCCCAGAATGTAAAATGTAACTAACTAATGCAATAGGAAAATTGGAAATGGTAGGAATGTATTAAAGTTGAAAAGTTCATGGCTAATAAGCTATAATGGTCAATAAATAAATGAAGAAATACATAGCTTCTTTGTATGCAATCAAAGAAAATAAAAGTGAAATACAATGCAAAATAACTTCATACCCTTAAAAACAGCAAAGAGCAACCACTCTTCTGTTCACGACTCATCGTCCAGAACCAGGCACATTGGTCCCACCTAACTGGGCCAGAAATGCCTGGCAAGTGGAGAGATAGGTATATTTGGTGAATGGCACCAATGGTTGTCGCCCTGGAAAGTATCACTGCTATCAACGCCACGCATTACAATTTGGTAAAGTTCACTGAACTGCGTGTAGCCCATGACTTGTCATTTCCACTTCTAGGAATCAATTGGAGATACTTTTGCACATGTGCAAAACGAGACCTATCAGTAAAAGTTCTTAGAAGCATTCCTTGCTATAGAGAAAAATGTCTCTCAAAGTCAACAAAGAGAAAATTATTTTGGCATATTCACAGAATAGAATGTTTCATAGCTATTGAAAGGAGTGATCTAAAGATATCAACCTGAATACTTAAACATACACAGTCAATGGAAATAAAACTTGCTGCAAAATATTATATAAAATGATCTCTTGTGTGGGAACTGGTGGAATAGTGAAAGCAATACTATACATTGTTTAAGGCTATCTGTGGCTAAAAGCATGAACACTTGGGCAGAAAGTATGTGTGCTATCATTAGGAAATCAGTCCTCTCTGCAGAGAGAGTGATGGGTTTGATATCAGAGTGGGATTACAAAGGAAGCATTACGTCCTTAATGGTCCTCAAAAGTGATTCAAAGCTGCTAAGGCAAAATATTCGATATGGATGATGTATGAATGGATATTTACAATAACACTTTCTTAATTTTCTGTTTGACCTCTTGCTAATTAAAAGATAAAATAAGGAAATGGAAAGAGTGATGGAGTGACCTGAATTGTTCTGCCACAGCAAACTCTCCTAAATCATCCATGCATATTTGAAAATTGACCTGCACACATAACTATATTTCACAACGATAAGATTATAGTTGTAAATGACCATTAAGTAAAATCGATGCTCAGGAGGATGAGTATGTTTCTGTTCTCTCCTGTGTCTTCAACCGCTCTAGATCGTACTTAATTCGGTGTGATCTCTTGCTTGGATCCGCAACGATCTTCCTTTGTCTAACTCTCGTGATATTTCCTGTCCTGTCTTGACAAAAATTCCCACTGCTTTATACAATTACGCGGAAGGATTTTGTGCATAGTATTTGTGTCTTTTCTGAGAATGCAAATACCCAATGACTATGCCCTCCCATACTTATAGAAGTACCTACTATGGTGCTAACTTTATGACTAAATTATTTTAATATACCTTATGGCATTCAGGAATTTTATTTCATCATCACGTTCATTGGTAGAGTGAATATAACTAGTGGTGTGTGTGTGTTTGTGTGTTTGTGTATGTGCATGTTCAAATATTTTGTGGGGCTAGAGCAAGGACAGAAATATTTACGTATAGGTTCCTTTTCTCTCCTACATTAGGAATGGTAGAAACATCTAACAAACGATTATGTATGAGTGCTTGGAGACCTAGCTGCTACCACACAATATGTGTGTTCCTAAAAAGAACTCTCAAACCCTCTTGTTCTTCAGAATCATTGGATTAAAATTAACAAGGCTTATGCCAAAAACAGTCAAAAGTTAACCACAAGAATCCTATGCAGCTTTATAACTAAAAGAAAACTGCTCTTAATAAAAACACTAGAAAAGCTAATTAGAGATTTATCTAATAAATAAATAAATATTCCAATACATATTAGACTCAAGTAAATCCACATAAGTATGGAACTTGATGGAAAGGTTGACGTTGCTGAGTTATGGGGCAAAAGATAAAATACACAAAGATCAAGACTGCATCCAACAATGGGTAGCGTATTTTGAGTTTTGTTGACAATCCATGGAAGTACAAAGCATAATTAGCTTGCTTTATTAATTATATGTCTTTTATTATCAAAGTACTTTAATAAGGATTTTACACATATTTAGGTATTTACATTTTCTTCTAGTAGGTAAGAGATTTGTAAAGAACATTTTGGACAGTAAAACAAAGTTAATGTTGTATTAACACTAATATGATAAATTTGAAAAGCAATTGCACTGTAAAGTAGCTCTGAAAAGTAAATGTTATATTTATCTTTTAATTTGGTATAAAATTGTGTTTATAATTACCTTTTTAGCAAAGAGGTTACCTTTCATTAAGATTCATCAAATGCATTTTATCCAAAGCTCCTAGGCTGACAAGATAATGAATTCCAGATAATATGATGATTGATGATCGATTCTAGTCATTGAATGTCTTTTCTCAAAGTTACGCTATACAGATTCATTTTTGGATAATAATCGGTTATAGCTATAATAGATTTTCATTTTATAATTTGGGTTGCTCCACTGAGCAGACTGAGATATTGAACTGATTACAGGTAAATTACCTTTTTGTCATTTGCTTTCTTGACTATGTGGGTGGGTAGCACAAACATCAAATTCTATGTTGAGTTTAGATTATTGTTCCTTAGTCTAACATTGTATTAACTTTTAAAAATATTCTTTATTAACAGAATTCCTTGAAAATATAACTAGATATTTAAAAATAAAAATAAATGCATTCAAGCTGACACTGCTCTTCTCCTCAGCTCCTTTTAACTACTGATATTCTTTTTCTTTTCTTTTCTTTTTTTTTTTTTTTTTTGAGAGAGAGAGAGAGAGAGAGCATTTGAGCTGGGGAGAGGCAGAAAGGAAAGCAGAGAGAATCTCAAGCAAACTCCATACCCAGCGTGGATCCCCATTCCAGGCTCAATCTCATGACTGTGAGATCATGACCTGAGCTGAAATCAAGAGTTGGACACTTAACCAACTGAGCCTCCCAGGCACCACCACCCTCATATTCCTTTTTAAGTAAGATTTTCTATGATCTTTGGAGATCACGTGATCATTTGATAAATTTAACATCATGAATTTTGGCTTCAAATTTTAACATTCCTTATTTTCTCAGAACACAGTTTGATAAATCATGTTACTCTGAAATGAACTAACTGCACTGGGAAGAATGTAATTTTCCTGATCTGGTTAGAAAATACATCAAACTTTACAATTTTAAGATTATTACTACATTTTATAGCTTTACCATGAGAAAGAATCCCTAAACCTCCTTTGAAATGATTATTGAAGCACGAAGAAACATAAATTAAAATAATTTCCAAAGTCAGAATACGACGATCAGTTTTTTTTAGAAACCTACAGTTAAAACGTGTGTTTTGCCAATCTCTCTTTTTTTCTCCAGAATGTTGGTATATTATCAATCCTTTTTATTTTATTTTTTAAGTTTATTTATTTATTTGAGCAAGGGAGAGACACAGTGTGAGTGGGTGGGGATAGAATGAGAGAGAGAGAGAGAGGGAGAGAGAGAGAGAGAGAAAGAGAGAGAGAGAGAGAGAATCCCAAGCAGGTTCTGCATTGTCAGTGCAGAGCCCAATGCAGGGCTCAAACTCACAGACGGTGAAATCATGACCTGAGCCGAAATCAGGAGTTGGGTACTCAACCGACTGAACCACCCAGGTGCCCCTATAACCCTTTTTAAGATATATTCAAAAGTATTTAAATATAGATAAATTAGAAAATCTAGAATCAATTCTTTATTTTGTGCTAAGTTGGCTTAATTAAAATATCTCTATTCTCAGTGTGCATGGTAGAATGTATTTGTGGAAAGTATTTTTGAAAAATAATTTTGGTCATGACTAATATTCAAAGATTATTGAATCTTTGCTGTCATGGCTAAAACTAAATAGATTATTTATACCAAGTGTTGATGAGGACGCAGAGCAATTGGGACTCCCATATACTGATGTTGGAAGCAAAGAAAGGTACGACCAGTAAAAAGAATTTGATAATGTTTTAATAAATTTAAATTTATTCATACGTCTGCTCTATGACATAGCAATTTCACCACTGGGTACTTATCCAAGAAAAGTTTAAAAAATTTGGCTGCAAAAGGACATGTACTTTAATATTCTTATCAGCTTTATCCTATGATAGTCCAAACTGGATATAACCCAAGCACTCATCTTCAGGTGAATGGGTTAACAAGTTCTGTTTTATACATACCTAAAGTATTACTCAGTGATCAAAAGGAATGAACTATGAATATACACTACAGCATGTATGAATGTCAAAAACATTACCATACGTAAAAGAAGCAAACAAATGAGAAACAATACATGCCATATATTTCCATTTACATAAACTTGTAGCACAGGCAAACTAAATAATGATGGTGTAAATCAAAACTACTCTTTCCTGGAGGAATCAAGGAATAGACCAAAAAGGTGCATGAGGAAGCTGGGGCTTAACAGGAAGTACCAGGCTGCTTTTCACCTTGTGATGTGCTCTGTGTCCTCTTCCCAATAAAAAAAAGAAGTGGAAAAAAAAAAAAAAAGAACAGATATCCCCAGTTCCACATACTCTTGTAGAAATGCAGGTGACACTGAGACTCCTCACGTAAGTGGCAAGGTCTATATCACGTCCTTTCATCCGGGCCCGCGTCCCTGACTGGTTGATTACAAGCATACAGTGAAAGTGATGCAGTGTTATTTTCCAGACTAGGTTACACACAGCTTCTGCCTACTTTTTTGGAACAATCACATCAGAGCCCTAAACTGCCAAGTCCACAATCTGACATCCAGGCTACCAGGCAGTGAGGGGCCCAGAGTAGGACCCGCAGAGGGCTCATATGGAGAAGCTTTGGCGGGGCATGGAGACAAAGTGAGGTCTCATTTTTCCCTCCTGCTTCCTTCCCAGGGTTCAGCCCCTGCCTCACTCCAACTTCAGCCTCGTAGGAGACTCTATGCGAGGATCCCTCCTGGGTTCCTGATCTCTGGAAACCAGGAGAGATAATAAAACGAGCATTGTTTGAAGTCACATAGGTTTGGGATTATTTGTTGTGCCACAGTAGATAACTGGAAAAATGTGGTGGCCTGTAAACCAGAAAGAGTAATTGGACCTCAGTTTAGTGAGCATTGAAACACCACAAGGTTTTGTTGGGCAGAAGAGTAACAGGACAGATGTGGTGTTTCAAGAAGGTCAGGCAAATGGCGGTGTGCAGAACCACCTGAGGCAGCAGTGCCTGGAAGTGGGGAGATGATCTCAGAATGTTCCGGGCACCAAATGAACAGTCTTTGGCAAGGCTGGGATTTTGCTATTTACAGAAACATATCTCTTTTGAAAAGGAGAAGTGTTTTCAGAAAGTTGACTGTGTTGATTTGGGAGAATTTGCTCATATTTAAAGATCTTGGTCTTTTAATGAATACCCTACTGAGTCATTTTATAAAAATATATTTGCCTCCCTGTAAATCTATCTCATAAATGTGGGTTTTCATTAATTGGTTCAATGACCTGTTAGTCACTTTGTTATTTTTAAATCTCCACTTAGCCTTGCTACTGAGTGAAAACCAAGAGATTTTATTAGCCTTACATGATATGAAATTAACGAACTTACATCAAACTTTTCTCTAAGAATGATATAAAGCAGTAAGTTTCAGTATACGTTTGAGCAAATTGCACACTGACAGCATAGTAGCCTGTAGCAAGCGTGGCACGATTAGCATGCCTATTACATCAAAGTGATGAGACTTTGATAACACGTTTTTATTATTGCTGATGCTATATAGAAATCTCCAACTATGAAGCGTGTGACTTGGCAGCACTTGGGACCCACGTATATTTTCTTCTCTCAAATCAGGGGAGGCCTCCCTCTGTGACGTTAGGAAAAGGAGAACGGGCTGTCTCCTGGCTGCCATTACGTGTGGCCTGGCTGTTCCCAAGCACCATCTGCTCTTTTTCCTGTTCCCTGCCCTCCATAAAGGATCACTCACCTCACTGCTGTTTACCCACAAAGAAAGAACAAAGAATTGATTAATCTGGCCATTTCCAGTCTTCAGGGCCAACTAAGAGGTGTATGTGTATCTCTTTATTTCTTGGTAGTTTTTAGTTTTTTGAGAGAGAGAGCGAGCATGAGTGAGGGAGAGGGGCAGAGGGAGAGAGAATCTTAAACAGGATCCATACACAGCGCAGAGCCCCAGGCAGGGCTCGATTCTACAACCCCGGGATCATGACTTGGGCCAAAATTAAGAGTCAACGCTCAACCAACTGAATCATCCAAGCGCCCCAAGAGGGAAACGTTTTAAATTGCACACCAAATATTCCATTACTAGTGCCCAGAAACCCATTTTTATCTTCAGATGTTCTGGAATGCTCACGCTGGCCTTATTTCTACATCTCCTTGAGATTTTCTCCTTTTTCCCGTCTCCATCACCAAAGCTTTACTTTTCTTTTGGGGAATTCTACCCACCACCCCTAGATAAAGCCCCTGGATCCAACTTCCTGCTTTAAATTTCCCAGTCAAGAGTATTTATTTATTCAAGAGTAAGGACTGCGGCACACCAACAGGGTGGTCGGGGGGGGGGGGGAAGGGGGCATTTACCTGCCTTGAGTTGTAGGTGGTGCAGAGGAGAGGAGTTCTCTAATTTTCTTGTCCAATTATTCAGTATAACTTGCAGTGGCTTTGTTGTTCAGATTGTGGAATCTATTTTCCCCGCATTGCCATTGCTCAAGGTCAAATGGCAACTGTCAGAGATTATATATACTAGCTCTTGGCATTGAACAAGAGAGATGTTCTTAACTACTCTTGGGTTGGAGATATTCCTTTGCTTTATTTTGCAAGCAGTGTTAGCTTACTGAGTGCAGGCTTTTTCTCCGTCCCTTGCATATTTTGCTCCATCATGTCTACTTAGAATTAGAACAGGTCTGGTAGCAAGCCACTTAACTTTTAAATGACCATCCTCTTTAGCTACAGACAACATTGAGGGAAATCTAGAAACTAAATCAATTAAGTATCAAAGGTGCATAACCATTCCCTGTCTGAGAGAAAGGGAAAGATAGGTTAAATTTTCCATGAAACTGAAGAAATATCTGAGAAATCTCTAATTCTAATGCTAAGTGCATGTGTATAACCTATTTTATTCATGTATTCATGAGTTTAGAACATATTAAATGACTAAGTGTTTGCCATGTGAAGATTTGAGACAGAGCATCCTTGAGCAAAAATGCAACTCGTGCCCACAAAAAGAGTAACTTCGGTAGAATGTTCAAGGAAGGAAGAAAGGCCAGCATTGTTGACGTCTGGTGTTGATCCTATTTTCCCAAAAGTTTTATTTTAGAAAACAAAAAATGGAGGAGGTGACTATGTCTCATATTGAAAATGTGTACTTTTATTTGGAAAGAGAACTGGGATTAGAAGAATGTTTTAGATCTTTCTTCTCTTGACCATCAACCACATTCAAATTCCATCATATATTAGGGAATCCCAATTATAGGGGACATACAGAATATTTTGTACTTTTTCAAAAATAAGGAATACAAGAAAGTATTTTCAGTTCTCTCTTACCTGGGGAATTTGACCTGGCCTTCTGACATGTCACTGCAGTCTAGTTTTGAGGTCGTAATGTTTTACCTAAAATATGATTTGCTCTTTTCTGGGAAAGCAAGGAGTGTGTAATGTGTTTAATGGCTCAGGTAGAACAGCAGGAGAGCTTACTAATAAAAGATTTTGGAAAAAGGAGTAGGAGAGAGAGGCTGGCATGATTTATAGTGTCAGCATGTAAACAATCCCCCCCGAGGGCATCACTGCCTCCTGCCCATCAGGAAGATTCTCCCAGCTGTCAATCACTAGGATGCCTAGACCCTGCCAATTCTAGGAACTTTGCATATTCTGAGCTGGAGGAATTTATTTTTTCTTCAGCAGCTTGAAGCTCCACAAAGGTATCATTGAAGTGATTGAAGCATAACATGATTGCTAGTTTTACAACCAAATAAGGCATTTTTCTCTTTCTTTTCCAATGGTCCATTTTTTTCCTAGTATATTAGTTGGTTTTCATGTACTTTTTACTTAGGAATGGTTATGTATGTGTATGAGGCTCTGAGGTAAGGGGATCTTTTAATTTTTAGGAACCCAGTAGAAATAAAAATAATTGTCAGATTTTGATTTAGGTCACAACTTTGCTTTCAATGACTTTAGGTCATTACTTTTACATAAACACACACAATGTGAGTTTTGTTCATTGGAAATCTTACACATGTATATGTATAAATCTAGTAACTAAAGAATATTTTGACTATAAAAATGTATGTCACTTTAAAATTTAAGCTTTTACTCAACTTGACCCAGTTACAAGATAACATTTCATAGTCTTCCTTTCTTTGCAGCTTAGTAGATACTAGGTATAGTTGCTTTGTTAATCCACACATCAACTTTTGGAGAGTCAACAGTGAAATGATCAAATACAGAGAGAACTGTATATGATAGCCAAATTCTGAGTAATTGTCCTATTTACAGAGAGATTTTAGATGTTAACTTGAGGGACTAAACTCCTGGTAGAACTGCCAAATAAGGACATACTGTCAGAAGTAAAATAGAATGAGATGCCTCTCAATCCATTTGTTGATGAGCTGTTCTCTTTGCTCAGAGGGGAGGTACAGGACAAATGATTTGGCATTGCATGGAGAGAAAAATTCCACCCTCGTTTTCTCTTTCTTATTCAGTTATTAATATACAGTGATTGGGACTCTTTCTCCTTAGCGTATTCTCATTCACTTTGACCTAAATGTGCCACCCTTAGGAAGGCTTCACCCTCTGCAACCTTGAATTCTGGCAGTCTCAAGGGGCTCTCTGGCTCTCAGCTCTGCTGCTGGTACTTAATCCAAATCAATGTCAATATTGGATTCCATATTTTTATCTGTATTTATGGCAGTTTAAAATGTATGACATCTATAATCTATAAAAAGTCCACAATTATCGGACTTCTAACCATTATTTTATCTATAAATTGGATGATATAAAAAGGTCAAAAACCTGGTATTTTAAAAAAATTGACCAATATGAAAACCATAGGCAGGATTGGACTCCTATAATCTACAGATATGTCACTGGAAAGTCACATTGTTCAAATGAAAACAAAACCAAAATGTTTCTCTATCTGTCTATCCTCCATCTATCTACCTATCATCTACCTATCGTTTCCTTTTCTGTTTCGACTTAAAATATGCCTAGTGGCCTTTGTTTTTACAGCAGAATTTTAGTTTCATAGCAATGTGAATAAACACATTCTTAGAACTTTACTCTTGAAAGATGTAAGGCAGTGAAGAAAAAACCATTGTTTTAAAAACAGGTAATTTGCTTGACATAGTCCTGATACAATGTCACATGTAATTGGAAAGTCAATACATTAGCTTTGATTTCATTCCATCCTGCTAGACAGAATACTTCTTCTCTTTATCATTTCGGGTTTTTGAGGTTAAGCTTAGGAAGATGCTTATTCCTCATTATTATGAAAATGTTGAACTAAGTATAGTATGATCTTTTTTGGGAAGCTAATTCCCCATGGGTTTTTCATTGTTCTGTATAGCATGTGAACAGAAGCACTGAAGATCTTTCTTCCGAACTGTATTTTCAAATATATTTGCAGAACAAACAATCTTGGATGTTAGTGATAATTTCACCTCTGGTGCACAGATAAGTTTTGCTCATAGCCCATTATATCAAAGATTGGCATTTCCTTAGCACGAAGTACCTCAGCTATGAGACAAACAGACTGCATACTTGGCTTCTCCTTAAGTTCTTCTGTGTCATCCTCTGGGTTTCGAGAACAGGAAGAACTAGCATGACCACTAGCGGCTCATGCTTCCTGCTGCACTGTGAATATAATCAACTCTTTTGTTTCTGTACCAGGAGTCTCATGTCTCCCATCAGCTCTATGAATCTGTGGCACACTAACTTGGAATCATGCAAGAAGAGAAAGTTCTCAGGCCCTTCACAATTCCTGGCTCATTTGGGATGGAATAAACAAAACACCTAACATTTCATTTTGCCAGGGAGAAGGAAATTTAGGGGCCTTTTGTCAAAACCTCCTTAGTCTTCTTCTTTGTAATTAAACACTCAATTCGCTTATTTTTCTATTTCTTGTTTTTTAAATGGTCAAGAAAATTTAGTTTAAAGAGCAAGACAACTAACAAAAAAGGTGAGCGTTTGTGTAAAGTTCAGAAGGCTTTCTTAAGTTGGGGTCAATTCCAAATGTACAGCTCTAGCCACTAAGCAAATAAAATGCCAAACACGTATAATTCCTAACAGAAAGAGACAAAGGCTTTTTTTTTTCAGGAAACACCTTGCCCATATTTATTATTATCAGTCCTCTTTTTAAATGGAGAGGCAAATATAAGCTATATCAATAATTTATCTTTGTATAGTCACCAGCAATACATTTGATATATTTTCCTACAAAGTCAAGCGATATATTTATTTTGTTTCTCCTTTTAAGTTTGGCTTAACTGACCCTCAATAACTGATTCCCTTCATACTGACGTCTATTCCATTCACCCTGTTTGATATGCTTAGAAGTAAACAGTTACAGTCTTAAAGATATCATCATTTTGACATATCAAAGCAAGCAGCTATTTAAGCTGTAAATTTTATGTGTCAACATGTGACTAAAAAGTCACATCATTCCCTGTTTCACATACCAAAGAAAGCCTTCAAATAGAGACACTCCATCAGTTGAATTAATTTGCTTGAAAGTAATTTGTTTTATAGCCAGTGAATTTGTTATGTGCTCCAAGTTTAGAAACGAGCATACACTGGGCAATTGGTTTTCAATGGCAATTTTTGTTACAGTATAAACATTTATAAAATGTATTGACAGATTCAGCTCCCCTATAAAAAGGTCACCCAACCCAGAGAGATCTTCTCTGGTCGGCCATTCTGAGAAATAAGTAGAAATCTGAGAAATGGGTACACAGCTTGGCTAGTTCCTCTGATATCTACCTAGACAAGGAATTGCTTGATATATTTTCTTTTTTAGAAAAAAATTTAACGTTTATTCAGTTTTTGAAAGACAGAGAGACAGAGTGTGAGTTGCGGAGGGGCTGAGAGAGGGGGAGACACAGAATCTGTAGCAAGATCCAGGCTCTGAGCTGTCAGCACAGAGCCCAATGCGGGGCTCAGACTCACGAACCATGAGATCATGGCCTGTGCCAAAGTTGAACACTTAGCCAACTGAGCCACCCAGGTGCCCCTGAACTAGATACATTTTCTTCTTACACTGCATTTAAAAGAATTGTAGTGGTGCTCTCCAAAATTGAAATTGTGTTACAATTAAGGAAGAATAATTTAAAAGTTATATTTATGTTCTTTTCTCCAATTAGATAAAAAGAAAATCCAGTGTAGAAACCTAAAAAATTAAATTGACCACTGAACACCAGCGTTGGCATTCTTCCTTTTTGTAGGTGTTTAAATATGCTTTGCTCTTTGGGTGGTTGAAGACAACTTTTAGTTGTTTTAGCATCTTTGAAACCAATATATCAGTACTGGCTCTTTTGCTGTTACTATGGACAAATTTTAGTGAAGTTTTCCTTCCAATTAGGAATATCATGTTTGTTTTGTTTGCTTGGCTGATCTAATAGACTCTCATTCAGGAGTTCAGGCAGCCTCCAATCTGGCAGATATGAGGGTTCTTTTTTTTTTTTTAAACCTATCTTTCTCCTTTCTATTTGTAAACCCCTCAAATTTTTAAGGATCATTAGGATTTGATCAGAAAAAAGTGGACCCATAGGACAGATAATAATAAGGAGATTATTAGGTGTATTTGCCCTTACACAAGTGTGGGAGCTAAACAATCTTTGTGAGGCCAATGTTGATCTGACATTGGTGGCTGAAGTTTACAGGCAGTATAGTCTGGAAGGAAAAAAGGGCATATATTGGGAAACTCGTGAACAAAGTGTAACCAGAACTGGCAGACTTGGGATGCTGAGAATTGACTGGAACCCGCATTGACCTTCACTGCCTCCATGCCTCACTGAAGAAGAACATGCTGGTCTGAGGGCCCTCAGTGATGTGAGCAGCGGAGGGGCTGACTCCATAGGTCAGCAGGTCCAGAAGGAGCTGTGATCCCCGTGGTGCCAGGCGTGAACCCGGTGAGCTGGGTGAGGCTCAGCCAGTCTGAACTCCGAGTGCAGGAACATGCTGGGGCTTAACTTCTGACTTTCAAATGTCACACAAAATACAGCTTTGGGTTCACCCCCATACATTGTGCAGGGAAAGGAATCCTGAACAGTTAAAGCTTAGCTCAGCAGACACACTTCAAATCCACCCCTCAGAAGCATCTAACCAATTAGATGTTACCACAGTTTAGAAACAGGCAGACTTGTCTTTCAACATTATGATACAGCTTAAAGAAAAATAAAATAAAATAAAATAAAATAAAATAAAATAAAATAAAATAAAATAAAATAAAATCTGGCCATTTGTAGCAACGTGGATGGAACTCGAGGGTGTTATGCTAAGTGAAATAAGTCAGGCAGAGAAAGACAGATACCATATGTTTTCACTCATATGTGGATCAGGAGAAACTTAACAGAAGACCTTGGGGAAGGGGATGGGGAAAAATTAGTTACAGAGAAGGAGGGAGGCAAACCATAAGAAACTCTTAAATACTGAGAACAAACAGAGTTGTTGGGGGGTGGAGGAGAGGGGAAAATGGGTGATGGGCATTGAGGAAGGCACTTGTTGGGATGAGCACTGGGTGTTGTATGGAAACCAACTTGACAATAAACTATATTTAAAAAATTAAGAAAAGAAAAGAAAAAATAATAAAATAAGTTAAAAACTTGAACATTTACTGTTCCTACTTGTGCTAAGCACAAACAAAACCCTTACCTATGTAAAATAAGTCTTTTGATTTAGAAGCTTTCCCTATAATAATATGATTTATCCCATGATCTTGCAGGTAGTGAAATTAAACTGGGTCTGGGTTTCCTCATTAGTCAGAAGCAGGGGGTGACATGAGTCAGTTTCAGTCAGGCGCAGTTCCACCACCGACTAGCTATATAGCCCTGATCAAGTTTCCTCCTCTGGGAGCCTTCCTTTCCTCAGTTACAATTGAGTGCAGAAAAGTCCCCCGGTCAGAAGTATACTGTTTTGGAAAGATTTCCTAAAATCCCTAATCAACAAAATGGTTCCTAGAGAATTGTTTTTTTTTTAAAAGAATATTTTAGAATTCTCAACTAAGACCTCTCAATGATTAGCATTAATGTGTGTCATCCACTGAAAAGTGATAAGCATTGTTTGCTCTGAAATGTTATCTCTGGCTAGCATATCCTATAACCAGGTTTCACTGCTATCTTCTATGACATTGAAATGTGGTCATGAAATCATTTAATGACCTAATTAATCTTAAGTGGAAATGTTGTGCATTGGGTCTGAGCCTCTGCTGGTGAAGTTTGTACCTATCCACTCAGCACTCAGTGATTTCATTACCATGTATAAAGATGTATGCATAAATATTTTATGCAGTTTTATCCCATGGTTCTGTTATTGCAATGTTCAATATTTATTATTTATTTAGTTTATTATGTTTTTATATTAATGTGCCTGCAAATGGCTCCAGGGGTATCGTGATGTGAAGAAACAAAATAGGCTAATAATTCTAAGAACTCTCTTATTTCAGAGTTACCTAATTAGAACCAGTTTTGGAGACAGGAAAGAAAATTAATGGGTTCAACAGGATATAATGTGTATAATGTTGGAGGGATGTTCAAGATTCCTTGGGGACTGGAGCAGGCCAATCAACTAAGACAGGGGAGAATTTTGGATGTGGGAGACCTCAAATCTTTATTAATACCGGGATGTTGCATATGCGCTTTTAAAAAAAATACAAATAGTACAGAAGACTACAATGTCAAAAATGAAAGAAGTAAATATAATGTGGCTTATTGGATTGGATTTTGGAGCAGAAAAAGAATATTAATGGAAAAACAAATTAAATCCCTCTGAAGTTTGAACTTTAGTTAATGGCAATATATTAATGTTGGTATTTTTGGTTCTGAGAAATATATTGTAGAAATCTAAAACATTAATCATGGGGAAATTGGGTGGAGAGGTATCCAGCAACACTTTGTATTACCTTTGTAACTTCCGTATATATAAAATTATTCCCAAATAATAATTTTTTTTAAAAGTGAAAGAAACTTTTTTCTTTTATTGGTATTAAGATCACATTAACATACTGGCCCCCTAGCCTCCAATAGTGTAGGGTATGCTTTCAAATCAACACACACAAATCTACCTTAGTTTAAAAACTACTCAAGTTATCCCAAAATGTTAATTGACATAGTGTAAAGTCTTTCTGTTGAGTCATCACCATTATTTTGCCTTAACAAATAAGGCTGCAAAGCACACCTTTTTCAAATATATCCTTGTGCATTTATACAAGCTTTATGTATACAATGAATGTTTAAAATTGTTACAAGTAAGGATATTAACATTTTATTTATTTATATATTTATTCATTTATAAATGTTTATTTCTTTATTTTTGAGAGAGAGAGCATGAACGGGTGAAGGGAATAAAGTGAGAGAGGGAGACAGAATCTGAAGCAGGCTCCACACTGTCAGTACAGAGCATGATGCAGGACTCAAACTCACAAACCTGTGAGATCATGACCTCAGCCGAAGTCGGATTCTTAACCAGCTCAGTCACCCAGGCACCCCAAGGATATTAACATTTAAATGTCAAATTGTTCTTTAAATGGTTGTTGGATTTATAAATCTACCCATAGTATATAAGAATAATGGAGAAATACTGAAAACTTTCCCATTTTCCTCTCTCTCCTGACCCCATTTTCAGATCAAACTTCCAGTAATCAAATGCCATTTTTATTTTAAAGCAACAATTCTCAGTTTTTATTCTTATAGTGTAGTTCCTTCATGCTCAACTGTCCAGATTTTATGTCCTGGTGCTAATTGGAATGGTAGACATTATCTTTTTCCAGAGTCTTCTTTTTCCTTCTTATTCTTGAGCCAAATTTAGATGACTTAATGCTCTTCTTGCAGGGTGAGTGTTTTTTATTGGTATGCTGGAGCTGGCTCTCACAAGCTGCTGATACATGCTTGTTATTAAGTTTCCAGGAATGTTTGAGCCGTTTGAGCCATGGCGATCATTAAAAATTAAATGGTAAAACGTTAGGCTTATATAATTTAAAATGAAAACTGGTAACTATTCACTATTTGTGACTTTCTAATTATTTTGCTATTGCCTATGTTCTTGAGGTGGTGTCTTTTGTATTTATGTGGTGGAAATAGTACATAATCTGGCACTACTCTTTATCTCGTCTTAACTTTGAATTTAGTGACATCAGATTGGCAGCTAGAAATCCAATGCAATGGGAGTATCATAATACATTATGATACTGGTGAACACTGTAAATCAGAGCCTGATTGCTTATTTATTTTATTTATTTTTAAAAACCTATTTACTTATTTACTTGCCATTGCTGGTTTATTATAAAGGATGCAACTCAGGAACAGCCAAATGGAAGAGATGCATCTGGTAAGCTACTGCAGGGAGTGGAGTGCTGTGTGAGCTTCGAGGCCCTCTCTGGGCACAGCACCTTCCCAATGCCTCAGTGAGTTTACCAACCCAGAAGCTCTCTAATTTGTTTTTTTTCGATATCTAGACTGAAGAAAGTGCTGGAGAAAATGTTAATAATGCTAATTAAACTCGAAAGTTCCTTGTGTCCATAGCTGTTGTGTTGTAAATGGCAAAAATACAGAGGGGCACCTGGGTGGCTCAGTCGGTTAAGCGTCCTTTGGCTCAGGTCATGATCTCACAGTTCCTGGGTTCAAGCCTCTTGTGGGGCTCTGTGCTGACAGCTCAGGACCTGGAGCCTGCTTCAAATCCTGTGTCTCCCTCTCTCTCTCTCCCCCACCCCCCCCCACTCATGCTCTGTCCCTCTGTCTCTCGAAAATAAACACTAAAACAATCTTTTAAAAATACGGAGAAAATATTCTCATGGTATCAAAGTCGATTATCCAGTCATCAGAGAAGTTACTCAGATATCTTATAAATGAGTGAAATTCCAATGATATATTATTTAATGTCATCTTACTAATTGAGAAACCATCCATCATTCAGTTTCAACCAATATTCATGTTGGAATTGTACTCATTTAATTGCAAACCTAGACTGTATATACAAAATTTGGCAAAAATTAAAGCAGTTTTTGAAAATCAATTGACTATAAGAATTTTACTATGAAAAGTAATATATATCTTATTATTTGCAAAGTACATGCTATATATCCCTCCTATCAGTTAAATTTATAATAGACTTAGGTTTGCATGTCTACATAAATATCTCTGTCTCTCCCTATATGCGTGTGTACACACTTCCTTTTTCAGAAAGCCCATTATTAAACATTTACCATATTTCCCCAGTTAACTCATAGAAACTGTCTTATAAGGTCTATAAATGTCAAAAAAAAAAAGGTGTATACACTTTAGACTTTATCAGAAATTGTTGATATATGTTTATCTTTCTAAAAATGATCTCTTGTCTGTTTTCACTCACTGCCCTTGCTTCAAGTTTCATTTTATCACATCTTTACAAAATTACTCCATATCCACTTACGGTAGAATATTTATCAAACAACTATTTAGCCAATTTTTATCTAATAAAATTCACTTGGTCTTCTATGTTTATCTTTCTTTTTCTAAAATTTTTAAAACATTTATTCATTTTTGAGAGAGAGAGTGAGTTAGTAGGGGAGGGGCAGAGAGAGAGAAACACACAGAATCAGAAGCAGGCTCCAGGCTCTGAGCTGTCAGCACAGAGCCCAACGCAGGGCTCGAACTCACGAACCGTGAGATCATGACCTGAGCCAAAGTTGGATGCTCAACTGACTGGGCCACCCAGGCGCCCCTCTATGTTTATCTTTGTTAATGTTTGTTGTGAAATTTCTTTGGACATATTGCAGTCCTACCTATTTTGTTCTCATCATTGAATTTTTCCTCATATACGTTGGCTTTTTACTCTCTTCTCTCTGGAGAAAATTCATAACTATGTTTCCTACTTGTAAGTTTTTATTAACTCTCCTATTTGCAAGTGTTGTCCACACCATAAACATTCATAGGTATTCATTCCAACTCCAGTTGAAAAGGTCACCAATCGCCCTTTAGTTGCTGAGTAGGATAGTCCATTCAATGTTTCAATGAGTTCTCTTCCTATGGTATTGTGTGTGATTAAACAAAACCACCTGGAAACTATGGAGTATCTCTGATGACCTTTTTTCCCCCTTTCTGAATCCATCTTCAATTCCTCTTTTTTCTATTTCCTTCATTTTGCACTTTTTTAGACAAACTCTCCCTAAACCTATCTCCATCCCTCACACCCTAGACCAACTTGCTATACTCTTATAAAATAGTGATCCTTCCTTTAAAAACACTTATCATTTATTTCAGGTTAGGTTCTTATGTTCAAGTCCTAACCTTCAGTATCTCAGAACGTGGCCCTCGGTGCCTCGGATATACTAGGAAATAAGGTCATCGCAGATGTAGTTAGTTGAGATGAGATCACATGGGAGTAGAATGAGTCCCTAAACCAACATGAAGAGAAAGATCAAGATCAGGTGTCTAGAAGCCAAGGAATAAGCTTTTCAGAAAATCTCAGGAGCTCAGAGAGGAACACGGAACAGATTTTCCTTCACAACCGTTCCTCATGGTTCATAGGAACCAATCCTGCTGATACCTAGACCTCAGACTAGACTTCTAGCCTCTAAAACTGCAAGACAATAAATTTCTTTTCTTTAAGCCACCCAATTTGTGGTTCTACTTTTTATGGTTGAAGCAAGCTAATTTAATTAATTACTTTTTAATTTAGTTACTATCTTATTCTGTACATATGAACAAAAGTCTTCTGAGGGCAAGTGCTGTGTCTATTTTATTCACAGAGTTGTAATCATTTATTTACAGCTGTGTCAACCACAGTACATGGCATTTCAGAGATGCTCAGTAAAAATGCATTACTTGTATAAAAATCCTGTTCTTTAATGAAAAGTTTACTCCCATAACGATAGGAGAATTTTACGTGTGATTTATCTCTCAGATTTTCTGGTTGCAAATTCAAAGGGATATAGGATTTCTTTCGCAAATTTGTCCTTGGGTGAGATGTGTAAAGGAAGGAAGCCTATTAGTTGCGTGGAATGCACGTATCTGTGATGATAGGGGTCCTTTGTTTTCACATAGGCTAAATTTACTCTCCTTTTTTTTAGCCATAGCAACAGAATATGTGCAAAAGTCTGAGAGAGTAGTGTGTGGAATGTGATGACAGCACCATATGGGGAATTGTGTGGTATCTGGGTGACATGCTGTATTTTAATGTTTAATTTAAGAAGATCTGATTTTGACAGTGAGAGCTGGGAGTTAAAAAAAAAAAAGAGCTAAGGGATATATATAGAATAAAACTATGTGCTAATAAAGAAACCTAGTTATACGATAACCCATTATTGTCTATTTTTACATATAAGGCATTATATGTTTTTTTACATAAAACGAATTTCAGTTCTCATTCACCTAATCTGCATTATTACTTCATATTGTCATTTTACAAGTGTGAAATATGTCCTTATTTCTCTAGTTTTTATTTAGGGTGATTGTTTTATTGTTGTGTTCTTTTAAAGATACTCTTTGTTAGCTATTTCTAATCTTATTATAAGTATGATATTTAAATAACATGACAATAGAATTTTGGCCATAGAATAATTTCTGTAAATTAGAACATATGCACTAGCATAAGGAGTCAAGCAAATCAGAGTTCATTTCAGAGGAGAATATGTCATTTTAGTGTTTGGTGTCACTAACATTAGATAGGTAAAATAAATTTGCTTACAAAATATTTTTAAAATACATATATGTTATCATATCTTTAAACATAATATTTCATTTATAATATGGTTCACACATATATGCATCATATTTTGTGGTAAGTGCAATTTTTCACCAGTCATACAGCATATCTATATAGTTATGACCTTACTTGGTAAAAATAGAGTTAAGCAATTTCTATAATATCATATTTTAATCTTTCATTAAAATAAGATTTCAAACATAGGGGAATGCATATAAGTTTAATTTTATACATTTAGAAAAAAGAATGAGAAAGTAGTGCTAGTAAGTACACACACAAGGAGCTCCCAGCACAAACACCCAACTCTCATAAAATCATTGACTAAAACCATGATGCTCTCGTAAGGTAATTTTGCCAAGTTTATTTAAGATTTTTGAGTTTACAAAACAATCCTTTAGGGATTTCAGGTTATGGAAATTAAGATAATTTCCAATTCTCTAAGAATAAATTAAAACAAATTTAAACACTGAAAAGTTTTTCTTGAACCTCATAAAAACTTATGTAAGAAGGCATATTTTCAGTATACATGAAACGAGCCATGAAGTTTAATTTTTTTCTATTTCTAAGTGATCGATTAAGCTGTTAGTAATCTCTACAGAGTAAAACGTCCACACCCTTTAGTATTACTAGATATTTTCTTGTCTTACATCCATTAAGAGCCAGCATGACAAAATAACACATTGTGTCAGAAATGTTAAATTAAAAAAAAAAAAAAAAAGAAACGTTATCCTGGAATTTTAAAAGGCAGAGACTGGAAAGACACACATTTATTAAGAAAACATTTAATAAATTTTAAGCATGGGTTTAAGATGCAAAACTCCCAGAGAGAAGTACAAATAAAGGAAAATATCTCCTTCACAATGTGAAAGGGTTCACTGTTAACTGTGTCATTGTAATTCAGGGAACAATAGAGCCAATGAGAGGAAAATGAGCGGAATTGGCGATCAAAAGAAAAGACAGCATGCAAACAATATGAAATCAGATTGTTCTCTGAATTGCCTTCCAATTAACCTTGTCCTATTTAAGTTGAAAACTCAAAAAAAAAGGGCCGTAGGCTTCTTGGAAAGGCCTAAGTGGTGCTAAATAAAACTGAACTTTTCTAGAGTTTTTACACTGAAACTGTTAATTATAGGGTATCATTTGGAAGAGGCCATAAAAGCCACTGTGCCCAATTATAACAACTTAATGATTTCCAAAGTGCTACCGAGTATCTTTGGTGTTCCTTGGGGACTCTCGTTAGGGCTGGTGATGGACTTGTAAGACAGAGTGGAGCACCACAAGAGCATTTTTTCTCTTTGCCTGCTAATTTCTTGTTTCCACCTCTCAATTCAGGAACAAAGTTAGAAAGTAACTTGGAGTACACTTTCTGGGATTTTGTTAGTTGGATACTTTGTTTGGCAGGTCATAGGCAGAGAAAAAGATATTGTGACCACTTAAAGCCTTCGCCTGGCTTCTATTTGGACTCTTCCCAACCCAAGGCAAGTCAAGTCAATTTGTCTACATACCTATGATTTATGGGGAGGAAGGGATCAGTGGTCTCCATACATCTCTCCCCAGGACTTACAGTTTGAAATCATTTTTGGGATGGATTTGGGTGGAGCCAACCAAAGTTCAAGGTCAAGGATGTGAATGAAGACCCTGAAATAAAATTATCATCATATTGGAAAGAGCAAATCATCCAGTGGGTTGGTTTAGGCTGGGGATACTGCAAGCAGTGAAGGGAAGGGGCAGGGTTCCAGATGAAGCCCTGGTGGGAATGATTTACACCTAGGAAAACAGCTTTCAGTGAGAATTAAAACAGCAGGTAGTCAGAGTTGTGATAATGCTTGGGGCTCGGTCAGATTGCTCTGTAGCCTGGTGACCTAATGAAATGTTTTGGTGTCTGTGCTTTCCTGTAGATCAGTTCTGCTCTTGGAGATGGCTCCCAGAAATTGCCCTGACGCTTCATCATTTTAAACCTTCATGTATGCAGCATGCATGAAGGAACTTACTTTCTGGACCCTGGGTAGATTAGTGGGGAGTCCTTTTTACTCTCTTTAAATGAGAAACCAGTCGGCCAAACTTGGTCAGGTGAGCAATTAATCCTATAAAGACAAGTTGCCACCTAGCACATGTGTTAGCTACTCAGGCAGGGGACTTTTCTTTAGCAACAGCGTTTCTTACAGACACTATTGGTCGACAATAAAAAAAGTTCATAGGTTTGGATAAATCAGAAGCAAGTTATTTATATAAAACAAGAAAAGTATACTAAAATTGAAAACAGCAGGAATAGACCAATCATGCCAGTAGATGAACATTAATTAGTAGAATATAAGGTTTTAATCGTTTGAAGGTATTCAACTTTGTGAAGTATAAATAAAACATAACTCTCTCTAATTATAGATGAACATTGGAAATTTTGATCCCCCCAGACCAGAATTTGGTAATAGGGTACATTTCTTTCATTTACAGCCTTCAAATATTTATCCTTCACTTTTATACCAGCAATTTGTCAATGTTCCACAACTTACTAATATCTTAAAATGATTCTTTATTTTTCCTTTGAGAAGAATATAATACTGAATTCTTTTATTTAAAAAAATGCTCCTTATAAATACTAAACAAGAAATATTGTTAGCAATTACATTTTTATCTCATGTATACATTTATCAAAGTGTATTATTAAGTTTACATTAAGAGGAAAATATAGAGTGGAATTTTTATGAGCTTTCCATTTTATATGAAATTTTAAAATGTTATATCACACTGAAAGCATGTCTATAAGGCCAGTCATCACATAATTAGCATAAAGATGTATTAAAAAAATGCCATCTTATCATGGCTAGATGGATACCACACAATCATTTGAGAAACATTAGACAAGACTGACTCCTTTAGAGTGACTAGTAAATACAAATAGTGGCAAAGAGATATTTTAATACAACATTAAACACATACATACATATATCAATTTTGTATTTTTGATTCTAATTTCTATCATTCCCTTTCTTTGTAAAATACGAGCTCAGTCTGCTCTGTTTCCTTCTTGAGTGCTTTGCTCAGTGTGAGTAATTGATCTGGGGAATCTGATTTGCCATTACTCTAAAAAGTAGATTCAATTGGATAAACGAGGGGAAAAAAAGAAAGAAATGGAAAGTGAATATTGAAATGGACAAATGAGATGTATAAAGAAAAAAATGAGGATCATTATTCAGAAAGCAAACATCATGGTATTTCATTAGTTTGAAAGCTTTGGCTCTTGAAAGTCTTCAGTCAAATCTGTTTAGTTAGAAAATAACCTCTTCGGCATAGCTCCTGTCAGATACATCTCTACCTAAAGCAATATTTCTAAATAATGACCTTTCATTTCAATTCACCCATTTGGAATTTTTGTTGGTTATGAACAGCTTCAGTGGCTATTGTAATATTTTCCTCTGCTACAGCTGCTTTTTTTTGTTTTTCCTTTTTTTTTTAACCAAAGAATTCTTACCAAATAATCTGAGATTGGCTTATCACTATCAGTTTTGATAATTATTACCAGTTTGGTTCCTTTTTGGAATATTTGGATTTTGCAGAAATCAAAAATTACATACTAGTAGTAAATTTTTGATGCTAAACTAGTGCATTCTCTCTCTCTCTCTCTGTTTCTCTTTCTCCTCACCCCCTTTTTCTGAGCAGTATTCTTAGCATTACAGGTGGAATGATTGTATGCATTTTGAATTGTTGATGAAGAAGTGGTGGCGAAAACTCTAGATGTGTTTTATTTCCAGTCTTGGCTCCTCTTGTATGTGACCTTGCAGACGCCTGAGAAAGGTCGGAAAGCAGTTAACTGCCCTCTACTCCATGTAAAGACCTTTGTCTGAAAAGATATCTTCTACAGAAAAAAATCGGATGGCCACAGACAGAAATCAAGATATAGTATATGTTCAGTACAGATTTATCGAACAATTGTATACGTGAATGAAGGAAACGAACAAAATGACACAGAGCACTGACTCTGGTTTCACAATATTTCCAAACTGTTCTCACAGCTGGTGACTGGAGCGTCGGCACAGATTTTATTTCACAATATAACTTTGGATTCTGAAGCAAAGAGAAGTAAGAAGGACGTGCCTGGTGATGTGATGGAAGAAGGCTGGAGGCTCGGCTAGAGGCAAGTGTGCTGGCTGTTGGCAGCATGGCAGAGCTGTTGACCCAACGCGCTTACCCTCACCTCTGCAACCTGACTTGCTTTGCTGGCTGGCCTTTTCCTGCTAGTCTCTTCCATACTCTCCTTTAGAGCTCCCCTGCATTACTATTTTAAAGATTGCCGATTGCTGGGCACTTGTTTCCAACTCACGGGAACCCATGACTCATTTAGAGAGGCATTCTTCAGAGAAATAGAGTTCTTCAAAACTTAGAAGACAGAATGATTGATTGACACTGCCATTCCTGCAATAACATCTGTGTAAGATTCGTGCACTGGTCTAGAAACCAAAGTACACATTATGATCAGTGTTTCCAGGGGAAAATGTGCTCTGTGGTTCAGTTAGCTTCAAGGCATTTTTGAAGCATGATCCATTGGCGAGCGAGGCTAATGATTTAGAATCCAGATTCAAATAGAAATTAATTAGCAGAAATGGCAACAATTCTTTCCTGTAGCACAGACACAAGTTTTACTTGTTTTCTTTTTCATTAGTAGAAATTTAAATTAAAATAAACAGGACTAATTTTATTAAATCAAATTTTGTCTTCAATTAATTGAATAAATTAATTAATTTAATTAAGTTTTTCCTGAAAAATGTAACTAGAAGAACAAAGGCCTATGATTTACGTAAGCCTTTTTCATAGCATACTTTGGTTTTTGCCTCTAATGATATCTAAATAACAATTGATGTTTGAAAACTAATCAGCATAGGACATATTTTACATTCTTGCCAAATACCAAAACAGGTAAGGACTGTTTGAATTGAAAAATCAGAATATGCAACCTCAAAAAAAATGTCATTTGTATGTCATTTGTAATGCTCCAGTGTTTTAATTCACTAAACAATAATTTAGGACAGTATACTGAACACTTTAGTTTATGCAGATTTAAACACACACTCACACACACACACTCACACACACACACACACACACAGATAAAAATGAAATTCCAGTGAAACCAAATTTCAATGGCAAATTATATTTGGCAACTTTTCCTCTAGTGAGAAATACAATAAGAGTGTGAAATACAATAATTCCTTCCTAATCCTGAAGACATGGTTCTATACTATTGGAGAAGTCCAGCTGAGGATCTGAAGCTGTGTTAGAAAAATAGGCCGGAAGCTCAATTGAAGAACTGGTTCTGTAAAGGGACATAGAAATATTTTTATTTTCACTGAAATAAAATAATATACAGGTAACAAAATTAAGTGAATTTCAATACTGTTTTATATGCTGTAAGATAATATTAATAAGAGGCCTTCTATACATTTTAATTATCTCTTTTGATCAGAGGAGACTTCAGAATCTTTCTTAGAGTTTACTAATGTGTATGTGTCTGTTTGTTTCTGATAATGTTCACAGTAAAAATTTATTTCCCCTTCTATTTACACATGGAACATCTCATATTTTTTGGCTTCCAATTTCCATTTTATCCAGTCAAAATCCCAGACACAGAATAACTTGGATGCTTGAGATGAAACACACACACACACACACACACACACACACACACATTTTGGATAGCTTTTGTGTAGTTTTAGCAAAGATGGAGTGTTTTTCAAAGTTGTCGTAATAGACAGATTCTTTCCTATGGAAATTTCATTCCAGACTGTAGTAATACCAGATCTTTCATATGGAAATTTCATTCCAGAGCTTATGCCATCAGGCCTTGTTACACATTATTTGGCTTCCTCTTCTTCAACAAAGAATGTAATTCTAAGACCAAAGTTCACTTTTCTATCGATACCTGTTTAACAGTCAAGTAGTTCCTAGGTAAGAGTCACTGCTGACTGCTGACGGAGATAGGCAGGCCTGCCACACTATTGCGCGAGGAGACAATAAATCCAACTGGATTTGGACAATTTGTTGTTCACAGCAATGAGCATGGGATTATTTTGGCATCACGCCCCCTGGCCCCAAATCCCAAGGGTGCTGGGATGGGGTGGGCTCAAGTGTATGCCGCAAAGGCATACTGGGCTGGCTTGTTATACCTGAAGAACACTGTGCTTAAGAAAGCTCCAGTTTTAGAAAAAAAGGCGATCACTCACAGCTTGGCCTATCTTTCTCTCTAGAGACATTACCTCCATCACCCAGGAATGTCTCTAGCTCTATAGTCCTGGAATGCAAGCAAATCTACCCCCAGCCCAGGAACAGCATTGCAGGCATCCTTGAATAAAGTTATCAGGGCCTTTTGCTCAGAAGATGTGAAGAAAGGACAGATCACTGGAACATCATCTCCCAATGCTCTTTTTCTCACCTCTGGCTCCTTTGCTGACCCCTTACTTCTGCTTTGGCTTTTACCTTTCTCTTTGTATTTGCGTGTTACAGCACAAAATTTTGTTATTTCCCCAACGATCTCCCAAGGCAGAGATTCCCATGTGCTGTACTAGGTAGAAACAACTATATAGGCCAGCATTTGAGGTAAAGGAGTTTAGCAAATAAGGAATTAAAGAACTTATTTTTCTTGATTGAAACACTTAACGCTGATGACTTTTTCATGTTGGGGAAGTGTTAGTGAGGCATTTGACTTTACAGAAATAGAGATAGATTTGGAAGTATGCTCACAGTTTTGGAAAATGCTGCTATGATGACTATAAAGAAGTGAAGGCGTCCATGTATCCTTAAAGGAGGAATGAGGGGAAATACATATTATTCATGTCAACTTAACAAATCCTAAATTACAAAAGTGTGGTCTATTAAAAATATGATTATGAGGTACAACTTCCTCATACTGTCCCATCTCTTGCAGCACTGAAATCAGTCTCAGGTTCAGTTAGTCCACTGTTGAGAAAGCTTCTGTGATTAATTCTTTCCCCCTGTGGCCAGACGTCTTAGGATGATTAACAGCCATGCCCCATGTCTCATACCAAAGCAACATTATAGGATGGAAGCTGGAATCTCACATATCTAGCTGATAGCACTCACACATCAGCTGGTCGGGTTTAGGAAAGTGTTTTTGATTGGTGAGTTCCCAAAAGCAGCTGTCAGGAGACCTTCTCACATTGGTGCTCTTGCCTTAGAGAAGCTGCGGAATTTTTACAGATGCTGAACTTTGTTTGCTGATGGGGATGTAATGCAGAAGTAATAGTTTATAGAGGAACAAAAAGTTAGGATATGCTCCTTTCTTCAAATTTGGCTGAGCTGTTCAGCAAAGGGTGTTAAATTTTTCTCAATGTTAGAAATATGTTGTTTGGGCACACAAGTAGATTTTGGGCTCCATTGAGGAAAATGTTTGCTATTCTACTAAGTAATCAGTAGCGGAGACAGCATTTGGACTCTATCAGTAGGAGTGATATCAGTAGGAGTGATCGGTAGGAGTTATCATGTGTGATAACTCGCCTGGTGCTTCTCTTTCTGGTAACAGTGGGGCTGGGAAGTGCCTCTGACAAAGGACTAATTCTAGGAAGACTTCAGGGGTCGGTGGACTAGAGACTGATTGCTGTGCTGATGACCTGGTTTCGCAGTTCTAGAGTTCTGTGGATGGCTAAATGCTGAGCCAGAATAATTGTAAAGGTTATTTCTTCCAGTTTAGCAATAGCCTCCCAAAGCATGAAGATATGGGTTCAGATCTATGACTTTGGAGAAACTCTTTTGCATTTTGTTGTTTCCAAACATCTTTTTTTGTTGTTGTTTATTTATTTTGGGAGAGAAAGAGAGATCTAGTGTGTACATGTGTGCACAAGCAGAGGAGGGACAGGGAGAGAGAGAGAGAGAGAGAGAGAGGGAGAAAGAGGGAATCATGAGCAGGCTCCATGCTGTCAGTACAGGACTCTAGCTCAGGAACCATAATATCACAACCTGAGACGAAATCAAGAGTTGGATGCAAAGCCAATTGAGCCACCCAGGCACCCCCCAAAATGAGGGCACTGTTCCTTATTTTTAAACCGATGATGAAATTGAACAAGTTCATTAAGGAGAACAGTAATTAAAAATACATGATGTGGTGCATAAATGTGAAGTGTGATTAAGGAGGCAGTACAATCCTCAACAAAGTCTAGATATTAAATTTAAATGTAAAGTCTTAAGTAGATTTAGTACCTTTGAAATACAGTTATGTTATTAAGCATTCCTAAAAGAGCACTAGAGTTAGGCATTATAAAAGAATATTTTACAAATACAAAACACAAGGTCATGAACCCTTGTTCTTAAGAACAATTATATTATGAATCTGGAATATGATACATGTCAGAATGATTCAGTTTATACTAATATGATGGTTCTGATGTGAGCACTTCATCATAGCTAATGCAGGGAAGGAATATTTTGTTTAAGATCATTGACATGCGGTCAGCTTGAAATAAGAACTCAGTGGCACGAAAATTATGGTTTTGTAACAAGTAATTCAATCAGACTAAAATACGCCTTGCTTAAAGCAACATTCTGTAAGGGCGCTGCTGCTTGATTCTGCTCATTCTGGACACTGTAATCTTGATTTTAATGGTTAAGAATGTTCTACCAACTCTTAAACAATACAGGAGCACACTGGGTTCAAGCTGCTTACATAAAATGCCAGAGACATCATATTCAGTTTAGTTGATTATCGAAAACATGTATACAATTAGAATACACAATATTGGAAGAGAGAGTACTAATATGAACATCTCTCTGATTCCAAAATTAAATCTGGTAGAGGCCCCGTTTTCCAAACTGGGAGAAAGTCTGGAATCTTTCTAGAGGAATTTCCTCACTGCCGGGATTGTTGAAGTGCCACAGAGACTTATTCAATCGCATTCCAGGTTCCCTTTTGTATTTCAAGAGGAGCTGGAGAATTCCCTCGGTGCATGAGGGAGGCCAGGTGCTTGCTTGTTTATGCCATTACTGCTTCCACAACACGTGTCTCCTGCAAGCTGTTCCCCATGTGGGCCCGTGTGGGGACATCAGCTGGCAGGGACCCGGCCTGCCTGGAAGGTAGAGGCCTGCATGTTTGGACTGCTCAGCTCAGGCTCATTGGTTAATACTCACATGTTCAGACATTTCCCCCAAAGCCTGCTTTCATAGCCAGAATGGCCTGTTCATCCTGGGCTCCAGCCATACCTGCTCATTTCCCCGGAACCAGCCCTGGCCTCCCCTCCTTCACACCGAAATTCCCTTTGGGGACACTTGATGTCTTTTTCTGCTACATGGCCAGGGCAATCTCAGTCTATCAAGGAGGGTTTATGTTTTCAATGACATGTTATTAAATCCTGGTCTTTGTTCAAGAGCAATAACAAAATCTTCAGCTCTTTACAAAAACCGACTTTCCATTTATAAATCTAATTGTGTACTCCTTGCAGAAAGATACCACTCTCAACTACTTTTATCTGCTGGATTCCATTAAGAAGATTTTGAGAGACCAGTGGGGGCAAGAGAGGTATAAGATCATGAGGGGCAATTTCCTGACATACAAGAAAGGCTACACCCACTTTAATCATTAGTTATGCAATTTTCTAAGGGGAGAAAAAGAAAAGATTCTGTTTTAAAATGACAAGAGCCCTGGAAATCTCATCTAAGAGACTGGAAATAACTTGTCAGTATTTTTTTTTTCTTTATGCTCTAAATTCATTTTTAGTAACAGTGGAAGCAATCTGAAATGAAATACAACATTTAAAGAAAATGAAACGGAAGTGAATGCCAGCAGTAAATGGCAAGAATGAATACAGTTCAGTGCGTTCTTTGGAAATCCTGTCTCTCAGGGACAGAATGTGGAAAGTTTAATTCTTATTTTTATTTTTGAAATTTTATAACCATGACGCTACCCATTGATATTAGAATTGGTTCTATTATATGACATTCACTCTTCTCTTAATAATATGTTTCATTTCAAATAGACCTGAAATCAAATGAAATTCTTTAATTTCTCTAAGACATCTTCTTCTACTTAGACTTAAAGTGGAAAAAACAATATTTGTGAGAATTAAACATAAAGTATTTGATACCTTTCCTGTATGGTAGATACTCAGCACATGACAGTAACGATGACTATCATATCTAATATTAGCATGATAATAATAATAATGTGTTTTAACCTTTGAGGTATTAGTTGTTTCTAACACTTTTGTGGTAAATGCTTCCAAACAGAGTTAAAAGAACATTTTTTATGTTTATTTTTGAGAAAGAGAGAGAAAGTGAGAGCAGGGAATGGGCAGAGAGAGGGAGACACAGAATCTGAAGTAGGCTCCAGGCTCTGAGGTGTCAGCACAGAGGTCGGCATGGGGCTCAACTCACAGACCATGAGATCATGACTGGAGCTGGAGCCTAATACACAACTGACTGAGCCACGAGGTGTCCCACTAAACATAATTTTAAAGTACAAGTGTCCAAAGTTGTTAAGATCAAAGATATTTGACAATCACATAGTTATAATCACAATGGAAATTAGAGCCATTGCGTGATAAATAAAGATTGTTTAACACAAACACTGAGCATGAACTGCAATGGAATCACGTACGGAGTCAGTGTTTACAATGAAGTTAAAGCGTTTATCGTAGAAAAATGTTAAGCCAGACAAAGTTTGCTGGAAAAGTGCCCACAATTAGTTAGAAACTTGATGTCTGGCATCTTCTTCAGTTTCTATGTTACTTTGAGGTCTCTATTGTCTGCCTTCCATAACACTCCTGAGTCTTTTTTCTGTAGCATTTTTAAAAAATTCTTTTTAAAATTTTAAAAAAAATTTTATCTTCTGGTCAGTAGTGCTTTTTTTCTAATGGAATTCTGCTGAATCTCTCTATTGGATATTTTAACAATAATTCAACAAACATTTATTTGACATTTTCTGTATAAACAACTTAATTCAGAGTCTTAAGAATACATACATAAATAAAATTTGATCTCTGCTCTCCAAGAAATTGATCTATTTCAAAAAGCATTAAAAAACTCAAACAATTTTACCATAGCAATATCATTTCATGTAACATAATCTCTTAGGTTGACATGGGTTAGGGGTAAAAAGTCAGAAAATGTTTCTTGGAGGAAAGTGAGGCTTTGCTCAATCCTTAGGAATGAAAAGTTTATGAGAAGGATAAGGGTAGGGCTGGAGTTCCTAGAATAAGGAATAACATGAACAAAATTACAGAAACAGATGTGTAGGTGATGTGTGTGGAAAACTGAAAACAATATATAAAGTATAGGGTTGGAAGTAGCAGGAGATAAAGCTAGAGAGAGTCACAGGTGCTACATTTGGAGGATCATATGTTTAGGCTAAAGTGCTTGGATTTCAACTCAGGACAATAGGAAGTCCTAGAAACCAGGTGCAGTGAGGGATGATATGTCGGTTAGAGTATTAGGTACATTTACAATGAAAACCGACCGGTACTCATTCTAAAGAACTGAAAGTTCAGAAAGACCTTGGAAAACATTGAAAAAAGGTATTCCAAATCTAAATTAAACCCCTCCCATGTATGACAATTCATTCACCTAAATCCAATGTCCACTGAGAAAAATCCAGAGGAGATGCACTTCATTGAGGATCTGAGAAATACAGCATTGAGGAAAACACACAGTCCATTTGGAACAAACAATGCCTTACTCATTGTTTACTCTCAGCTAAAAGTTCTGATGGAATAGTTTGCAAATGAAATGGGTCCTTAGCTTGGCTTCTCACAGAGAGAAGGGCCTATGGCAAAAGTTGCTAGTAGGAAGTGCAAAACCAGGAAATCACTTGTGAGGGTAAGAAAGAGGGAGAGCAAATACCAAGATATGAAAACAGACTGGGCCGCTGTCCAGGTGAAAATTGACAACTGGACCTTGTGGCAAAGTCTTATGAACTACATCTCAGGACAGTCCATCAAGGAGGAAGAGAGGAGAATAGTTTACTAATCAACCATTGTCTTATTTGTGCTCCTTCATTTTACATTTGAAGTCCCCTGGACTGTGTGCCTAGTTTCACATCTGAAATTCCTCAGGCAGGATATGAGTCACATGTGGTGATGCTGGCATGAGGGAATGCATGGTTTGGTTATACTTATATAAAGTTAGTTAAAACCCAGGCTGGGTCACTTCTATGGTGGCCTGCTGGAAATGGTTGTGGTGAAAATCTCTGGAGACAGCAAGGCGGAGAAGGATCTGACACAGACACCCTGTGGTCAATGGAGATGGAGCATTCACAGTGTGGCAGACGTGATAAGGAGCACATTCTCTGTCAAGAACTAAGTGGGTATGATTTTCACAACAGAAAACAGGACTGTATTATAATCAGATCTCTGAGATTTGTATCCTCTGCTGAGATCTTTCAGCTACTTGGCTAATCGATGGTAACATATCCAGGAGTGTTAGGATGGTCAACCCAGAGCATTCTTTCTTCAGTTTTTTGATACAAATGATAGGGACAGGCTTGAGCAAATATGATCTATATTATATGCCCCTTTCTCCGATATCAGATAAAGCCTCGGTGTGTTTATAGACCCAGAACATTTGAAAGAAGAAAACAATTTTTTTCTCTAGAGATGGAACCTATACCATGGCAAGAATATCAACGAAACCTTGTCCTTAGTCTTCCCCATACAACCTGTGGTCATTTTCATGGATGATGCCTGATGGTAAGTGGAAAAGATCCAGATTTATAGACCTAGAACATTTGAAAGAAGAAAACAATTTTTTTCTCTAGAGACGGAACCTATACCATGACAAGAATATCAATGAAACCTTGTCCTTAGTCTTCCCCATACAACCTGTGGTCATTTTCATGGATGATGCCTGATGGTGAGTGGAAAAGATCCAGATTTCACAGGAGTGATTGGTGTTACTTATAAAGTAACACTAATTTCTCAGGACTCAAAACATCAGTAGATCAATGTAGTCTTAACTGGAGTCCAAACTAAAGAAAGTCAACTGGACCCTAAGCATATCCGTAAGCCCAGCCTCCTGCCTTGCCTAGATTGGTATCCATGAAACATACTACCTATGAAACAATACACACACATATCCAATCAGATCCATGCCAATATAAATTAGTCTTAAATCTTGTATTTCTTTTTAATAATTTAATTTATTTTAATTTAATTTAACTGAGATAGAGGCTTAGTACCATCAGCCCAGAGCCAAACACAGGGCTCGATCCCACATACTGTGAGATCATGATACTCAACCAGCTGAGCCACCAAGGCACAGCTTCAATCTTGTATTTCTTTAGAGCATTTGTTTACACACTATTCACAGCAACAACTTCAAATCTTTTCTTCTCTTCTCGAAGCTCTAATAGCCAATCTCAACCTGTACATTATGGGAAGAGAGCCTTCTTGAGTGATTAAATAAAAGTCATCAGATGGTAATTCCCTCAATTTCTCACCAAGAATGTGCAAGCTAGTGTTTTTTCTTTTCATTTCATATTGCAACACGGACAATATCCCTCCAACTCTTATGGGACAGTCTTTCCATAAATGCTCTGGATTTTCTTTCCTGGGAAATTTACACACCCAGTTATTCTTCACTTTCATGCATTCTTTGCTTTTTCCCCCTTTCTCAGGCCCTACTTTCATCTCTCCTAGCAAAGGAATTCTTCTCTGGAATCCATCTTTTCCTAAGGCTGTGCTATATCTTCCTTTTCCCTCCTCTTCACATCTACAAGCACATAAAGGGGATTTTGTAAGAGGCAAAAGATGCAAATATTTGAAAAAGGGGAAAAAAAGATGTGTAGACCCAAGTTTTCTACCCAAAGGTAATGAGGCCTGAGGAAGTGAGCAGCTGTACTTGAGAACATGTCAAGGGAAGAATAATCTTCAGCAGAAAACCAAGTTTCTGCTGAAGTTAAGTCAAAACATGGGGTTGCGATTCAGGAAACAGGCTGATAATTTAATTAAGCATTTTATTTTATTTCGAGAGACACGTGTAGTTAGGTGAGGAGAAAATGTTCAAGACAGAATGAGAGCACAAGAGGTGATTAAGACAATACAGTGAGTGATGGGCATGAGACTGGTACAAGAATCTCCTAATGATACAATTCAACCGCACTTTAGCAAAAAACAAAAATCCTCCTTCACCTCAGATCTAAGTGCCAAACTAGGCATTTGAATTTGTGATAAGTGCTGTGAGGGGGTTTTATGATGAAGCAAATATGAAAAGTGCAGCCACAGCATGTGTGTGTGTGTATGTTTGTGTGTGTGTGTGTGTGTGTTTACATAGGTGCTAGTACTTTGGACACTAACTGTTAAACAGAGACAAGAAACTTAATCTATGTTCTACAGCTTCTTGGATCTCCACGGATCCTTGGGCCACACAGGGTCACCCATGGCTCAGGCGGTTGATGGTTTTTTGTCTAGGCATGGTCCTTAGATATTCTTTTTGGTGTTCATGCTGGCATTTGTGGTTGGTGCGTTGGTACCGGGCACCATGAGGGGAGAGAATATAAAATTCTAATTGTCTTACAATAGTGGTCATGTGCTTTAGAGGCCTGAAACTTCAGAGGCTTGTGTGAGTTTTGGTCCAGCAGTAGTGTTCTTGGAGAAGTATGTGGGTGAACATTCTTGACTCACCTAGTACAAAGCGTCTATGGTGTTCAGGCAAAACATTTTTTATAAAGCTAAGTTATGGCATTGCCAGTAAGAGACAAGAAGACAGACGGAGTCAAAAAATATTTGAGTGGAGCTTGCAATCAATTATAAGGGACAGGCAGATAGACACATGAATTTTCTGCCTTGGGAGACAAGAAAACTAGCAACACCATTGGCTGAGATCAAAACAAAAAATAAATGCAGGACAAAAAGCGGGTTGGCCAGAGTTAGAGAGATTAGTTTTGGATACCTTGAGTTTGAGATGCCTATTTTACATTCCATGAAGAGGTTCAATGTCATATATGTCCAGAACTCAGTAGTAAGGTTCAGGTACAAGATCGAGATTCCATAGTGTGATGGTTACGTTTATGTGTCATCTTGGGGCACCAAGATATTTACTCAAATATTATTCTAGATGTCTCTGTAAAGGTGTGTTTGGGATTAAATTAACATTTAAATTGGTGAACTTAGAGGCACCTGAGTGGCTCAGTTGTTTAAGCATCCGACTTCGGCTCAGGTCATGATCTCACAGTTCGTGGGTTTGAGTCCCACGTCAGACACTGTACTAACAGCACAGAGCCTGGAGCCTGCTTCAGATTCTGTGTCTCCCTCTCTCTGCCCCTCCCCCATTTGTGCTCTCTTTTTGTCTCTCAAATATAAATAAATGTTTAAAAAAACTGGATAAATTGGTTGACTTTGAATGATACAGATTATTCTCTATTCATCCAGTCAAGAAAGCCTGAATAGAACAAAAAAAAATGTACCTTCCATAAGCATGTGGCAAATCTTGCCAATAGAGTGCCCTTAGACTTGGACCTCCGCTCTTCCTGGGTCTCCAGCTTACAGTCCTAACTCTGCAGACTTTGAACTTCACATCCACAATCATGTGAAGCAGTCCTTTAAGGCAAGGACTTATACACGAATCCTGCTGATTTTGTTTCTCTGGATAACCCTGACTGATATACATAGCAATCTGCCTGCAGAAAATCTGAAGTAAAGTCTTATGCTGGAAGAGTTGCCTTGACATAAAGACTAACATGGAAGAGAAGACTAAAGTGGGCTGAGAACAGAATCCTGGGGCAATAGCAATGTTTACATACTGAATAATGTCAAAGTAGGATCTCAGGATAAATCAGGGAGACATGAAGAGTGTCATAGAGAGAACTGGGCAATCCAATAGAAAAGAGTTAAACAGAGCACTGAGGATTGAAACCAACTGGTATGATTAGGCAATTAGAAAGTCCTTTCTTATCTTAGCAAGAGTGGTTTGGGGCGCATAACTTTGTTTTCCATCTGTAAAGGAATTAATCGAGAAAAGACTTTTCCTTGAAGATTTCACATGAAGAGGGAAAGAGATAAGACAGTAGCTAAAAGGAAACCCCGACCCAAGAGATAAAAGTACTTACAAATTTTTTTTGTTTCTGTTTTGTTTTAGGCCTAACACACCTGCAGCAAATTTATAAGTTCAAGGAATGTCTCCAGAAAGAGGAACAATGAGTGCTTGAGCATAAAGGAAGGATACTAGTTCCCGGAGCAGACAACATGTGGGATTAAGAGCACAATGTTGATCTTGTATATGAAGAACCACATACTCCCTTCAGAAACTTGAAGAAAGCCTGGAAGTGCAAGCCAGGTGTAAAGACATAGGCCTCGGAGGTATAATGGTTAATGAGGTCATAGAAATGGACCTTCGGCTGAAAATTAGATGGTAACGGTCCGTGTGGGGGATTCATAGAAGGGCAAAGTTTTGACAACATGGATGGACCTAGAGGGCATTGTGGTAAATGCAGTGAGTGTGATGGAAAAGGCAAATACCATATGATCTCACTTATATGTGGAAGGTGAAAACAAACAAAAAACAACCCCCCCCCCAAAACCAAACAAAACAAAAAACAGGCTCATAGATACAGAGAAAAAACTGGTGGTTATCAGAAGTAGGGGAGTGGAGGATGGGAGAAATGGTGAAGGTAGTCAAGAGGCACAAATGTGTAGGTATAGAATAAACAAGCCTTCGGATATAAAGACAGCATGGCGACCACAGTTAATAATACTCAGTTGCATCTTTGAAAGTTGCTAAGAGAACAGAACTTGAAAGCTCTCATAGCAAGAAAAAAAGTTTGTAACTACAGAGGGTGACTACTGTGGGGTGGATGTCAACTAGATGTATCATAGTGATCAGTTTGCAGTGTATACAAATGTGGAATCATTACATTGTACACCTGCAACTGATACAATGGTACATTGCCTATGCATGAATAAACACACAAAGTAGAATAATTTCAATATAAATAAATAAAATAAAATTGTTGCTTAGTAGAGGGAATTGGTGAAAGACAAGGAAACAGCTGATCAATTATTGTAAGGGGTCCGATCAGAGGATGAAAAATCTGTATTAACAACCATCTTGGGTTGTTTCTTCTCCTGTAGAGTACAGGGAGCCTAAATTCAAGAGTGGAGCCACCGTGACTCTGCATCCATGGTGGTAACATAAGGAAATACCTGCAAGTTAGATGGGAGTCTTTGTGGGAGAAAATACAGGTAGTCATCAAGGGAGTCTAGGCTGAGTGGGGAATTAAGTGATGGCAGAAGGGAGCAGAAAGGAATAAAAAGGAAGAATACATTTAAAAATCTTTCTCCCTCACTTTGAAATCCGAACTGGATTCTTGAGGCAGACATTTTCCTTTCAGTAGCTTGAAGAATTACCCTCAAATCCACTACTGGTACTTGCTAATTGACTCAGAGAATTATTCCAGGTGGCTACAACTCTCACCATCTGCTTGGAAGGCTCTTTCAGTCTGGTCTCCCGGATTCCTCTGCCATTGACATCATTAGTCAGAAGCTTTCTGTCTGCCAGGCCCCAACAGATTGATTACCTATTTGGACAGTCTTTTGTTCTCTGGACAATCGCCACAGCATGTGCTCCCTCTCAAATTACCATCATGGCAACTGTGACTGCAGCGAGTGGCGGCCCACCTTTGAATGGCGCTCCCAGGACACAAACAGCACCTTCTTGAAGGGTGTTGGGAGTTCGCGGCATGTTCTTATGTTAAGCAAATTTTGTGTCCAAGTTCCTCATGAAAACTGAGACATGATTAATATGCTTGTGATTTTTATAATACCCAAGAACATATAAGGATGAAGTGTGGATGCCAGAGGGGTATAAACAGTAAGCATTTAGGATGCTCGATGGCATAGTTATTGGAAATAGAAAAATGTAGCTCCTTTCAGAAGATAACTTGCTGGGGTTTAACCTCCAATATTTTACAGAGAATTAAGCTATTATCCTGAGCTTTTCTTTTTATTGAATCATCATTGTGCTTTCTGTGGTGTAGAAGTAGGCCCAGTTGGGATCATCACATTTGAGAAATCTATCGGTGTGCAGATAAATTTGAAAATAAGAAACATTTAAGTGTTGATAGTTCCAGTTTTGTTAAGGGGCCAGTTGCACACAGGGTTCTGCCTATTTTTCAGAGAAAAAGAATTGATTTGTATTGTCAAGAACTTTCAGCCAGTATAGAAATTCCATGAACATGTTAGAGGTTCACATTGCTATTCAAAGAATACCGGGGATACCATTCTTTACTTACCATGGATGTTTGAATAAGCATTATTTTATCACCGAGGCAGACAGCATCTGGAATTTATTTTGTCCTCTATTAACAGTTATGCTGTCACCTTGAGAAATAATGTCACTTTTAGTGCTTTAGTTTCTATACCTGTAAATTTTGTCTATTGCTCTCCTTCTTAAAGCAAGTGTAGTTATTTTCACTAAGATGTAGCCTAAAGTTCCATAATGAGCTTTATTTTACTTGCAAAATAATGATAAACATGCATAAAACTTACATTGCAATTTTCCTGGAGCTTTTCTTCAATGATATTTAAGCAAAGGGAAACTTTAAATAGAATAGCTACGTACATGTCAACATTTCTTTCTTTTAAACAAATTTTTTTAATGTTTTATTTTTATTTTTGAGAAAGAGAGAGACAGCATGAGCAGGGGAAGGTCAGAGAGAGAGGGAGAAACAGAATTCGAAGACAGGCCCCAGGCTCTGAGCCAGCTGTCAGCACAGAGGCCAAGGAGGGCCTCAAACCCATGAACTAGGAGATCATGACCTGAGCCAAAATCGGATGCCTAACCGACTGAGCCACCCAAGCACCCCTAGACCAACATTTCTATTTGAAAGTGTTTTCTGCCCTTTGTGTTCCATCTAAAAAAGGATTACAATTCTGTATGTTACAGGCATATAGTAGGAGCAAAGGGCAGAAAAAAGCTCCAGTATCATCATTTGTGGAAAAAAATAAGGGTTCAACACACCAAAAATTTTCAAACTGTATTCTTTCAGATGTGGTCATTGACTGCTTTATAACATAAGGGCTGGTTTTCACGAAGTCACTGTTGTTGTTGCAATGTATGTTAAGACAAATTAATTTAACACCTATTTGTTTCATTTTTGTCAGTATCATTAGAGGAATGTTAACCACAGAAAGAATCACTTAACTGTTACAAGACATTGTCTTCAGCTAAAATGCTTGCATACTCATTTTTGGAAACCAGTTTTGCTGTGAAATGGAATAATACAATTTCCCTTCTAAAATTGCTTTATCCAAGATGAAAATTTTCTAATAAGACAGCATTTATTACTATGCTCATTCAGGTAGCGTATGAAGTTTATTTATATATCTGATATTTCTACTCTTCCTGCAAGGCTGAAATTAAACTATTTAAAATTTCTTTTAATGTTTATTTATTTTGAGAGACAGATTCAGAGACAGAGTGTAAGCAGGGGAGGAGCAGAGAAAGAGGGAGACACAGAATCCAAGGCAGACTTCAGGCTCTGAGTCTCCAGGCCAGAGGCTGACGTGGGGCTCAAACCCACGAATGAGATCATGACCAGAGCTGAAGTCAGATGCTCAACTGACTGAGCCACCCAGGCACCCCAAAAATAAACTATTCTAAAGCACGTAAACTTTGTCTTTGGTTGCAAAAAAATATATATCTTAGCGCTTCTCATCATTGAAATATTTAACTGTGGAAGGCCAACTTTTCTCTAAAAAAATGACATTGTACTCATTATCAAATTCTTCATGATAACTAATGAATTTGTAATCATTTCTGGGGTTTAAAGGAAGTTTATTGCACTCATAATCATAAACAAGGAATCCTTCAAATCTGAAGGAAAAACTTTTCAAATGCACCATGTGGTTCTAGTCAGCGATTTATTTCTTTTAAGATGATAACACTGTATAGATGATTTTCTAGTTGTGTTATGAGGAGAACTAGTTAGAAGTAGCTAAGTAACTAACTTGAACTAGGTTTTCCTCAAATAAATCTTTGATAATGGGGAACACAAAAGTAATTGCACTCGTACATGGAAAGAGAACTCTTCTATGTCTTTCAACAAACACATACAACAACTGACTTTAACCCCAATGCCAGTAGATCTGTACAGACAAGTGCCTTTTAAAAGAAGACCAACATCGGTATCTCTTATTCTATGAGGTGTCTTGTCTGTCACAAGTTCCAGACCAGATCTGGTAATTAGGTGAAGGAAACTATTATGTTCCGTTTTTCATTTGACCCCAATATTATTTTTTAAATAATTCCAAAGCATGAGTCATTTATTTTTTTTAGCTATTGCATTCAGCTTCCTATTCTTGATGCACTGAAAGGCATCTTGTCAGTATACTTTGTGTAGGAATAAGACACTGAAATGGTAATTTTTTCTCTTTAGCATTTTCTTTTCACTTGGAAGATTTTTCAGGTGTTGGAAAGGAAGTAAAGTGAGTCAAAGGATAAGTGAGTATATCTGAAAACCTAATGAGTGACTCCAAAGGGTCTCCATACTCTGAATAAAACTCCACGGGTCTGGATCCAATGGACAAAGATCCTGGAAGAATCACTAGACAGTTTTGTGGAGCTGTGTGTATAAAGACCTAAGTCAGGATCCCTGAGGACAACTAATTAGTCAGATACATTTCAGAGTAGAAACAGCTGCAAGGTATTCCTGAATATTCTTGAAGAGTTTTTCAAAGCCAATGTGAATTGTGAGCAAGTATATAAACCCCTATGTGCCAGAGAGGAAAAACAGAAAGAGGGAAGGAGTCATTCTCAATCTAGACCACTTAAGAAATAAATGAGCAACAAAGTGTGACCTCTGTGGGCATACGGACTGGAAGGGACTGTGTCTCAGCAGATACCATCATGGAGAGTTGGTGATTACAAGGCAGAGATGCAACTCCCTCACCTTAAAACAAAAACAAATATAAAACTTGCCAATATATAAGGAATCTCAAACAAAACCCCAGGAAATGGGATATGAACACACATTGAGCAAGATTATTATTTTATTCCACCCAGGAGTTTGAAATGAAAATTAGGATGAATTGTAGAGAAAAGATTAATACTTCTGTGTTGTATTGACTACAATAATCATGCTCCCTCCATATTTCTAAGATTGATTAAAAACAGATCAGACTCAGAATAGCTAAAACTATCTTGAAAAATAGGAACAAATTTGGAAGACTCATGCTTCCAGACTTCAAAACTTACTACAAAGCTAAATAATCAAGACAGTGTGAGGTTGGCAAAAGAATAGACATATAAATCAATAGAATGCAATTGTGAGTCCAGGGAAAAAAAACTTACATTTTTGTCAATTGTAAAGGTCAATTGACTTTCAGTAAGTGTTCCAAGATAATTCAATGAGGCAAGGATAGAAAGAATGTGGCTGAGATAACTGGATAATCCACATGCAAAAGAATAAAGTTGGAATCTTTCCTCAGATGTTATATACAAGTTACCTCAAACTTGATCACAGACCTAAGAGCTAAAAGGATAAATCTCCCTTGGAAGAAAACACTAAGAAGAAAATGTCATAGATGAAAAAGCAAATCTTTGTGCTTGGGTAAGTTAAAAGTTTGTTGTTGTTGTTTTAAGCTATGACACCAGAAGCACAAGCAAACGGAAGAAAAAAGTGAATTAATTGGACATCATCAAAATTTACAGTTTTTTACTTCAAAAGATACCATATAGAAATTGAAACCACAAACCACGTAATAAGAGAAAGTATTTGCAAGTCATCTATTTATTAAGAAGCTGTTATACAGACTATGTAAAAAAATTCCTACAACTCAACAGCAAAAAGACAAAAAACCCAAGTAAAAAATGGGTCAAGGATTTAAATATATTTTTCTTCACAGAAGATATGCAACTGGCCAGCAATCACATGAAAAATTGCTCAACATCATTAGTCATTAGGGAAACACAAATTAAAACTACATACCACTTTCTATCCACTAGGATGGCTAACAATTAAGAAACAGAAAAATAACAAATGTTGGCAAGAATGTGGAGAAATTGAAGTCCTCATACATTCCTGATTAAAGTTGAAAATGATGCAGCCAGTTCGGAACGCATTTTGGTAATTCTTCAAAATGTTAAACATAGAGTTATCATGTGACCCAGCAATGGAAACATGTCTGCACAAAATCTTGGACATGATTGATCATAGTGGTATTATTCATGATGGCCAAAAGTGAGGGGCAACTAAAATATCGATCAAAAGATGCAATGGATAGACAAAATGTGGTGTACCCATACAATGGGATTTTATTCACCAAAAGAAGAAAGAAAGAAAGAAAGAAAGAAAGAAAGAAAGAAAGAAAGAAAGGAAGGAAGGAAGGAAGGAAGGAAGGAAGGAAGGAAGGAAGGAAGCAAGCACAAGAACTGATATTTATTACAACATGAATAAACCTTGGAAAACATTATGCTAAACGTAAGAGATGATCCCAAATGATCACATATTGCATGATTCTGTTGATATGAACAGTGCAGGCAGATCTGTACAGACAGAAAGTAGATGAATGATTGCTAGGGACAAGATCGAGGGAGGAATATGGACGTGTCACTAATGGCTAATGAATTATATTTTTATTTTCTGGCTAATGAAATATTGTCCGATTAGACAGTGGTGATTATTGAACAACTTTGAGAATATACTGTAAATCATGGGATTGTACCTCATAAAACAATGCATTTTAACTTGGCAAATGTATCTCATAAACAATAACAGACTAGGATGAGAGGAAAGATTGAGGAATCATTGTCCATAACTGTGGGGGAATTGTTGTCAGTGGTGAAATAGGGGGTCAGAATTCATGGATAACTTGGAATTTCCATGGTTGCTTGGTGAGAAGAAATTTGAAGTGATTTAATAGAATGTTTTGAATGTCCTGGAAAGACAGAAGATGATTTTTCTGAAAGAAGAGAGGATGAGTGAAAACTGACATTTCAACTTTCCAAGTGAAAATTCCTGAGAAGACCTAAATAGGAAGCATTGTGGCAAGTAATTTCTAAGTCTGTATCTTGAAATAGGACTTAAAAATACTGGTGATTGTCTACAACAGGGCTACTGTGTGGTAGTGGTGAATTACAGCTTAAAAAAAAAAAAAAGCTGTAAGACACAGTCTTTCTGAGGAAGAGTACTTAGGGAAGCCCAAACCAGACAGGACACAAAACACAAGGGTATTGGAGGGACTTGAAGCCCCTGTCACCTTGAGCTACAGCAAATCACAACCCCCACCCAGGATAAGGTAAATCCTCATACTACAGGACTATTGATCCCAGTTCTTATCACCTAATACAGAATGCCTGGCTTGCAACAAAAAATTAAAGGGCAAGCCAAAAGGCAAGAAATAAAATGCAGTCTGAAGAGACAAAGAAGTGCCAGAATCAAACAGAGATAAGGTGAAGATATTCGAATTATCAGATAGGGGATTTAAAATAGCTGTGACTAAAATACTAAAAAGCAGAAAATGGAAATACTAAGGAAGAATCAAAAGGAAATGTATAAAAATACCACAATAGAAATGGAGAATGTCTGCAAGGGGATTATCAGTAGATTCAGCGTACCTGAGGAAAGAATCAGTGAGTTTGGAGATAGTTCGATTTGTATTTTCCAACCTGAAATACAAAGAGAAAGAAGAATAAAACACCAAACAGAAAAGCAAAACACAAAAACAAAAACACAAGACAGAGCATCCAAGGATTGTGGAACAGTAAAAGGAGATATAAGTATAACATGCAATTGGGATACCAAGAAGTGAAGAAAGAAAAAAGAACAGAAGAAGTATTTGAGGGGCGCCTGGATGGCTCAGTCAGTTAAGCGTCCGGTCCGACTTTGGCTCAGGTCATGATCTCGCAGTTTGTGGGTTTGAACCTGTGTCGGGCTCTGTGCTGACAACTCAGAGCTTGGAGCCTGCTTCGGCTTCTGTGTCTCCCTCTCTCTCTGCCCTTCTCCTGCTCACTCTCTGTCTTTCTCTGCCTCAAAAATAAATAAACATTTAAAAAATTATATATAGGGGCACCTGGATGGCTTAGTTGGTTAAGCGTCCAACTTCAGCTCATGTCATGATCTCTCGGTTTATGGGTTCGAGTCCTGCATCGGGCTCTGTGCTGACAGCTAGCTCAGAGCCTGGAGCCTGCTTCAGATTCTGTCTCCCTCTCTCTCTGACCCTGCCCTGCTCACACTGCCTCTCTCTCTCTCAGAAATAAACAAAACATTTGAAAAAATCATATATATAAAAAAGAAGAAATATTTGAAATAGTAATAGCCAAATTCTTGCCAAAATTAGTGACAGACACAAAACCACAGGCCTAGGAAGTAGAAAAAAAATCAGCCATGATAAATAGCAACATCTAAACCAAAACCCAGACCAGACAACCAAAAGAGCCCTCACATATAGGCATATCATATCTAAACTGAAGAAAATCAAGGAGATAGGAAAAAAATCTTGAAAGAATAAGAACATTGGAAAAGAAATAAATGGAGGTAAAAGTAAAATCTATTTTTCTTATTCTTAATTGATCAAAAAGATAACTTTGTTTACAGCAATGATTATAATACACTGGATGATAAAATACATTGGATGATCACAGCATATGGATTAGTAAAATAAAGGAAAGTAATGTCCCAAGGGGTGGCAGAAGAAACTGATAATACTGAGTTATTATTACAGGTGAAGCAATAAAGTGTCAATTGAAAATGGAGTTTCAATACACATCGTTAGAGATGTGTATTGAAAACTCAAGGACAGCCATTAAAAATGTATAAAGCAGCATAATTTATCTGCTAAGAGAAGAGGTAAAACTAAACCACATACAATGGCGGTTAAAACCAGAGAAGGCAAAAAAGGAAGTGGTGATTGGATAGCGCATAAACAGAAAACAGTTATAAACATGGTAGATATTCACCCAATTCTACTGAAAATCATTTAACATATGAATGGTCTACATGCATCGGTTAGACTACAGTTTGTCAGAATAGACATGAAAATGAAGCATAAAGAATTATGTGATATACCAGAAATCGACTTTAATATAAAGACCCAGACTGATGAAAAATAAAGGGATGGAGTAGAGAAAGATATGTTATCCTAAAAATCATCAAAAGAAAGCTGGAGTAGTTGTATTATTTTCAGCAAAGCCAGTTTCAGAGCAGGAAAGATTGCCAGAGATAAGGAGATGCAAAACATAATGGTAAAGAAGTTCAATTTTCCAAGACAGGTAATAATCCTAAATGGGTATGAACCTAATAACAAACTATCAAAGTAATTGAAACAAAACATCTACCATCAAATGATCTAGGTAAAGACAAAATATAGATATATAAAATGGATATAACTTGGTTAGTAGACTTATTGTAAATATAAAATACTTTCACATTTTATCAATCATTACATATTTACAACTTTAAATTTGACTGAAACCATTTCTAGAGATTAGACCGACATATACCTATAAATTGAAAACAAATTAAATGCTCGGCCTGTTTCCTTATTTTAAAATGTTTCCTTTTCAGATGAGGTGAATAGTAACAATGAGCAAAAGATGGATTTGAGAATCATCTGAAGCAATTATAAATGAATTTAAGTACCTGGAATATGTAAATGTAACTATTAGTCTCTGGAGAGAGAAAGGAATAAATAATGGTATAGTGATTACTATGTTATATGTACTAGTCATTTTAAAGAACAAAACTTTGGTCAATTCAAGATACAGTATCAGACATAAGTTTATGCCAAGAATGTAAACTATTTACTTATGCATTTATTTAAATTGATAAATAGATCATGCAAGTCTAATAAATATCATCTCAAAGTGATTGGCTCTGAAGAGTAAATCCTGTTTAGATGATAAGTGCAATTATAGATAAAGGTGCTATAATTTGTATCAAAGTATTCACTCAACAAATATTTATCCAAGTTCTACAAAAATTCCTGCCCTTTTATAATAGACAAGATATAGGGGGAGGTAAGATGCAAATAAATAAGCAAATAAGTAAAGAAGAAATTAATAATTAAAAGAGTCTATCAAATAGTCTTAAACATTTCAAATTACACTTTTTGGACAAGACCAATAATTTAAAAATATGCATCTAACACATCTTCTAGGAACAAATGACTAAGTTTATCTCAGTGTTAAAAATTCATCTACTCTTTGGTTATGTATTCCTGGACTCTGACGCCATTATTTTTAAAAAATTTTTTAATGTTTTTTTTTTTAATTTATTTCTAGGAGAGAGAGAGAGAGACAGCGTGAGCAGGGGAGGGTCAGAGAGAGAGGGAGTCACAGACTGAAACGGGCTCCAGGCTCTGAGCTGGCAGTCAGCACAGAGCCCGACACGGGGCTCGAACTCACGAACCGCGAGATCATGACCTAAGCGAAAGTCGGACGCTTAACCGACTAAGCCACCCAACGCCCCTCTGACGCCATTATTATACTGAAATGGTTGGAAAAGGGAAAAAGAAGAAAGGTAGACAGAGTTTTAACTCCTTCAGTAGTCCCTCATAGGGCCATTTACATAGGCAAAAAATCCTCTAAATTCATCTTTAAAAGTATTCCTATGGCTTCAAAGAAGTAAAACAGGGGATGCAAAATTGCTTCTGTGAATATAAAGTCTCTCTTGTTTACCATTTCTGAGTTGCTGAGCAAGAAGCAGGCTTACACATTCCCTGACCGGATAAGCCTATAACAATTGAGAATAAATTTGTTTTAGGAACATGATTAATAAAGTTCTGATACCTCTAGTACAAAGCCACTATCATTGCACAAAGCATAGATGTTTTTCTCTATGAGAAGTAATAATAGGGTTCACAAGTCATGTTAATTATACAAGACTGGCTTTCCTCCCTAATTTTGTCAGGTATTTGTTTTAAAAAATTTAAAGAGTTAAATCTTCCCTTGCATTTAAATAGAAACTAAACGTAATGCGTGTTTCACTGATAGCCCAGCAATAGCACAATGCATACTGGCTTCTGCTTCTAAGCTCGTTCATGCTCTTGCAATTCTGCACACCCAGTATAAGCTCAATTGAACAAAAATGGAAATGAGTTATTTAGGGCATTCAGTAGTGACATGAAATCACGTTTTATCCATTATCCTTGATTAACTTTATGTAAAGCGTTCAGACAGAGGTCTTGAAAAGCCTCTTTTAAAAGTGCAGCTAACCTTTCTAGGGAAGGAAAGGAAACAGTGCCTGTTTGGGCCGTCAATCAATGAACAGGCAGCTCGGTTCCAATTGGAAAACTGCTACCACAGCGTCAAATAGAAGCAGTTATTAACCAGTCTCTAAACAGAAAATGTTATTTCCATTACTCTCATCTCTCCCGATGAGCAGATAAATGGATAGAAAAAAAAATGAGTTGACCCAAATAGAGCTGAAGATGATGTATTTGCAAGGCACCCAGGTGTAAATGAAATTCCTAACAGCTTCCATTGTGTCTGGACACAGTGGAGTAAAACTAAGTCAAAGGATAAAAGACTACTTATGTGTGATAATGTGGCACAGTTCATGGTCATTTTGGATTCAGAAAAGCCTGGCACGACAGAGAAAGGAGACATAAACCCTAGCCTCAAGGAGCTTGTGACTGTGAAAACAAAGAGAGTTCTCAGTAAGTGTGAGGTGTGATTTAGTGACAGACATAAACACAGGGTGCTCTGAAGTGTGTGAGCAAGGAACCTAGCGCATGACATAAGGACCAAGAATGCTTCTTGGATTGAGTCTTTAAGAATGTCTGAGGACTGGGGGCGCCTGGGTGGCTCAGTGGGTTGAGCGTCCGACTTTGGTTCAGGTCATGATCTCATGGTTCGTGGGTTCTAGCCCCGCGTCGGGCTCTGTGCTGACAGCAAGCTCAGAGCCTGGAGCCTGTTTCAGATTCTGTACCTCCTTCTCTCTCTGACCCTCCCCTGCTCACGCTGTCTCTCTCTCAGAAATAAATAAAAAATTAAAAAAAAAAAAGTGGAATGATTAAAAAAAAAAAGAATAGCTGAGGACTGGACAAATGAATAAGAAAAGAGCATTTTATGCAGAAAGAAGAGAAGGGAGACATAAAAGCAAGGCAGGATTGCAAGGTGGAAGCAGGCAGTTTACATGCCTGGCGTGTGGGGCATGGAGCGGGAAGAGAAAACAAGGCACGCCCGCGGAGAGGGTGAAGATGGACTTTCCAGAGGTTAGAAGAAGGGATCCTGAAGCAGATTCAGAACCATCGTTATTTTCTCAGGGTGGACAACCTACATATAGGCGGCGGGGATACAATTCAGTAGAGAGGAAAAGCTGGGGAGGCACAGGTTTGCAAAGCTAGCCTTCAGAATGACTGGAGTTCTAGCATTTGAGTGTTCAGGTTCAGCACTTGAAGGGCTATTGAATCTACAACTGTAGGGAAAGGCAGTTGAAAAAATTCTTGACAAATTGTCTCTTCCACCCTAGGACTGTGTTTATTAACTAGGGGGCAATTTGGCCTCCTCAAGGGATATTTGGCAACACTTGGAGACATTTTTGGTTGTCATGTGGACAGGGTGCTGTTCCAATCATTGAATAGAGGTAAAGGCCAGGGATCTGCTAAATGGACATTCGAGATGACAGAGCACGGCTTCTGTCCCCCACCAAGCAGGATATTTCAGCTCCAAATATCAATAGCGCTGAAGCTGAGAACACAGCTTTAAGGAGTAGTGGATGATGTCATTTGCAGATTAGGGGTTTGAGGATAAGATGGAAACTTCGAGAGGACAGACTAAATTTGGAATCACCACTGAGCAGAAATGGCAGTGCTAGAGACGATGGAGGAGTGGAAAGCTGTGGGCCAAACATCTAAGGCGTCTCAAGCTAATGGATAGAACTGAACTGAATGACCATGGAACTGGAGAGAAATATCGTGTCATGGTGGTAAAAGGGTGGGCAGCAAGTTTATTCTCTGGGAGGAAGGACTGGGCCACGTGATAGACGAGATGGGGCTGTTACCAGGCCGGTGTGTGCCTCTCTCTACTGATGCACCTGCTACCGAGAGAACTCGGTCCACTGGCCCTCCACTTTCCACCACCTCTTTTGAAATGAAGCCACTTTCACCTGGGCTGCTGGTAACTTTCCTATCCCTTAATTCCCGAGGCGCCCTACAGTGTTTGCTTTCCTAGACATTTGAGCATCTGTCACTGTTGACCACTTGATTCGTGAAACAAGCTACAGTCTTGATATTTACGCTACCAAAACTTCGTGGTTTTATAGCCAATGTTTTTCAGCTTCCTTCCTGGCTTCTCTTTCTGTGTCTGATTGTTAATCAACCAAAAGTCTCAGTCTTAGGTCGTTCTCATCTCACTGACATCTTCTCTAAATGTTTCACCAGCGACTTAAATCCTATCCATTCAAAACTGAATTCCTTGGGGCACATGAGTGGCTCAGTCAGTTGAGCATCTAATTTCAGCCTCCGGTCATGATCTTAAGGTTTGTGAGTTCAAGCCCCACATGGGGCTCTGTGTGCAGATCTTCTGCCCCCTCTTGCTCAGCCCCTCCCTGCTTGCGCTCTCTAACTCAAAAATAAATTGAAAAAACAAACAAAAAAACAGAATACCTTTTCTTACTCTGAGAAATTCCTTCTTTTTGTTTTTCTTAGCCCTGAATGATGTCAGCATAAAATAGAGATGTCTGTATTGATTAAGATGATGAATGTGATAGAAAATCCAAATTGATGTTGGTTTAAGCATCATAGATTTCTTTCCGTCATATACAATGGCCAGAAGTCAGCGGCCCTGGTCTTGTAGGACAGCTTCATTAGTTTTTAGAAATCATTTCTTCCATATTATACTTCCGCCACCCCTATGCCATTCTCCCGGTTAACAGTGTCACAGGCAGGTGATGGAGCTCTGACGACACATCATGGTAGCAGTCCCCAGATAGAGGAAAAAGAAAAAAAGAGTGCGTTTGCTCCGTGCGAGGACACTTCCAGGAAGTCGCACACATCATTGTTGTTTATAGCCCTTTGGCCAGAGCTTAGACTTATGCCCACATCAAGCTGCAAAGGAACCTGGGTAATGTAGCCATTATTCTATGCAGCTACTAGCCAGCTGAACAGATAGTTCTAGTGCCTTAGAATGGACACTCTTCTTTGTAATCCGAGAGCTAGAAATCTGGGCATAATTCTTGCTTCTTCCACGTTTACTTCTCACGGCCAGTCAGTCCTATATCTATTGATTCTATTTCTCAATTTCTCAAATATACACATATTTTAAAATTTTATCCCTACTCCAATAGCCTCTAAGTTTCCTTGTATTCAGACCTGGATCTAACAAATCTGTTTGCAGCACTGACACAGATTATTAAAACAAACAACCAAATTCCAGAATTGATACACTACTCTGTTTTAACAAATTATCATTAGTTGCAGGATAATGTCTAAATTTATTAATATCGTTAATCTTTATGTCTTCCATGATACCCCTGCTCCTTAATATATGGAAACTTGATTTCTAAAATGCTATTCCAGGACTGGTTACAAGCCTAATTCCTTTTTCACATTTCAGTATATTCCCAGAAAACTTAATTTCTCATGACCCACTCTGGCTCCAAGCTTCTGCTTTCTGGTAGTGATTCATTTTAAGGATGGATGATGTTTCTATTCTGCAGTGGGTCTGGAGCCAGAAAGAGCCAGACAGGTCTCAGATGCTTCCTCTGAGTGACAGACAAAAAGTAATTACTAAGTATTGGTTGTGTGTCAATAAACTGAATATTTGAAGATACAAAATAGATTAGCATGATAGCAATACAAATAGCTTAGAGCTACAACAAGCTGAAAGGTGGGGAATTCTTAACTCTAAAATTCCTTTCAGCCACTCCACCATGTGGTGATTCGTTTTCTCTTTCTTTGTTACATTGACTTCAACGCTGGTCATTTTCTCCCCTCTCTTCCTTTATTCCATTAATCTTCATATATTTCCAACTCAGCTTAGTTTCATCTCAATTGTGATCATACATCTGAATGTTCCTTTTCATAAGATGCTTTTTTGCCCATTTTTTAAAAAAGTGGGGAGTTCAGCAATAGCACTGCTCGGAATTTACCCAAAGGATACAGGGGTGCTGATGCATAGGGACACACGTACCCCAATCTTCACAGCAGCATTCTCAACAATAGCCAAAACATGGAAAGAGCCTAATTATCCATCAACTGAGGAATGGATCAAGAAGATGTGGTTTATCTATACCATGGAATACTCCATGGCAATGAGAAGGAATGAAATCTGACCATGTGTAGCAACATGCATGGAACTTGAGGGCGTTATGCTGAGTGAAATAAGTCAGACAAAGAAGAACAGATGCCATATGTTTGCACGTATAGGTGGATTAGGAGGAACTTAATGGAGGATCATGGGGGCGGAAAAGGGAAAATATAGTTGGGGAGAGGGGGGGAGGTAAACCATGAGAGACTCTTGAATGTTGAGAACAAACTGAGGGCTGATGGGGGTGGGGATGGAGGGGGTGGGGGGTGATGGGCGTGGAGGAGGGCACTTGTGGGGATGAGCACTGGGTGTTATATGGAAACCAACTTGACAATAAACTATTTAAGAAAAAAAAAGAAAATATAGTAATGGAGAAAAAAATAAAAAAATAAAAAAGTGGGCAGTTAAAACCTACTTTTCCTCAGCCATTACTAGTCCAATGCACTGTGTTGGTGTTTGTCCCTTTAATTCCTTACGTTTAGTTTATTTTCTCTCCTTCATTTGCAAAACATCTAGATTCCTTTCTTTGGCATGCTGACCTCGGCACCCTGCCCTTCTCTAGAATTGCAATCTGCCAGTTTGACATCATGTTCAGCTGTAATAAGAAGTCTGCCCTCCCTATTCGAAGCCAGTGTCTCTCTGTTAGATTTTACAGCCATCCCTTGTCCCCACATTTTTTGTAGATAAGGGACAGTGGTTTGGGAAATCAAATGAGTTTCACAGTAGCGCTGGGAGTAAAAATAAGCACCAGCCCAGCAAGACTTTATTTAAATTTTTACAAAGAAATTATTCATTTTTTTTGAGAGACAAAGAGAGACAGAGAGCAATCAGAGGAGAGGCAGCGAGAGACGGCCACACTGAATCCGAAGCAGACTCCAGGCTCTGAGGTGTCAGCACAGAGCCTGACGTGGGCTTGAACCCACGAACCGTGAGATCATGACGTGAGCTGAAGTTGGACCCTTAACCGACCATGCCTCCCAGGCTCCCCACAGGAAGACGTTAGTTAAAATGTTGGAGAAATTATGGACTTGGAGATCCATAAAGACACTTGGACATTTTGATTCTTTAAAATTATAATTCCTAATGTATGACTTTCCCTCTGCTGGTATATATACATATATAATGTTCTATTGTCTATTCCTCTGACACCTGAGAATTGGTGGCTATTTGGTGTTCTATTTTTTTCAAGATTTTGAATTCTTTAAAGGAGCATTTGGAATCCACATGACACCAATATTCTGGCCCTTACTCTTTGCCCCATATAGCTTGTTTATTAATATGGGCAATGGATAGGTTTATTATAGAACCATTATTTCTGAGACACCTAGGAATTTAGGAATTTGTACCGTTATGGTTTTAAGGAACAGATACAATTACCTAATTAATATATTAGTTGACTGATTTCAGCACCTAGTATATCTCTAATTAATAGTATTGTTGCTGCAATGATTTAGCTCTCTATTCTTATTAAACTCTATAAGGAATCCAAAAAATATTTAATTTAGTTAACAACTATGATTTAATGATATCAATGAAAATAACAAATTGTTTTAGATTCTTGAGCAGTATCATATTTCTTGGCTCTGTGGAGTATCACATTCATTTCAATATTTTTAAAAATAGCTTAAAAAATAAAACAGCATGAAGAGCTTTTAGAAAGGTTTTGCCATCCATGATTTTTTTTCTAAAACATTTGAAATCTCCTACCTATAAAGGGTGGAAAATATATAATGAGAAAAGTATAAGAAACAATATTTTATGAGAAACAGAAATGGAAAAGCAAAATTTGCAAATGCAATATTTTACTTCTTTGAAACAATATACTATACATTTTCAAAAATAAGATTTTCCATCAACCTATTTTCTGTAGTTATTCTTTTGTGTAATCAGTCCATCTCCATCCCACTCTTTATTATTTCCACAGTGCTTTGAGGCTAATCACAGCTCTCTGCCAATTATCTGGTTTTAAGGGATTGTAGTTATTTATAATAGTGGGAAGAGAATATCTGTTTTTGTTTATGGTATTTCAAGAGAGAATGCCTTAAGCCATTAAAAATAAAAGAATCCTGGATTAGCTAAGAAAGCACTTGAGTTTTTAAAAACCATTGCCTATGTATTTTTTTTAAATGTTTATTTGTTGTTGAGTTAGAGAGAGAGGACACAGAGGAGGTGCATAGAGAGAGGGAGACAGAGAATTCTAAGCAGGAGACAGCATAGAGCCCAATGTAGGGCTAGAACTCATGAACCACAAGATCATGACCTGAGCCAAAGTCAGAGACTTAACTGACTGAGCCACCCAGCACCATTATGTTTTGTTCTGTTTTGCTTTTAAACAGACACACTATTATTGTACAATGGTCTCCAATGTAAAGAATTAAAATGACCATTCATTTTGCCAGCTGGAATTGAAATGGATAATTGATATTTATGTAAAGACTGAAGTCAAGGATAACAACATATGAATTATATGTATGTACTATGTATGTAATATGCATACAATATATAAGATATACACATATTATGGGGCACCTGGGTGGCTCAGTTTGTTGGGCATCCAACTTCGGCACAAATCATGATCTGGTTCATGGGTTCGAGCCCTACATCATGCTCTCTGCTGACAGCACAGAACCTGCTTCAGATTCTGTGTCTTCCTCTCTCTCTATCCCTCCCCCTCTTGCTCTCTGTCTCTCTGTCTAACTCTGAAAAATAAATAAATATAAAAAATATGTATGGGGCGCCTTGGTGGCTCAGTTGGTTAAGCATCAGACTTTGACTCAGGTCATGATCTCCTGGTTCATGGGTTTGAACTCCACGTTGGACTTTGTGCTGGCAGCTCAGAGCCTGGAGCCTGCTTCAGATTCTCTGTATCCCTCTCTCTCTGCCTCTCCCTCTCTTGCACTCTGTATCTCTCAAAAATAATAAAAACATTTAAAAAATTAATATAGGGGCATCTTGGTGGCTCAGGTGTTTGAACGCCTGACTTCAGCTCAGGTCAATGTCTCACGATTCGTAGGTTCAAGCCCTATGTCGGGCTCTGTGGTGACAGCTCAGAGCCTGGAGGCTGTCTTCGGATTCTTTATCTCCCTCTCTCTGACCCTCCCCTGCTCACGCTGTCTCTATCTCTCTCTCATAAATAAATAAAACATTAAAAAAAGAAAAAAATTAATATATATACACACATATTATGTGGAGTGTATATTATATATATGATACATATGTTTTCTAGGAGTAAGATAAGTTTTATTTTATGAGTAGCAAATTTCAGATGACTGGATTTGACAAATTCCGAGATAAAGTCTAATCCTATTTCTGATTAGATTTTAGATTTTACCTAAAATTCAACTTACTTCATGCTAAATTTAATTTTTCTTTTTTTACTTCTATCAGTGTCTACATGATATTTTTTAAAAAAAATTTTAATGTTTATTTATTTTTGAGAGACAGAGAGAGAGACAGAGCATGAGCAAGGGAGAAGCAGAGAGAGAGTGGGAGACACAGAATCCGAAGCAGGGTCTGGACTCCAACTTGTCAGCACAGAGCCTGATCCGGGGCTCGAACCCACAAACTGCAACATCATGACCTGAGCCGAAGTTGGACACCTAATCGACTGAGCCACCCAGGTGCCCCTACATGATTTTGTTTTTTTTATTCTTTGGCTTGTCCAGTGCCTCTGTCTCTCTTTTTATCTCTTTTTTTCTACTGTAGCCATTATCATCCATACTTTCATTTCCTCCATGGATTTCCCACTTCCTGCACAACTCCAGATTTCAGTCACACTTAAATACACTCTTTTGCTATTATTCCTCACCTGCTTGAAACCAGCAGTGACTCCTCTGTCAACCAGGTTGAGGTCAGAATTTCTTCGACTAGATTTTCACACCATCTATAAACTCCTAATCGAATGATGATGCTTACTTTCCAACAAGGATTCTTTGCTCTACTAAAGTTTGTCTTCTAAGTGTTTACGGATGCACCATCCACCTATCTGGTTCCATTTCTTTTCATGATCATTTCTCTGTTTTGATGTAGTCAAACTTAAAAATAAGTGGTACAGAAATTGAGGAGGCCATTTGAAAACCAATCACTGTGAATTGGTTTTGGATAAGAAATCAATTAACTTGAGTACTTATTTCTCTGAACTCCCAAAGCAGGAGCTTTCTAAGAAAGCATTTTTCTTTTCTTTTCTTTGCTTTGCTTTTTACTCCCTCTTTTCCTTTCTCTTTTCCTCTCTCCCTTCCATACTCCTTTTCTTACTTATTCGAACCCTCTAATTATTTATTGTTTGGAACAATTTGCCTCTCTACCTCTTGACTGGTGGGCTTTAACAACTTAATTTTCCTCCTACCTCCCACCATGCTTCCAGAATTTAAGAAAATTTGTAAGTAAAATGTATAAGTAACAATCATAATAAATACTTGCTTCTTTTCTAGCTAAATAGAAAAATAAAATCTCAATTACTTTGTATGGAAGGAAATCAATTCCTGTGGTTAGCAATTCTGTAGTAATCCACAGGGAAATATGATATGGAAATATAGGGTCAGAGCATTAACAATAATTAAAATATTAATAACTACATGGAACTAAGTGCTGTCACTGCTCTAAGTGCTGTACATATTTGAATGCATTTAATTCTCATAACAACCTTATGAAGTAGCTACTATTATTTCTTTTGAATATAAAAGAAACAAGCACAGATTTAAATTTTCTAAGAAAAGGGATGACAGATGAATTAATAATTTTTACAAAGGAAAGATGCCCGAAAAGCATTAGAAATAATGAATCTGAGAATGTGGGCATCATTATAACAAATAGCCACACATATGTATTATTTGGTTTTTAAAATACATTCTTAAAGCTTTTTAAGATTCATTCACGGAACTAATGTAGTTATGATCTTAGCAATCCCTACCATTAATTGAGCTCTTAGCATAGCAGATGCTCCTCCGAGTTCTTTCCATGCGCACTCTCATTTGATCTGTTGGGTCCGGGGAATATTCATCTCTGTCAGGGTAGGTGAGGTACAGGTGTGCTAATGGACACCTGGAGCAGCTCAGTGACTTAATGAACAGAGGTTTCTTTCATACTATGTATCCAAGGTGAGCTCGCTAAGGCTCTACTCCATGTTGTCTGAGACACGGTCAGGCATTGTGATGGAGGAACAGATTCCTGTGAACCTTACATTGCTCTTCTGATCCTTCAGTTTGAGCAAGTTCCCCAGTCCATTTCCGTGCTCATTTCATTGGTCAGAAGAGGTCATGTGGCCATCACTGAATTCAACACGTTGGGAATGTGTAGTTCTTCCACAAGAATGGAGACCAAAAGGAGAGGCATTGAATGAAGGCGAGTGGAAATGTCGTCTACCACATTCTCGCCCTCCCAGTGAAGAGGTTAGGGCACTACAATGTTAAGCTACACATCAGATAAGCCATTAGACCAGATTCAAACTCAAGCAGTTTGATTGCTGAGCATGATGCATTAATTTTGTTGTGTGCCACTGTCCTGCTAAAATGTGGCTGAATACTTTGAGATTCCTCTGGCACTGAGAAAACAAAGAATTAGGATTCCTAAAGATATTTACAAAGAATCCATGCTTATCAGAATCATTCTTCATTAATAATGAAATTGAGCAGTTTCTATTGTCTTTCTGTTTTTCCTTTATTTGTCCACATCATAGTCCTAACCTCCATCTTTCCACTCAGTTCTCATTGGCTTCTTCATGTATAACAAAATACATGATATTTGGAGGTAGACGTGGTTAGGAAGAGAATGTCAATGTTTAATGAAACATAAGACACGATGAGGTCATGGGAACACCAAATATGATGTTTCTTAATTTGGGGAATGGATGACAATTTGGTTCCAAGCATTGTGGTTTTAGTTCCTAAGATTATTTTACATTGTTATGCTTTCGAGCTAAGAAGTTTAAGTGAATTCTGGAATTATTCATTTCTCTTTAATTACTGTGGGATATCACAATACCATTTAGTTAGGCAGTCTTAGTGATGAAATATTTTATGAACATTTAGCACTCAGAATGCCATTTCTAACATTTACATGGTTCTTTCTAAGGAATTTATATTATGTCAACATTTTATGGATTTTTCTTTTTCATGAAATAAATATGATATTATTTTTATTCAGATAATTCTTTCTACATAGCTATGTAGCTATGTTTAAAAACAGTGAATATATTCATATATATTAATATGTTAAGATAATATAGAAACATAGTTGATAATCTTAAGCTTCTTATTTCATTTATTAAGTATTTTGGATGATTGATGATTCCCATGTAAAATCTTAAAACAGATTCTTAGCAATGCTAGGGATTAATTGTGTTACCATTTTAATCTTGACTTTTTTTGTTGACTGCATATGGGAGTGCAGTTGGGGAAAGTTAAAAACTGAGAAAAAGATTTTGAAGATGCAAAATAGGGGGAAAACGATGGCTTATTAAGAATACTATTCCAAGGGGGTGCCTGGATAGCTCAGTCAGTTAAGTGTCCGACTTCGGCTCAAGTCATGATCTTATGGTCTATGGGTTCAAGCTCCATGTTGGGCTCTGTGCTGACAGCTCGGAGCCTGCTTCAGACTCTGTGTCTCCCTCTCTGCCCCTCCTCTGCTCACATCTCTATCTCTGTCTCTCTCTCAAAAGTGAATAAACATTAAAAAAAAGAATACTATCCCAAGGATATTAAAATCCATAAATTGCAGTAATATTTTTTAAAAAATATTTTTGTTTATTTCTAGGAGAGAGAGAGAGAGAGACAGCGTGAGCAGGGGAGGGTCAGAGAGAGAGGGAGACACAGACTCTGAAATAGGCTCCAGGTTCTGAGCTGGCAGTCAGCACAGAGCCCGACGCGGGGCTCGAACCCACGAACCGCAAGATCATGACCTAAGCGAAAGTCGGACGCTTAACTGACTAAGCCACCCAGCCGCCCCAAATTGCAGTAATATTTTAAAGTGTTTGAGACTGTCAAAATTAAATATCTTAGTTTAACATTGGCACCTGTAGATTATATCCCCCCCCCCCGCACTTAAATATAAACTTTCCGAGGGGAGGGGCATGTATTACTACTGCTCAGTACAGCACCTGGCACTAAGTATATATGCTATGTTATGGACTGGATAAATAAATACATGGTTATATCTTTTTTTTTTTTTACATATTTATTAATGTTTATTTATTTTGAGAGAGAGAGACAGACAGAGTGCCATCAGGGGAGAGGCAGAGAGAGAGGGAGACACAGAATCTGAAGCAGACTCCAGGCTCTGAGCTGTCAGCACAGAGCCTGTCACGGGGCTTGAACCCACAAGTGGTAAGATCATGACCTGAGCTGAAGTCGGATGCTCAACGGAATGAGCCACCCAGGCGCCCCATTACATGACTATATCTTAAGAAAAATAACAGAATCCCTATCCAAATAGAAATTACATTTATGTATGTATTTATTTATTTATGACTTTATTTCTTTTGAGAGAGAGAGAGAGAATGCGAGTGGGCTACGAGCAGAGAGAGAAAGAACGAGGGTGAATCCTAAGAAAGGTCTGCACTGTCAGTGCAGAGCCCGACGTGGGACTTGATATCACAACCTGAAGAGAGATCAAGAGTCTGACGCTTAGCTGACTGAGCCACCAGGTGGACCAGAAATTACATTTAAATTAAGGTGAAGTTATTTATTTGCAATTAAGTATAAATATTTATAATTTATTAAAGATTATTTCATTAGTGGAAAAATAATATATCAATTTGAGATGAATGTTACACTGACAAAGTAATTATACTTTAAATTTTAAGGGGCAAAGCCGTGGAATCTGAAAGCTATTTCCAGAAATTTCTTTTTTTTAATATTTGACTTGCCTGGCAACGCATTGAAAGTTTTACAACCGACTCTTGGGTAATAAATGCTCACTATTTCTGGTTTCAGAAGATTAACAGCATTATAGGATTCTATTAAACTTTCCAGGCGCCGAGTTCAGGTTTATGTTGTCACAAAAACATCTATTTGGAGAACAGATTTGTCTTTCTTAAATATTTCCTTTTAAATGTAAAACAATCTCACTTGTAGGTCATGCCTCATTAATATTATTTTTGTTGGAAATAGAGTCATTCACAAACAAATTAAATTTATACACTCCAAGTCATTTTCTGATATTTTTACCAGATTGCTTCAAAGTTTATAGTCCACTTGGCTAGATAAGCATGCCTTTTTATGATGAAAATTCAATAGGACAATAAGGCTGAATGTTTCTTTTTTAATGTTTAATTGTTTTTGAGAGAGACAGTGGTGGGGGGGAGAGAAGTGTGAGTGGGTGAGAGGCAGAGAGAAAGGGAGGCACAGAATCCAAAGCAGGCTCCAGACTCTGAGCTGACATGGGGCTCAAACTCAAGAACCATGAGAAGATGGACACTTAACCGACTGAGCCACCCGGGCACCCCAATAAGATTGAATGGATATTTAATTATTTTTGATGTTACAACTTTATAATACCTAAAAATATTTTCTTAAATGTCTGTGGCTATAGTGTCTTATAGTTTCTTTCCATGTGTATGGGTATGAAGGTTTATTAACTATATATTTTTATAAAATAATAAGCATTTAAGCAAGATCCAGTCCTTGTTTTAGCAGTTTATGATCTGAAGTCCACATGTTCAGAAGGCCTTTGTCTTTCATTAAACCAACATGACAAAAACAATTAGTTTTACTGTGAATTGCAATTTTTCATAAAATTTCTTTTTTTTCTCTCATGTGATTTTCTCAATAACCACATGTTGCAGGCAGAATATCTATTAATTCTCCAAGTTAGCAAGACAAACTTAGAGAGGTCATGGGACTCCTGAAGCTCCCAAACTTAGTGAAAACAGAGTCACAACGTCCAGATTCAGTTCCATCTTCCTTTCAGCATGTCATGTGGTCACTGAAAACATACTTGTAATGTGTTCAGCTATTACCTTCTTTAGGACAGAGACAGAATCCTAGCTTGCTCTGTTAACAGTTTCTTAACTTTCCTGCTTCTCCTACATTTCACAAAATTCTGCAAAACTGATTTTTCTAACATGCAGTTCATAAATTCATTTATTGTTTAAAATGAATCCCCTTACATTCTAGATTATTCTAGAGCCTGATATTAACTTGTTTTTTTCCTTCTGCTTTCTTCTCACTACGCTAGCCAGACAGGAATAATTCTTCTTTCTTATACATACTGCCCTGAATTAATCTTTGTTCAATCTTTTTTTTTTTTTTTGAGTCAGTTTTCTGGCATTTTAGCCCATCAATGTCTTGTCTATCAGTTGAAACATATTCAAATGTCTATTCTGTATCAAAGCTTTTCATGATTTTCCAGCTCTTGTCTTCTCCCACTCCCTCACCCGAGTAATCTTTCCACGTGATGAACTCTGGTAAAATGTTATCTTCTAATGATACTTTTTTGTTTCTAAAGAATGGAGCAGCTACTTTGTGGCTGTCATTTTCCTGTTAACCCAAGGTGTGGGCAGGGAGAGGAAAAGACAGTAGAATATTTGGATATAAGGAGATTTTGGTCTAATGGGAAGAATGGCCAATTAAAAAAAAAAAATACCAGTGCGCAGTATGGTAGACACAGTATCATGTCAATAGCAAGAACGTGAGACACTATGAGCAATGTAACAACCAACTAGGGACGAAAATATAGAATGTAGAAGAAAGTTGGAGGGACCGGAATTTGGAAGGAATCGAAGTCAGCTCTGAGTTATTAATGGGGCTGTGTGTGCCATGATTTAGAGTTGAGGTGTTTTCCAAACGTTTTCCCATAAAGTTTACACATTCTCTCTTACTGCCTTGAGGGCAATATTCTTATGTGATGGGTTCTCCACTGTATTCAATTCTTCATTAGGCTTAACATTTTTTAATACAGTAAAACCGGTCTAAAATTTGTGTGTATATTGTAATATGGTGTAACACTTAAAAGCACAGGAATTAAGTGCTTACACATGAAAATTTTCCAGTGTTCAAGTGTATAGGTAGTGACATCAAATAAGATGAAACAACGGGACCAGATTACACAGTGACTTCATCACACTAAGAAGCCTCTTGGTATTGGCTGAGACTGTGAAAAGCAGTTTTGATTTTCAGGATTGATTTAAACTATGAAGAAGTCAAAGAATTTTACTGTTTTTTTTTTTTTTCCAATTGGCAATTTTATTCTGTGCTAAATAAAACTTCCTTCTGTCACTTTTCAAAGTATCAGATCCAGGAAAAACTAAGTGAATGATACTTCATGAAATTGATATAGTTATAATATTTTCTTCACAGTAAAAATATTTAAAGAATTCACAGATTCAGTCATACAAGACTATTATTACTTGTGGGATCAAACATAACAAAATGCAGAATCCTACAGAAAGTGTGAGTCCAAATAATGTATCTAGAAATTAAAAATATGCCAATGAGAAATTGCTTTAATCCTGTGGTTAACATTATATATAAGGAACTAGAAATTTCCGGGGGCGGGGGGAGGTTTCCTTGCTCATTAGATTCATTTAATTATTTTGGACTAGTATTTTTATCTATACAATGAAAGGACTGGACTCCAATGGTTCTTAAAAAATAACAAAATGTACATATGTCTAGAGTGTGTTGTTTTCATTTGAAAATGTAACACTGTAGGGGCACCTGGGTGGCTCAGTCGGTTAAGAGTCTGACTTCAGGGGCGCCTGGGTGGCTTAGTCGGTTAAGCATCCGACTTTCGCTTAGGTCATGATCTCGTGGTTCGTGGGTTCGAGCCTCGCGTCGGGCTCTGTGCTGACTGCCAGCTCAGAGCCTGGAGCCTGTGTCAGTCTGTGACACCCTCTCTCTGACCCTCCCCAAAACACGCAATATCTCTCTCTCTCTCAAAGAAAAAAAAAAAAAAAAAAAAAAAAAAAAAAAGAGTCTGACTTCAGCTCAGGTCATGATCTCACGGTTCTTGGGTTTGAACCCAGCTTTGGGCTCTGTACTGACAGCTAGCTCAGAGCCTGGAGTCTGTTTCAGACTCTATCTCTCTCTGACCCTCCCCTGCTCACGCTGTCAATCTCTCTCTCTCAGAAATAAATAAAAAACATTTAAAAAAAGTAAAAAAAAAAAAAAGAAAATATAACACTGTAAAGTTTCTCAAGATCCACATGTGAGTGAAAACATACGGTATCTGTTCTTCTCTGACCGACTTATTTCACTCAGCATAATACCTTCCAGTTCCATCCACGTTGCTGCAAATGGCATGATTTCATTCTTTCTCATTGCCAAGGAGTATCTTGAGAAACTTAACAGAAAACCATGGGGGAGGGGAAGGGGAAAAAATAGTCACAAGCAGAGGGGGAGGGAGGCCAACCACAGGAGATTCTTAAAGACAGAGAACAAACTGAAGGTGGATGGGAGGGAGGGGAAGGGGGGTGATGGGCATGGGGGAGGGCACTTGTTGGCATGAGCACTGGGTATTGTATGTAAGCCAATTTGGCAATAAATTATATTCATAAAAAATGTAACACTGTATCTATTAGAATCACACACACACACACACACACACACACACAGATTTAGTGTCAATTTCCAGACTCTGGCCTACTTAGGAAGTTTATAAGGGCTCTTCCATACCTCTTCTAATTTCTATAGTTTTGTAAATTAGGGGACTGTAATTTTGCAGATTTTAGATTACATGAGTATATCTTTAACATTATTTATTTTCAAAAGATTCTTACTTCTTGAAAAAAAAACATATCGCCTTCAGTTAATGAATGCAAACTTTAAAGCTGTGATTTCTTGAGAATTTGGTGACTAGTTCCAAATGCCCTGTAAATTCGAACTCTATAAAATACTGAGTCTTATTCAGTGATAAGGAATTGATTTCTATGATGTCTCAAACACAGAAACCCCCAAAATATTATATTTCCTATTACGTACAATAAAACTTAAGGCAAAAATCATTTGTACTTTTTATGTAGGAGCCAGAAAATATTTCTTAGTTATGTACTGTATTACCATCATATACCTAGAGGATTCACATATGAAACAACTTTGAAAAAAGAAGGAATTTTTCAGCTTCTGCTATGAGTATATTGAGCCATAGGAAGCCAGTTACTGTCCAAAGCTTTGCTTAATGTATATAATGAGATGTGCAGCTGTAGGGCAGCTAACTTATCCTTTGAAAACTATCACCAATTCAAGGATATGGTCATTATCTAAATCATACTTAAAGAAAATTAAATAATTTGGCTCTTTGAAATCAAATGAAAAATAATATATTAATCTAAGAAATACATTCATAAAAAGCTGTATGTGGACCCACATAGTCATCTTAGCTTCAAATGTGTAACTTATTACATACAATAAAATGCAAAAATGCAAATCTATATTATCCTTGTCGTTCTGCAAAGTAGTAGATAGGCCATGCAAAAAATCACTCCATTTCATTTTTCCTATCACAAGGTATATTTAAAAATCAATGTAAGCAGCTATTAAAATTCTTCAACATCAGAGTTCATTACTGAAGCTGAAAATACTTGTAAGTACAAGTGATAATGCCAATCATGACATTAACACAGTCACATTGCATTTTAATGACCAAATTGATTAAAAAACTTGATGTCCATTTCAAAGCATACGGATTTTTAACAATAACTTAACATGGTGGTTTGAGGCAGCCTGCAGGCTGGGTTTGAAGCCTGGCTCTAACACTGTCATTGTGACTTTCGTTAGCTGTGTGGTCTTGGCGAGCCACGTGACGGCTCAGGTTCTCATCTGTGAAAGGGATGACCGTGGCATTTAGTCCCTAAAAGCACTGCAGTGGCAGATGGGATGGTATGTATGAAACACTTAGAGCAATGTCTAGAAGGTGGTCGTTGCTATAAAGTTTTTGCTGTTATTATTATAATTACTCTATTTTATTATCTTGACCAGAAAGGTTTAAATTTATATTAACATCACAATTAAAATGTAGTTAATGTCCTAACGTTAGCACCAAGGCACAAAATGTGGATTGATACAAATAAAAATGAGATTTTAAGCAGTTTCTTATTTTATTATTAGGAATGCCAATTGTCTGGCACAGTAATCCTCAAGTTTTTAAGTCACAAATTCCTTCAAGATGAATTAAAGTCATCAAATTTTTAACTCCAAATACATATATCTTGGACATAGATTTGCAACCTATTTGAAGGGACTTGAGGACATGAGATTAAGAAACTGATCAAGTTAATAAGTTTTATTTATTTTATTCATTTATTTCTAAATGTCTATTTATTTGTTTTGAGAGAGAGTAAGGGAGAGCAAGTCAGGGAGAGGCAGGGGGCAGGAAAGAGAGAATCCCAAACAGGCTCCACACTGTCAGTGCAAAGCCTGATGTGGGGCTCGAACTCACAAACTGCAAGATCATGACCTAAACAGAAACCAAGAGTCAGATGCTTAACTGACTGTACCACCCAGGTGCCCCTAGAGTTAATAATTTTAAAAGTCAGATTTGTTTTAGTCTTTCTTTGATAAAAAATACTGTGTAGTTTTGTACATTTAATAAAAATTTGTCTTCTCTACATATCATCTCTACATGTAAATAATTACCATATAATTAAGATAGCATGATAAATGCCTCATTATGTATTCTCCATGAAACATCTTAAATTTTTAACAATGGTTGTACAGTATTGGAACAGAATTTTGTGCTTAGGACAGCTCTGGAATGCTGATGAAAAGGTCAAATAACACCTATGTCAACTCACTTGAAAAGGTCAGAAAAGACACTGATTGTATCAGTCACCAAATGCTGACGCTATAACTCTCCTGAAGTGTTTATTCATAACAACTGAGGTATGAAATAATTTTCCTTCAGAGACACAATACCTGTTGAGTATATAACATTTTTGTCTATAATTTCACTCTTCTGTGATGGCCACTGTAATGATTAAACTTGCTTTTATATAATTGGCTTATGTTTTCAGCATTGAGTAAAATTCTCATTTCATAATTTTAAAAATATCAGTGAATGTAATTTAATTGGTTTGTTTCCAAAGCTACATTAGCCTGAGAGAAATGTTGCTGCAGGTGATAGAATACTTCTTTCTTTACTCTGCCTGGTATAATCCTGGGGCTTCATGCCCCCATTTACTGTGGTTCTCTTTGTTGGAGGGCTCTGGGAATTGGCCCGGAGTGGTTTCCTCTCAAGGATTCTCTGAGTATCATCACTCCGTGATGCCCTCAAGATAAAGTACTTCTTCAGCCAACTAATCTTTGACAAAGCAGGAAAGAGTATCCAATGGAAAAAAGACAGCCTTTTTAAGAGATGGTGCTGGGAGAACTGGACAGCAACATGCAGAAGAATGAAACCAGATCATTTTCTCACACCATGCACAAAAATAAACTCAAAATGGATAAAGGGCCTGAATGCGAGACAGGAAACCTTCAAAACCCTAGAGGAGAAAGCAGGAAACAACCTCCTTGATCTCAGCCACAACAATTTCTTACTCGACACATCTCCAAAGGCAAGGGAATCAAAAGCAAAAATCAATTATTGGGACCTCATCAAGATTAAAAGCTTCTGGATGGCAAAGGAAACAATCCATAAAACTAATAGGCAACGGACGGAATGGGAAAAGATAGTTGCAAATGACATATCAGATCAAGGGCTAGTATCCAAAATCTATAAGGAACTCACCACACCCCACACCCAAAAAACAAACAATCCAGTGAAGAAATGGGCAGAATTTATGAACAGACACTTCTCCAAAGAGGACAACCAGATGGCCAACATACCCATAAAATGATGCTCAGCATCCCTCCTCATCAGGGAAATACAAATCAAAACCACACTGAGATACTGCCTCACCCCAGTCAGAGTGGCTAAAATGAGCAAATCAGAGGACTCTAGATGCTGGTGAGGATGTGGAGAAACGGGCACCCTCCTACGCTGTTGGTGGGAATGTAAACTGGTACAGCCCCTCTGGAAAACAGTGTGGAGATTCCTCAAAACATTAACAATAGAACTTCCCTGACACAGCAATAGCACTGCGAGGAATTTACCCAAGGGATACAGGAGTGCTGATGCACAGGGGCACATGGACCCCAGTGTTCACAGCAGCACTCTCAACAGTAGCCAAAACATGGAAAGAGCCTAAGTGTCCATCAACGGACGAATGGATCAAGAAGATGTGGTTTATCTATATGATGGAATACTCCATGGCCATGAGAAACAATGAAATCTGGCCATGTGTAGCAACATGGATGGACCTTGAGGGTGTTATGCTGAGCGAAATAAGTCAGGCAGAGAAGGACAGATACCATATGTTTGCATGTATAGGAGATTAAGAGGAACTTAACAGAGGACCGTGGGAGAGAAGAAGTGGGGAAATAGGGGGGAAGAGGGAGGGAGGCAAACCATGAGAGACTCTTGAATGCTGAGAACAAACTGAGGCCTGATGGGGGTGGGGGAGAGGGGAAGGGGGGATGGGCATGGAGGAGGGCACGTATTGGGATGAGCACTGGGTGCTATATGGAAACCAACTTGACAATAAACTATTAAAAAAAAAAAAAAGATAAAGTACTTCTTTCTCTGATGTCGGGACCGTGGCAAGCTGTCTATGAACTCGTTTCTTGTCTATTTGCTACTTTGGGAACAAATGTTCTTAGACTACTAAGCTGTATGTTCACTCTGTTGAATGGGTCTAAATATACAAAGATGAGCTTTTAATTTCTTTTCAAGTTTACTGATTTATTTTGAGAGAAAGTGAGAGAGAGCAGGGGCAGGGCAGGGTCAGAGAGAGAGGGAAAGGGAGAATCTCAAGCAGGCTCCACACCATCATCACAGAGCCCAATGCAATGCAGACAGTTAACCGATTGAGCCAAACAGGCAACCTGAGGATGAGCTTTTAGAATGGAGAAAAATGTAAAACCTGCCTATCTTGCAAGGTGGACTCAAAAAGTCAATGGCTTTATGTAAAATTTGATGAGCATTGACAAATGTCAATAGCCCTGGGCCCACTACATCTATCAAAAGGTACAATATTTACATCGGTCCCAAAAGTTTCCAGGTGCCCCTTTAGAGTCAATTCCTTCTGTTATCTGTGGCTCCAGACAAGCACTAACCTGTTGTTACTATACTTTCACCTTTTCTAGAATTGAATTTGATGGACCCATGAAGTAAATAGTGTTTTGTGTGTGTCTTCTTTAACTTAGAAAATTTCTTTTGTGGAGGTGCCTGGGTGGCTCAGTCAGTTAAGCATCCCACTTCGGCTCAGGTCATGATCTTACAGTCCATGAGTTCGAGCTCCACATGGGGCTCTGGGCTGACAGCTCAGAGCCTGGAGCCTGCTTTGGATTCTGTGTCTCCCTCTCTCTCTGTCCCTCCCTGTTCACACTCTGTCTCTCTCTCTCAAATAAATAAACACTAAAAATTTTTTTTAAAAAAGAAAAATTCTTTTGAGATTCATCTCTAATTTTGCATGCATCTTTGCTATATTGCTTTTTCTTTCTTTTTTTTTAAATTTTTTATTTATTTCTAGGAGAGAGAGAAAGACAGCGTGAGCAGGGGAGGGTCAGAGAGAGAGGGAGTCACAGACTCTGAAACAGGCTCCAGGCTCTGAGCTGGCAGTCAGCACAGAGCCCGACGCGGGGCTCGAACCCACGAACCGCGAGATCATGACCTAAGCGAAAGTCGGACGCTTAACCGACTAAACCACCGAGGCGCCTCTGAAGTGTATCATATGTATTTCCGCCAGCAAGGTATGCATGTTCCATTTGTTGCACATTCTTGTCAACATTTGTTATTGACACTCTTTTTAATTTTAAGCCATTCTGGTTGATACATACCTTACTGATGTTTTAATTTGCATTTTCCTAATGAAGATGCTGGTGAGCATCTTTTTATGCACATCTTGACAACTCATACATTTTTTAATGAAGTGACCAAACCTGTTACCCATTTTTAACTGGGCTGTTTTATTCTTAATTTTGCATTGTAAAGTTTTTTCAATATTCTGGATACAAGTCCTTTATCAGATTATACTTTTAAATCTTTTATTATTATTTTTATTTTGAGAGAGAAAGGGCAAGAGAGAGTGAGAGAGCAAGAGAAAGAGAGAGAGAGAGCAACCAGGGGAGGGGCAGACAGAGAGGGTGAGAGAGAATCCTAAGCAGGCTCTGCACTCTCAGCATAGAATCTGATGCAGGGCTCGAACTCACAAACCATGAGATCATGATCTGAGCCAAAACCAAGCGTCAGACGCTTAATGGACTGAGCCATACAGGCGCCCCATCAGATTACACTTTTAGACATATTTGTTCTTGTCTATGATTTGCCTTTCCTTAATACTGATTTTCAAAAACTTAAAATTTATTATCCTTTTTATTTTATGAGTAATGCAATTATTGTTTATCTTTGTCTAATTTAATGTAATGAACAATTTCCCCTATTTTTACCTATGCATTTTATAGTTAGTTTTTAAATTTAGCTCTATGATTCATTTTTAGATGAACTTGAAGTGCAGTTTTCAAAATATGTTTTATGGACTGAATAGTGTCTCCTAAAATTCATATGTTAAAGATCTAACTCCCAATTCTTCACAATATGATTATATTTGTAGATAGGGCCTTAAAAGAGGTAATTAAATGAAAATGAGGGTGCCAATCTGACTGGTGTCCTAATTTCTTTACTTACAAGAAATGATGATAATGGACATCGTTACTTTGTCCTGGATCTTGAGGGAAAGCCTTTTCTATTTCACGGAAGTGATGTCGTTGCAAAGTTGCATAGATGTTCTTCATCAGGTCAAGGAAGTCTTCTATTTCTCATTTGCTAAGAGTTTTCCCTTTAAACCATAAATGGTTGCTGAATTTTTTCAGAGGTTTTTTGCATTGATCATGTATGACTTTTAACTTACTTTTTAGCCTTATGATCTGATATGGAATTATACTGATTGAGTTTTAATGTAATGACAACTTTTTACTCCTGACACTAAAGCCCAATTGGTCATGATGTATTATTATTTATATATATTACCGAATATATTCGGTGAGGCTTGTTTACAATTTTTGTACCTCTGCTTTTGGGATATTGGTCTCTGTTTTTCTTTTCTTTCACGGCATTCTCATTTTGATGGTTGTGTCATTTTGGCTTCATGAAGTGAATTGTAACATATTCCCTTCTATTTTACAGAAGACTTTCTGTAAGATTGGCAATATTTATTTCTTACTTGAATGGTAAAATTCACAAGAAATCCATCTGGATCTGGAGTTTCTTTTGTGGGAAAATTTTCTCAGTATGAATTCAATTCCTTTTTTAGACATAGTGCTAATATAGATTATCTCTTGTTGAGTGAGATTTCTTTGGTTGTGGCTTCAAGGATGTCGTGTATTTCATCCTAAGTTGTTAAAGCTATTAGTGTAAATTATTTGTAGTATTTCCTTAGTGTCCTTTTAATGTCTACAGGATCCATAATGATGTCCCCTCTTTTATTCTTGGTATTGATAATTGACATTTTGTCTCTTTTCTTAACAGATAGCTAGAGATTTATAAATTTTATCGGTCTTTTTAGAGGCAACTTTATGTTTCATAAATTTTTTTTATCACTTGATGAGTTTCTAATTCACTGATATTTTACTCTTATCTTTATTAGCCTCTGCTTCCCTGGGGTTTTATTTACATTTTCCATTTTTTCCCAATTTTTGATATGAAATCTTAGATAATTGTTTTCAGAATTTTATGTTTAACACATATAAGCAATTGGTAACTATAACTTATCTGCAATCAACATTTTGTTGTGTCTCACAATTTCTGATATGTTATCTTCTCATTTCCATAGAATCCAAAATAGTTGTTATTAATGTCCTTTCGGATCTCTTCTTTGATTCATGAATGACTAAGAAGGTTGCCTTTTTTAGAAAACTAAAAAGACAGATATCCAGATTTGAATATCAGATAAGTGGTTTTTTAGTATATTCTGTGCCAGGAAATATTTGAGTGCTATTTACGCTAAAAAATCTCATTGAAGATCTGAAGTTCACATTTAACTGAGTGTCATGTATTTTCTTCTACAGCCTTACTGAAAAGTATCTTGCTTACCTTGTAATACTTACTCATTTTCCAATTATCTTTGTTACTGATCTGTAGTTCAATTCTGGCCTGTGTGTGTGTGTGTGTGTGTGTGCGTGCGCACACATGCACCTGAGCACGTTCATGCAGAAAATATATCTGCCATGATTTTAATCTCTTAGAATGTATTTAAACCTATGTTACAGCCTCCAGAGCGGCTGTCTTGGTGAATATTGCAAAGCATGTGTTTTTTGTTGCTGTTAAGTATTTTGTAAAGGTTAATTAGGACAAATTGGTTGATAATGTATAAATGTTCTATTGCTGTATCAGAGTTCAACCAGAGAAGCAGAATCATTAGGAGATAGATGATAGATGATAGATAGATAGATTGATAGATAGGTAGATAGATAGATAGATAGATAGATAGATAGATAGATAGATAGATATAGATGGTAGATAATAGATGCATTTATTTGTTCCAGGAAATTTTTCATACACAATTGAGAGCCTGGTTAAGCAGTCTCTGTAAGGCTGTCGTCTCCACCTCTGATGTTGGAACCTGGAAGTTCAGTGGGGACGGCATCAGTGAGAGAAGATGAATTTCAAGTGGAGAACATCCCCCAGGCGTGGTACCAACATAAAATGGGACTCCAGAGGACTAGCTCTTGTTCCCCTGACCTTGGTTGAGAGAGGGTTTTGCAGAAGCAGGTCATCTTCCTCACAGAGCTAAAAACGCCCCTGGTCCAAGAGTTAGGGAAGGTGAAGGAGGGTCCAGGGAAAGGTATAGCGGTTGCAGATTCACACGCTGCCGCAGGCCGATGAGCAGCAATAGCGTGTGGGCTTCAAACCAGCTGTGGCTTCCCGTCCATCCCCCAACTCTCCTCACAGCCAGCTTGGTGGCCTCTAGGAACTCGGAACGTGCAAGTGAGAGAATCTTGGAAAATGAGGTTCAGCTTCCAGAGACTGACACATTACAAAGCCATTAGAGTATCTTTACTGATTTTTAGTCTGTTCTGTCAGTAACTGAGACAGAAGGATTGAAATCTCTAATTGTTTATTTCTTCTTTTAGTCGAGACATTTTTGCTCTATATGATTTGAAGCTTTTTTTAAAATTAAGCACATATATTTAGGATTATTAACTCTTCCTGATGAATCGACCATTTTATCTCTATGAAATGCTCCTCTTTGTCCCTGGTAATATTCCTTGTTTTAAGGTTTACATTATCTGATATTACTTAAATCCTCCAAGCTTTCTCTGATTAGTGCCTGAATGCTGTGACTTTCTCTATTCTTTTACTTACCATCCCCATATCTTTATGTGTACAAATAGGTGATGCAGATAGCATATATTTTACTCTTCCTCTAATAAGGTCCAATATGACAAACTTTGCCACTTAATTGGAATGTTTAGTCTATATTTAACACAATTACCAATATGGTTGGATCTAATTCTATCATCTTGCTATTTGTTTCTATGCAGATCATCTGTCCTTTTTTCTCTTGCTTCAGTTTTCTGCCACATTTAGGATTAACTGAATGTTTGGGGAATTTTATTTGCCCCCTGCCACTAGCTTATTTCCATACCTCTTTGCTTTGTTCTTTCAATGATTCCTTAAGGGTTTGGCATCTACATCAACTTAGCACAATCTGCCTTAATAAAGTATGTACAATACAGTGTAATAATATTACTAAAATATACTTTCATTTTAGACATTGCCTCATTCTTGTTACTGTTGTGATATATTTTATTTTGAAGTGTTATAAACCCCATGATTTTTAAATTATTTATTATTTTCCTTTAAATAGTCAATGTTCTTTCCAGTAAGTTAAAAAATAAAAACAAACACAAATCCTTTTTATTTATTTTTCAATTTTCTATTTAAAAATTTTTAATGCTTTTTTATTCGTGAGAAACAGAGAGAGACAGAGAATGAGCTTGGGAGGGACAGAGAGAAGGGGAGACACAGAATCTAAAGAAGGCTCCAGGCTCTGAGCTGTCAGCATAGAGCCCGACGTGGGGCTTGAACTCCCAAATTGTGAGATCATGACCTGAGCAGATGTCCAATGCTCAACTGACTTTTAATTTTCTATTTAAAATAGAATTTTCACTTAAAATAGCTGACACATCCTGTTACCTTCATTTCATGTATACAATATGGTGATTTAACATCTCTATGTGTTATGCTAAGCTCAGCACGAAACCTTTTATATTTACCAATACATATTCTATTTCTGAACCTCTTTATTATTCTAAATAAGTTTGAATTAGCCTCTGATATAATTATCCTTCTAGCAGCAGAACTATCTTTAACATTTCCTGTTGCCCAGTTCTTCTGCACACGAATTCACTCAGCTTTTGTTTATCTGGAGAAGTTTTGCATTTTCGTTTATGAAACATATTTTCACAAAGTATATACTTTTGAGTTGAGCATATATATCTTTCTCAGTACTTTAAAGATGCTGGTCAATTGCTTTATGGCCTGGATAATTTTGACAGGAAGTTACCTAACATTTTTATCTGTGTTCCTCTATTTATAAATTATCGTCCCTCCACCTCTGACTGCTTTTATGATTTTTTTTCTTTGCACATAATTTTAAGAAATGTTCTTTCAACGTGGCTTAGTAGGATTTCCTCTTCATTTCTCTAACTTGGAGTCTCTTGAGCTGTTTAGGCCCATTGTTCCCAAAGGTGCATGAAAACTTAAGAAAATCAGTCATTATTTTTTCTTCCCCACTCCCACTTTTGTGTGTGCATGTGTGTGCGCGCGCGTGCGTGTGTGGATGCATATTTTTCCTCTGTCTCTCTTCTTCTGGGATTTGAATTACACATCTGTTATATTGCTTATTATTTCCCATATGTCACTTATGTCTTACTCATTTTCATTTTTCAAATTTTCTTTTTAACCCTTTATTTTGGACGATTTCTTCAATTTTATAGCTGCCTTTTTTTTTTTTTTTTTTTTTTTTTTTTTTTTTTTTTTTTTTTTTTTTTTTTTTTTTTTTTTTTTTTTTTTTTTTTTTTTTTTTTTTTTTTNTTTTTTTTTTTTTTTTTTGCTTTGTTTAATCTCTCTTATTCCCTTGCAGAATACTTTTTTATTTGGATATACTATTTTTCATATCTAGACCTTCCATTCATATATATTTCTCTTCTTATCATATTGATGCTTCTCTTTACATTATTTACCATATTTATGAGATTTAAAATAGCTGAAGTTTCCTCTCTAATTCAACATCTCTGTTATTTCTAGTTCTGTTTTGTTTTGTTTTTTGGAACATTCTGGGTTATAATTTTCTGTACCTGGAAATTTTAAATTGTATGCCAAGCATTGTGAATTTTATATATTTTGTTGCTGGATTCCTTTAATTATGTTGCTTTCTTTTCCTAGTCCAGAGTTAATTTGCTGGGGTGGGGTGGGTGGTAACCATTTTCATCTTTCTGAAGCTTGCTTTCATCTTACTAGGATATGCAGACTTCACTCAAGGGATAACTTAGCCTCAATACTTTTTTAACATTAAAAAAAACTTATGTTTAATTTATATCCAAGTTAGTTAGCATAGAGTGCAACAATGATTTCAGGAGTAGATTCCTTAATGTCCCTCACTCATTTAGCCCATCCCCCCTCCCACGACCCCTCCAGCAACCCTCTGTTTGTTCTCTGTGTTTTAGAGTCTTTTATGTTTTGTCCTTATCCTGGTTTTTATATTATTTTTGCTTCCCTTCCCTTATGTTCATCTGTTTTCTATCTTAAATTCCTCATATGAGAGAAGTCATATAATATTTGTCTTATTCTGACTGACTAATTTTGGTTAGCATAATACCCTCCGTTCCTTTCATGTAGTTGCAATTGGCATGATTTCATTCTTTTTGATTGCCAAGTAATTCTCCATTGTATATATATACCACATCTTCTTTATCCATTTATCCGTTGATGGACATTTTGGCTCTTTCCATTCTTTGGCTATTGTCGATAGCACTGCTACAAACATTGGGGTGCATGTTTAGCCTCACTCATAAAATGATAAACTTCTCAAACTCAGCTCAATGTCACATATGCTGACAGGTATCTTCCTCTGATATTTGTGTCATTTCAAATGCCACTGGGCAGGTTTTTAAAACGTAAATGAATACTACTTTAATTATAATGTTTAAAATCAAATGTTTAAGATCTATCCTCTTCTATTTAGGAGACAGTTGTTTTTAGAGATAAACAATGCTTTTACTTCCAGGAAAAGTAGCACCCAATAAATACTTATGTATTCCTTTTCAGGTCCCACCCTCCCTTGTAATCAGACTGTAGCCAGATAGCTGAGTCTGACAATGAAAAGTGAGTCCTATTTCTGGTTGAAAGCCCATTAAGATTCCACACACCTCTTCTAGTCTCCATTTTCACTTTGGCTGTTGATCATGGAAACCACATGTTAAAATGGTGACTGTGACCTAATTCAGTGGAAGCAGCCTGGACAAGGAATCATCACACCGAGCACAATCAACCATGAACCATAGTTATTATCTTACGTACATCAGATAATATGTGCTTGCGGGGCGCCTGGGTGGCTTAGTCGGTTAAGCGTCAGGCTTTCGCTTAGGTCATGATCTCGCGGTTCGTGGGTTCGAGCCCCGCGTCGGGCCCTGTGCTGACTGCCGGCTCAGAACCCGGGGCCTATTTCAGAGTCTGTGTCTCCCTCTCTCTCTGACCCTCCCCTGCTCACGCTGTCTCTCTCTCTCTCCTAGAAATAAATAAAACATTAAAAAAATTTAAAAAAAAAGATAATATGTGCTTGGGAGTTAAACTTTTGTACATTTTAGGATTAATTTGCTGCTGAGACATAGTCTATCAAATACTGCCTAATGCATTTCTTAAGCTGAAAGATTTAGCTAATATTTAGGATGTGTTGATTAGAATGCACTTAACATGGTATACCCTAAAACATTCGCTTCTCGGCATCCTACTGAGAAGAGTTTTGGTACTTTAATCCAGCACTGATACTTTATGTTGTTATCACTACAACTAACCTTAAAATAGAGATAAGAAGCCAGTGTTATATATTCTGATTGAGAAAACCAACAGTTTTTCCCGGACGGAGCCATAGACCCAGCCCCAGGGAAATACCAATTGGTGAGAAAACTAGGCCAGAGCCATGCAAAATCCCGGCCATTTGTGGGGGGGAGGGGATAATTAAATATAAGGGGATAACTGAGGATAGGGCAATGTTTCAAACACTTTTAAAATGAGTATAGACAATAAAATGAGCAAATAAGAAAAGAAATCTGGAAAAGAAAAACAAGGCCCATTTTCTATGCTGCTAACAAATTATAATAAACTTAGTTGTTTAAAATATGCATATTAAATCTTTGCCAGTGTTTGTCCTGGGTCAGGGGAATCCTTCATTCGTATGGTTGGGTCTTCAGCTAAAGGTCTAATATGACTGCAATTAAGGGGTTAGTTGGGCTGCATTTGTATCTGTATGCTTGATTGAGGAAGAGTACTTCCAAGCTCACACCTATTATTGACAGAATTCATTCACTTGTACTGGTAAGACCTGGAGTCTTGGCTTCTGGCTGCCTGGTGATTGGAGACTTTCTTTTTTTTTTTTTTTTTTAATTTTTTTTTTAATGTTTTATTTATTTCTAGGAGAGAGAGAGACAGCATGATCAGGGAAGGGTCAGAGAGAGAGGGAGTCACAGACTGAAACAGGCTCCAGGCTCTGAGCTGGCAGTCAGCACAGAGCCCGACGCGGGGCTCGAAACCACGAACCGCGAGATCATGACCTAAGCGAAAGCCGGACGCTTAACCGACTAAGCCACCCAGGCGCCCCTGGAGACTTTCTAACAAACTGGAGGTTACCATGCTTCTAGAGTCTGCTCATAGCTCCCAGACTTATGTGCTTCCCCAACACAGCCACTTACTCGGTCACATCACTATGGAGTCTCTACGGTGAGTCTACCAGCAGGAAGGAGCCCTGGATGCTGTAACATAACCACAAAAGGGAAAATACAAAGAATCCAGCACAAGAAAAATAACGGTATTTTTAGATGGTGATTCCTGTGTTCCCACAACTGTGTATCTAGTTTAAGCAGTGGTAGGTTCAAACCTTCAAACTAGAATGCAAGAGAGGGGGATCCAGAAGAGGTATTGTCAAGAAAGAAGTCAGCTAATTGGTGTGTTTGATACGGTGAATAGGCAAAGAAAAGAAAGGATGCAAATATTAATCTCAGTGAAAATGAAAAGCCATATACGAAAGAAATAATAAATGCTAAATAACAAATTTATCAAAATTACAGTAAAACTATTTGGAAGTTGTACCGAGCAGATGTGTATGTGTATATATAGTTGGGGCAGGGAAAAGATATCTGAATCTTTACATCCCATAGTAGGGAATCAGTAGGTTATTGTCCAAAACTTAAGAAAAAATAGCAGTATTTGTATCTTAGTGAAGAATAGGACATTAACTAGATGGAGTCAAGAGCTGAAAATCATTGCCTGTCGTGAGTAAACAGGAAGATGAATGGTAAAGTGTGCTATTTTTGTTCTACCCTCCTTCATTTATTTGATTTTAAGTTTATTTTGAGAAGGAGAGAGAGCACAAGGCACGCACACAAACAAGTGGGAGACAGAGCGATGGCGAGAGAGAGAGAGAGAGGGAATCCCAAGCAGCCTCCATGAAGTCAGCACAGAGCCTGATGTCAGGCCTCAAAGCCACAAACTGAGATCATGACCTGAGTTCAAATCAAGAGTTGGATGCTTAACCAACTGAGTAACCCAGGCGCCCCTCATTTATTTGCTTTTTAAAACTATGTACCTGCATAGTGATGATAAAAATAAAAATTAATTTAATAATGAGTATAGTGAGAACGTTAGCACTTCACTTGACACATGAGCACTGCATGAATGTTTTCAAAACTTAAATGTCAGAAATTTGTTATTAGAAACAATAATATCTCTCTACTTCCTCCATACTCTGAAAAGCCTAAGTTTGCTGAGGAGACAGAGAGAACTGCCATTGCAGATGAGATAGAATGGAAGAAATAGGACAGTTCGTGGGGAAGGGAGCTGGTGGATACTTAGGAAGAATTGATTTCTGTAGCTTTCCAATTTTCCCCAGGCTAAGTGTTGCATTAGAAGAAGCTGGGTCATGGGCTTATAACTTAATCAATGTCCTACTGTGTGTTAGGCACGGCTGAGATGCTTTACTTACATTTCTTCACTTAACATCTCACAGTAACACTGCAAGACAGATCTTGCTTAGCCCACAGTCACAGAGGAGGGGGCTAACAATGACAAGTTAAATAATTGCTCAGGCAAATCAAGCCTCTTAGTGCTGAACAAAAATCAAAACCAAAGGCTTTTCTGACTCAAAAGCCTCAGCTTTAGACTGAAGCCCTGCTTAGCGTCAATCCTTTACACAAAAAATTTGCTACATTTATCTGTGAAAATTCTCTTTTATTGTGTTCGTTGAATATGTTCTCTCTAATCTTGTTTTCGTTAATTCATTCAACAACAGACAGCTCAAAGGTAAATTTTACTTTTGTTCTTGTAAAATGTTTCAGCCCAGAATTTAGGTATATCTTCATTAAACTTGATATATTCAAATAGTTGAACAGCGTGTTATTAAGTATATGCGGTTAATTTAAAAAAATTGCTATGCACGGTATTGGATTCTTTTATAATTTTTAGCTAATTACATGGCAACCTGATTTATCTGTTGCTATTTGAATTAATCTTAACATGTGATTTTTAGCAATACGTCAATATTTAATAAAGTGATCAGCATATAGTTGATATTTTGCCAAGTCTTTGCCTAAGACCCTGCTAAGTATGAGTATAAATAGATCTGCTGCGGGCTTCGGTGAAGTATATCCTTCTTTAAGAAGAAAAGTTGTGTTCTGTTTATTAAGGAATTCATATATTTTGGCATATTCAGGACTCTAAGAATCTCAAAATGGCCTATGTTTGCCCCCGACCCTCTGCATTTATTACCGTGACAAAAATATGTAGAGGTGTCAAAGAATAGTGACCTTGAAAATCATAAAGAGATTAACAGCTCATTGTGAAAAAGCTCCATTCATGACTCTTTCCTATGCGTAAAGACGTCTTGAGGCAAACAATGGGTGACATGATCATAATGCCTTCGCGCTGACACAAGCGGGAGACGTATTTTCACAGAGCACAAGCAGGCAGAAGGTGACAACAGACCGTGGTGTCTAGTATTCCAGGAGGCCCCTCATCTTTCTTACAGAGGCTAAGATCCGCATCAAAACGGGAGGGGGGAGGGGGTGGCGGTGCATAGGCATATGTGTGTGTTTGAATTTGTAATTTTAGCTGTCCCGTTGGCAAACAAAAATATCTTTGTTGATGACTGATCACAAAAAAAATCTCTTCAAAGTTACGCTGATGACTGATACCTAGATCTTTTAAGCATATGCATAAATGAAATGATGAATAAAAATACCACTATTTCTGACTTACATTGTCAGCCTTTAAAAGAAATTGGTGTAAGATTATATTCAGCTTTTAAAAGACATTGATCTAAGGTATTTTTCTATCTCTATTTGAAAATATATTTAATTTTCCAGAACATTTACATTTCATAAAAAGACTTACAAAGAAGTTGAAATGTGAAAGATACAGACATTTTTTTTTCTCAAGCACCATGCTTCTGGTGTTCATCGGGGAGGGGTGTGTGTGTGTGTGAGTGTGTGTGTACACACACGCACGCACGCATGTGCACTTAAACATAACCCAGAAGGACTGGATGTGAATGAGTAAAGGGAGTGCAAGTTTTGCACTAAGCAAGATGATGCTCTCCCATATGGTCGCTAACTAACTTGATGGCCTCTCACCAGCCCCTTTGCCTGTCTCCTGGGCTGGAGCTCATTTAACCAAGAGCATGATGTAGGCAGCAAAAAGGCACCAGCTGAGCCTTAAACCCTTTGTTTAGCCTAATAGATCAGGTTAGCGTTTTGCAGATGTTGGGTTTCCAAATCAATAATCCTCTTGACGGTATCTCGCAGCAGGAACTATTAGATGATGTAATTTGGAATTTGATTTGCTTCGTAGGTTAAGACAAACAAATCTCATTTGCTGTGTAAAATATCTAACATAATGGAAATAATGCCTTCCGTTTTGCTTCCACACCCAAGGGCATTTCACAGAATAGAAGTCAAGGTTACTGTGACAGTCGTCACACTGCAGAAAACTGCAACCACAGACCACGTTTTGAAAGTATGCTTTTTTCACTTATTAGGTTATTGTGAACGGCAAGCATGCTGGTAGAGGTATTTGTAGCCTTGTATTGTGCTAGGAGAAATAGAAACCCCCGATATTACAGCTGCACTTTTGATTTGTCATGTATTTGGAATAAATAGAGGGTGGTATGCCAGTTGCTATGGAAACAAGTTCTACTTTGGAGCCCTGCAAGACCTTTAAGCACGTTTGAAATTGCTTCGTTTTCATTTTGTTTCAGCGCCAAGGAAGGTGTAATGTACAATTAAATAGAAATGAAGGTTTAATTTAAAAATTAAATTACATTTTCTGGGTTGTCCTTTGTGTACAACAAGCTTAAGAGACAGAGCATTGCTACCGTGTGTTTTGGAAAGAGAAAAGGATCACATTCACTGCTCTGTGTGTGTGTGTGTGTGTGTGTGTGTGTGAGAGAGAGAGACAGAGGAAAGAGAGAGAAAGACATTTATGATGATTCCTCTCATAGAAGCTTATTACAGAAACGCCAAAGCTATCTAGGACATTCTGGAAATCTTGGTAAATATAGGCAGGGTCATAAAAAGAAACATGTATGTTTAGATTTGTTTGTAGGTTATAAATCAAGAGGGTTAAGTATTATGCTGAGACAAAAAGACAACATTTAACAGTTCAGATTTTTAAAGAGAATCTTTTTAAGGAAAATTAGTGAAAATAAGAGATTATAGTCTTGGCCCTGAAATATAGGCATTATACAAACAAGAATATATGCACATGATGCAAGCAAGATATGAGGATTTTGTAGATGAAAGCTACAAGGAAGCTTTATTTAAAATTGGGAAGTGTATTTCATATATGAAGAAGTGATATTTTTTACCTTCTGAAATTGGACATGTTGAAATGTTTAGTCTTATCTATTAACTGTATAAATGGTCACAGAATATTAATATAGATTATTCAAAAGGGATCATCTTAGTTATAGTCATATGTTAAACCTAACCTTTTTGTAACTTTTTACAATATATAAGAGGCTTCTACATATATTATTTTATGTGCTGTCGAAGGTTACAAAATAATGACTTAAAGCAACTATTACCTCCATTTTCCATATAAGTGACTTGCTCCAAATCACCCAGGGGTAATCAATAGAACACCTAGGAATCATTGTCTCTTGACTTCCAGCTCTATGATCTTTCCATTTCCAGACTTATATTTAATCCGACTAAATTTGCAAAACATCCTTTTTTTCTGTCGCCTCTCTGGGGAAGGTATCCTAAAGTATTTGAGACTGTAACTATTCTCCAAGGTTGCAGCGTGTGATGGAGTGTGTTTTAAAATTAAGACATCTTGTTCTAAGGATCCTAACATATGTACTTACTGTCTTACAGCTTTAAAACGGGTTTTCTAGTTAATTCCCATTGTTCAGGCAGAGTGGCCAGGGTTGTATTTGTATGTAATTGAAATGTCCCTGCTATATAATATACAGGGTAGTTATTTCACGTGTATGATGCGTCCACTTAACTAGGTGCTATTTATGTTTATGGCTGTCTGCTTAATCAATCCCTTCCTGGCCATGAGCGCTCATGGCAACAGAGCTCGTGCTATAAAAAGATAATAGAAAACAGGGTGCTTTATAAGGACAGGGGCTCATTGCTAGTGAGCAGCCCAGGAGTCCCAGGACTTTCATGAGGGTGCTCTGAATGTGTTCACAGTGGGATGAGGCCAGTTGCATGCTCATAAGTGCTGCAGGGTCAAAGCCTATCTGCTGGAGAGTGCTGCCTCCACCGTCCTTAATATAGAGCTCTTCTTAAAGGAGACGCATTATGCTTCTGTAAAACAAAAATGAGGCTGTTCAGTGTGATCAATGCCTTCGTAATATTACCTGCAGAAATTAGCATTTAGGATATGTTAGGTGAGGGTATTGTGGCTGTCATATGTGAAGATGCTCCCGTTCACAAATCATTGGCTAGATACCCAAAGGAAAACAAAACACACACACACACACACACACACTCACACACACACACACAAGGGATCTGTTGTCAAATTATCTCAAGGCCTGTTGTGTAAGTTTCGGAATGTAGGGGTTTAGTAAAGTGTGAGCTTGTGATTGAGATGAGAGTCATGTCAAACGTCAAGCAGGAACATGTAGGAGTCTAGATTGTTCTTTGTGAATGGAGCCTGACTGAAGCAGCAGGGACCAGAGGCTGTGGATAGTGGTACCTGGCCTCGTGCTCTCGAGTCCTCAAACCAGATGGTCCGACCCAAAATGGCGACAGCTGGCTTTGCAAGAGTTTTATGCTAAAAATCAAAATAGGTTGTACCCATTTGTAATAGTAATTGTGAATAAACTGTAAAATGTTTGTGAATTATATAGAGTGAACACCTGTGTAACCAGCACTATGAAAACCAAAAAATGTTACTATTACTCCACAGACTGTTCTGGAACCCCGTGCCTGCACCAGCAACCCCGAAGGTAACCAATGTACTATCTTCTAACAGCATAGGTTAGATTTTCCTAATGTTCAACTTGATATAAGTGCAGCCATGCAATACATATTTGGGTGTGTTTAGCATCATTGGCTCAACACTACATTTGTGAGATTATGTATGTTTTATGACTAATTGTAGTTTGTTCATTTCTATTACTGTATATTATATAATCAGATGAGCATATTCCCTTTTATCATTTTTTTTCCCTGTAGATGGTGGTTGGCTTTATCTCCAGTTTGGGACTTCTGTGAATTTTCTAAGACACATGTCAATTGATGAATATATCTTCTTACTTCCATTGGGCACATGCATTAGGGTCATTGAGTTGGTGTGTTTGACTTTAGTAGATACCCATGAATTGTTTTCCAAAATGATTGGACACATTTACATTCTCATCAGCCATGGACAGGAGTTACAACTGCTCCACAGCTTACCAGGATATATTTTGAGTGCATTTTAATTTTAGCCATTTGAATAGAGGCCCAGTGTATCCATCATGTCATAGCTTTGATTTCCAGTATCCTGCTCACTATTAAAATAAAGCAAGTTTTCATATGTGAGCTGGCCATCCAAGTTGTTTTGCTGAAGTACCCGTTGAAATATTTTGCTGTTTTCTACTGACTCAGTGGTGCTTATCCTATTGTGTGTAGGGATTGATTTTACAGCTATGATTTGTTTTTCTCGAATGCATGTTTTGTTAATGTTTCTTCCCACCTGAAAGCCTACTTCTTCTCTTTCATAATGTGGTCCATTCATTTATGGCTAGCATTTTTCTTTACTTCTATTTAAGAAATCTTTAAGATTATTTAAGAAAACAACCCTGTTTTCTTCTGAAAGATTTATTGTTTTAGCCTTTTGCACTCAGATCTACAATTCCTCTGGAGTTGATTTTGGGTAAGTGGTAAAAAAAAATTACAGAAGTTTTTCCATTGCATTGAGTTGTCATAGATTGAAAAATCACATATGTGTGGGTTTTTTCTTTTTTTTTTTTTATATTATCTATTTGGTCCTAATGGACTATTTGTCATTTTACCAATACCAGCCTGCCTTGATTACTATAAATCTTTCTATTTGGTCTTTCTACATGGTGTTTTAAAATTTCTAAATTCACTCTTTTTTTAAAGATTGTCTAGGCTATTTTGGTTCTTCACATTTTCATACAGATTTTAAGTTCAGATTGCTAATTTCCACAAAACAACCTGTTCAAGTACTCTACAGATTGTTCTGATCAATAAAATGCATTGGAAAGCATTGATATCTTTATAGTCCAAGAGCATTTTACATACATTATTTATTTAAGTGGTGATACCTCAAAAGATAATTCTTTTTTTAATGTTTATTTATTTTTGAGAGAGAGAGAAAACATGGGCTGGGGAGGGGCAGAGAGGATATGAACTTGGCTCTGTGCTGACAGCAGAGGGCCCGATGTGGGGCTTGAACCTATGAACTGTGAGATCATGACCTGAGCTGAAGGTGGACGCTCAACCAACCGAGCCACTCAGGTGCCCCTCAATAGATAATTCTTTTTTTTATTTTTTATTTTTTAATGTTTATTTATTTTGAGAGACAGAGAGTGACAGAGAATGAGCAGAGGAAGGTCAGAAAGAGAGGGAGACACAGAATCCACAGCAGGCTCCAGGCCTCTGAGCTGTCAGCAGAGAGCCCTGTGTGGGGCTCAAACCCATAAACCGTGAGATCATGACCTGAGCCAAAGTAGGATGCCCAACCAACTGAGCCACTCAGGTGCTCCAGATAACTCTTTAAATAAATGATTCTGTGCCAGTTGGATAGCTATATGGATAAAAATGAACTTTGACTTCTATGTATTAAAGCCTCACATTATACATTAAAGTCAATCCTAGCTGCATTATAGATCTGAATGTCCAAGTAAAAATTTACATTTCTATAAAATAATATTCATGACTATAACCTTGAAATGGAAAAAGTTAAATCCAGGATATAGTTTTTAAACAGGACACGAGGGCACCTGGGTGGCTCAGTCAGTTAAGCATAGGACTTCGGCTCAGGTCATGATCTCACAGTTTGTAAGGTTCTAGCCCCTCATTGGGCTCTGTGCTGAGAGCCAGCTCGGAGCGTGGAGCCTGTTTCAGATTCTGTATCTCCCGCTCTCTCTGACCTTCCCCTGCTCACATTCTATCTCTCTCATAAATAAATAAAACATTAAAAAATAAAAACTAAACATGACATGAGTCACACTAAACAAAAGGAAAATAATAGCATAATGCATCTTTTCAAATTTAAATTCTTTGTTTATTAAAATACAACAGTAAAGTGTAGAAGTTAGGAGAAAATATTTTGAATACATATTACCAACAAAAGGGTCATGTTTGAAATATATAAAAAAATCCAAGTCAATTAGAAAAATATTACTCAACAGAGAATTAGACAAAACATTAATATATGTTTGGCAAAACAGAATATTCAAATGAGCAATAAATACATAAAAAGGTGCTCATCAGGGAAAAGTAAAATAAAATCTTTTCATAACAAAGAACATTACTCATTTATCAGAATGATGAAAGTGAAAAGAATGTGAATATCAAGTGCCAGCAAAAACAGGGGGTTGTAGGAACTCCCATAAACACAACTCATGAGAATTTATTTTGGTAAAGTCACATGTGAAAGCTGACATTCATTACCTCTTAGAGTTGAATGTACCCAAACCTTATAGCCCAACATTCCCATTGATACGTGATTACCCAATAGATAGCCATACACATACTCACCACGTATCGTGGATGAGCATAGCATCACTGATTACTTTTATCAAGGAATGAAAACAATGCCCATGCACAACAAGTTTAGAATAGTTAAGGGGCACCTGGGTGGCTCATTTGATTAAGCATCTGACTCTTGATTTCGGCTCAGGTCATGATCTTACAAGTTTGTGAGATCGAGCCCTGAATCTGGCTCTGTTCTGATGGCATGGAGCCTGTTTGGGCTTCTCTCTCTCCCTCTCTCTCTGCCCCTCCTCCTTAAAAATAAATAAGTAAACATGTAAAAATAAGAGTTAAAGCAAGTGTATGTTCATGCAATGGAATATCATGGTGGTGAAATGAAGGAGTGGCCGTTACATGCAACAATATAGATGGATGTGACAAACAGAATATTGCGAGGAAGAAATGCAGTGCATAAGAATAATACTTGTGTGACTTGATTTATATTAAGTTCAAAACCAGGCTAAACTAATCTGTGGCTTTAGAAATCAGTATGGTCCTGGTATTTAAGTGAGAGACAAGAAAGGTGCTTCTTCATTGCTGGTGTTGCTTGATATCTTGGCCTATGCTGTGATGGGTCAGGCATGATCACTCAGTAATAATCATTGAACTGTAGATCTATGATTTGTGTACTTTTTAAATTCAGTTTTAGGTATGTTAAAGAGGTAAACATGTATTTACATATATTATGTAAAATAATATACGACATATATGTTTATGTGTTTCATGTGTTGCTCCATTTTATGGATTGGGATGTGACATTGAACAAGACAAAAGGGGGCTCTATCCTTCTAGAATATACTTGCCTAGTATTTTTTTCTTAGCTTTACTGGCACATAATTGACTATGGCATTTTGTAAGTTTAAGGTGTACAAAATGCTGATTTGATATGCTTGTCTATTGCAAAATGATTATCACCATGTTAGATAACACACTCATCATGTCATAAAATCATTTTTTTGCAGGGAAATTATTTAAGATTAATTTCTGGGCATCTTTTAGTAATCTTATAAAGTATTACTAACTATAATCATATTATACAGTAGATATTTAGGACCTGCTCATTTTATAACTAGAAATTTATATGCTTACAGTCTTATGTGAATGCATAAGTATCTAGTAAAAATGTAGCTGGAAAAAAATGATAGCAGCTTCAGTATAGTGACAGAAAGATAAAGAGATCGGATTAGAGAGGGGAATAAACAAGAACTTCAATCATAGATGAAATATCTCACATTGCAAAATACTAGTTTTATTGATTGTTTTTTTTTCATCTATGCTATAGGGTACATACTTATCTGTAACTATGTTCTCCTAAATTTCCTACCAGTATGAATAATTTTTATATAAAAAATTATGGGCAACTGCGTGGCTCAGTTGGTCGAGCATCTGGGTCTTGATATTGGCTCGGGTCATGGTCTAACAGTCCTGAGATCGACCCTTGTGTCAGGCTCCATGTTGAGTGTGGAGCCTACTTGAGATTCTTTCTCTCCTTCTCTCTCTGTCCCTCCCCCCCGCTTATGTGCTCTCTCTCTCAAAAAAATATTTTAGACTCGGGGAGCACACATATACAGAGGCTATCTTGAGGGGCTCAAGAGTCACAGTTAGATGAACCAGGGTAAAAGCTTTGATCTGACAAAGATTCATAAGAGCAGTGAATAAGAACCACGATTATGAAGCATCATGAAGACAACGTTGGGGAACATGAACATTATCTAAAAAGAATAAAAGGAGGTTAAGCACCATGAGCTTTATTTCTAGAAATACCTCAATTGACAATATGGTATATAATGAACTGTACAGGAACAACACTGGGACAGTGAACATAAAGAGTCTCACCAGAAATCTAGAAGAAGATGATGAATTTCAGCACTATGTCAATGATAGTGGGTATGAAGAGGTTTGGAAGGTTTTGAGATAAAGAAAACACGTGGGAGTTTGCTACAGATGATGATGGACTGAATGGGAGCATCTGGAGTAGCTTATGGAGTGAAGAAAGAGATCCAGATTTATGGAGTTAACAATTGCAGTAGAGAAGGGGGTTTGACACAGCCACCAAGATGGATCTGTCTCCACTCTGGCTAGTTGTTGAGTTCCAAGCCTATAAAGAATAAAGTATAATTCTTGACCAAAAAAAAATCCTCTCTATCTAATGAGATTCAAGGTATATCATTAACAAATAATTATGTTCTTTCCAATCCACAGAATGATAGATAATTTATGTCAGACAAAAACTGCCCTATGAATCAATGCCTGTGGCCCTTGGTTTATATACTTGAGAAGGTTAGAGATGTCTGAGAAATGTGGAAGAGAGAATGGCCTCATTTAATTAAATAATTATAGTTTTCAATCCATTTGAAATAACAGTTTACCTGATCAGTTTCACGAAAGACATTTTTCTAAGCTCTAAATTCCTATATTATTATTTTTTAAATTTTAAAATGTTTATTCTTGGGGGAGAGAGGGAGAGAGAGAGAGAGGAGAGAGAGAGAGAGCGAGCTGAGCTGTCAACACAGAGCCAGGGGTCAAATTCACAAACCGAGAGATCATTACCTGAGCTGAAGTAGTACTCTTGACCAACTGAGCCACCCAGACAACCCCCATATTATTTTAAAACATTTAAAAAATTGAGTTGGTCCCACCCACAATGGATTATTCCTCTTCCCATCACCCAGTAAAGAAAAAAGAAAGCCTTCCCTATGTAAAGTTTATTAAGATATTTTGTTGGGACAATCTTAACAATTCTCAGCATCGAACTCCAAGTTATTTAAGGGACTGGACTTTTTTGATATTTGTAATTACAGTGGCTGCTACAGTAAGTTGTTTCATTCACATTTTTAAAATAAATGAAAGGCAGATACCACATCATCCACTCCTATGTGCAAGTATTTCATTTGACCTCATTCTAGACAAGAAAACTATTCAAATGAACAATATTTTTAAAAGGTGTACTAAGTAAGAAGTGTTTATTGAATCTAAAAATCATTTCTAAAATAAATTAAGATTCAGCTAAAACACTTTGAAGTTATTATTTTGGGAGGTCAGTAGTACACATTCATTGGTCTGTTAAAAAATTTGCGAATTTTACTTCCCTTAAGCACAAAGTACCTCCTAAAATGACTATTGGCTGTAATTTAGACATTTACCCAGGCAATCTATCTTTGGGCACTGAATAAAATGTAATCTATCCAAACAAGGTAACACAACTGCTAAGCTCAATATTAAATGGCATGATTCTATAGAACCATTTTAGATATTATCTAAATTATTTTATGCTAAGAGTCTACATGAGCCAGTGCATGCACACACATGCAAAAAGAGATCATTTCAATGAGGAAGTATATTGAAAAATTACATAATTACCCTTATGGAAGAGTATATAAAGCAGTATGCTATATGTTAGTAATAACTGAACATTAAATGCTTTTATTTTATATAAAGATTTGTGTTCTTTTTTGTGTTATATCTGAGGTTAAGCTTTAATTTATTTACATACTTAGAAGTACATCATGGGAGATATTGTTAGCTGATATTCACTTCACTGTCCATGTACCTACTGCCCCGAGATTAAGATTAGTTTAAACCCACAAGGCAGTCCCATTATCTGTTGATGAAAACTTATTTTTTCTAGCTAATAAAACTTTATACAAGTAAATATAATTTAGGAGTGCAAAATAAATGATTGAGAAGTTATTCATATCTGTAACTTGTAGTTTTTTACTCACTTTTAATTACTAAATTTATTTCTTTTGAGTAACTGATTTTAACCTGTAACTCTCCCTAGCTAAGTCAGTCATATATATTGAAAGGCCTATTTTCTTTCGTTTTTCCAATGACTTTGTATTTAGTTCTCTAAAATGATCAACTGAAGAATCCAGATGGATGGTAGGAATTTATTTTATTTTTTTTGTATGACTCACACTTAAAATTGCTCATTCCCATCTTGCCCAATTATGTAGAACAATACAGAGAGACATATGAGCACCATTTTGACCAAACAGTTGAATGAGTAACCAAAGATTCATTTGTTGATTTCATCAAAATAATTCTATAAATTACATATTCAGTGACCATCTTGGCCATCTTTTAAAATTATAAATCAATCTCTTAGTTTTCAATAGTTTATTTTAGGAGGTAATTATCTGTAGTAACTATTGTTGGTGAACTTTCCAGCATATAATTCTACATATCAGAAGTATAATTTTGTTAAGGACCTACTCATTCTTCACATAGCCCTATAGATCTCATGGTAATAACATAAATGTAATAGCTGTGTTATGGAGCTCTTATATATGCCAGATCAGTTCTGTGTACTTTAAATGTAGTTAATCCTCATAACTTCTATGAGGTGCTATCATTATCACCAGTTTACCAAAAGGTTGAAGTAATTTGCCAAGGTTTCACAGGTAACAACAAAGGTGGGATTCTAATCTGCTCACATCCAGGATTAATGTGTCTGATGCCCACCCCAGTTGCAAACATGTGCTCTAATTTTCTAAGCCAATCATAGGAAAAAACATTTTCCAAAAACTAGAGCAAGGACCTAGTTTTAAGGCATTAGAGATATAGTTTTCCACTGAAAAATCTCAACAGTACAGGGGATGGTCCTGCCTTTGAATAGTTCAACCAGTAGGACTGGGAAGAAAAGTCTGAAGGAGAAGACATTCATTTCAGGATTAGATTTTGTTCTCTCTCTTCACTGCCCGTGAAAAGAAAGTATGTTACCAAAGGATCTTATCAGTTATATTACAAGCAAAAGGCAAGCCAAGGCCCAATGCAAAGCCTAAGCACAGAGAACTATCGCTGTTTGAGAAGTGCCATATTTTTTGAGGATCCTTTGTGCAATAAACAAACTTTGAGTGTATATTCTGCCAAACACTGCACAATGCAGTCAGCACATTAGCAAAATAAAACACTCAGTGAAAAATAAGTACAATGATACTGAAAAATAAAATGTTAAAACAATAAATTCCGGTTGATTCTATATAGGCTCATTTTACATTGATGTGGGCTTGTAACCCTGTGTACACACATATTAGTTAATTTAAACACCCATATATCTGGCTCTTCCACATTTGTCCACATGGCACTATGAAGCTCATGCTCCTTCTTTATTTAATAGTCTAATATGTATACAATATGTGTTAACAATAATAATATGCCATTTTATTAATGTATAATATTAATGTATATTATTAATGTGTGATATTAAAGCATATTAATATGTTGATATAACACATTGTTAAACACTCTGGAATAAAGATTTTTAAGGGTTGCTTAATATTCTAATATATGAGGAAGGGTTTATTTAACTTTGTTCCAACTTTCACTAATATATAAATGATGTTTAAGTTAAATAAGTATAGCTTTTTAAAATTTCAATGATCTACAATGACTTTCTAGGACACATCATTATGTACATTTTAAGAATTTTGATTTCAACTATCTTTGATAAGTGCATGGGAAAGTGCACTTCTTCCTAGGTGTCACCTGGCAATTTTCTTTTTCACTGAAATAGAATGGACAGATACTGAAATGTACGTATCTTAAGTATGTGATTCAGGCATTTGGATAAGTATATGCACACCCTGTAAACACTATCTCTATTAAGTAATAGAAATTTCCATCATCTCATAATGTTTTCTCATACCTTCTTCCAGTCAACCACCACCCACAATTGGCCCCCACGTTTTTTATTTCTATCAAAATAGAATAATTTTTCTGTTCTACTTCAGATATATGGAATCATTTGATTTGTTCATCATGTGTAACTTCTTCCGTTCAACATAACGTCTTTGAGATTCATCCATGTTGTTTGTGTATCACTACATTGTCCTTGTTTATTGTTAAGTAGTGTTTTATTATAGGAAAATACTTCAGTTGATCTTTTTATTCTCCTTTTCATGTGTGGTCATTTTTTTAAATTGGAGGCAATTATAAAAATTTTATAAACAGTTTTATGCAAGTCTTGTGTGGAAACATTTTCATACCTTTCATGTAAACATCTAGAAGTAGAATTTCTGGGTCACGTGAAATGTAAGTGTCCAGCTTTATTATTTTTTTACATTTTTGTTAATGTTTATTAATTTTTTGAGAGAGAGAGAAAAACAGAGTGCAAGCAGAGGAGGGACAGAGATAGAGAGGGAGACACAGAATCTGAAGCAGGCTCCAGGCTCTGAGCCGTCAGCACAGAGCCCAGTGCGGGGCTTGCACCCACAAACTGTGAAATCATGCCCTTAGCTGAAGTCACATGCTTAACCAACTGTGGCACCCAGGCGCCCCTGTAAGTATCCAGATTTAAAACAAATTACCAAGTCATTTGACAAAGTGGTTCTAACTAGCAATTCATGATGGCTCTAAGCATCTGTCTGCATTAACAATATAACACTTAGATAAGCACTGCTAAAATGATTTTAATTTTTAAAGATGAGAGAAATTATGTAAATATGCAAACTCTGGACATCTTTAGATGTCTTTGACTAGACCAAAAGAGGAGTACATGTGCATTTCAGTGAGAATGCCCTCAGATCTAATCGCTAAGGTGAATATTAGGAGATTTTCAAAAAGCATTCTGAAGATTCTGCATGTCATCTCATAGCTTTTAAGTTATCTCATTTGCTTTTGTTTTTAGAGTTCTGCTTTGCCTGGCTATATTGCTTTATTTTTAATTTTAAGCAATATGCTTAGCTGACTCATTTAAACTCAGTTCAAAAGCGTATGAACTTGTATGAATTTGTAGAATAAGTAAAAAATACATTGATAATAGTATGGGTAAAGTGAAACCAGGACATGTTGGATTTTTTTTTTTAAATGTTTTATTTATTTCTAGGAGAGGGAGAGAGACAGCGTGAGCAGGGGAGGGTCAGAGAGAGAGGGAGTCACAGACTGAAACAGGCTCCAGGCTCAGAGCAGGCAGACAGCACAAAGCCCGACGCGGGGCTCGAACCCACGAACCGTGAGATCATGACCTGAGCGAAAGTCGGACGCTTAACCGACTAAGCCACCCAGGCGCCCCAGGACATGTTGGATTTTTGTACTGGCAACAAACTTCCTAAAACACCTTCAGTTATGACTTTTATAAAAACCCTTAGGAGCACCTGGGTGGCTCAGTCAGTTGAGTGACCAGCTCTTGATTTCAGCTCAGGTCATGATCTCATGGTCATGGGACCCAGGGCCATCTTTGGCTCCATGCTGAGCAGAGAGCCTGCTTAAGATTCTCTCTCTCTCTCTCTCTCTCTCTCTCTTTCTCTCTCTCTCTCTCCTCTCTCCCTCAGCCCCTCTCCCTTGCTTGTGCACTCTCCCTCTATAAATACCTACATACATACATACATACATACATATATACATACATAAGTAAGTAAGTAAATAAATAAATTTTAAATTATGGAATTTGGTGAAGCTATCAGATCTTCATAACAAACCAGGAACTTATTCCACAATGTATTAACTATACGGAAATGCATGTTACAAAGTAAAAATACATGGGGGAATGAATGCCCTTTGATCGCTGGAGGCAATACAGCATGTTTGAAGTCTGGGTTTGGTGTGCTCTGGGTATTCATTCTCACCATGGGAGCGATTGCACTTTGTTCTTGCGAGAGAGTCTCTTCTGTTGGGAGCCCAACAATTTAACCCCAAATTCCTGGCTCCAGATTTGTGATGAGACTTTTCCAGACAACTCTGTCCTATTGATATCTTGCTGATCTTTTCAGTGACTGTGGGATCAGGCTGTGTAGACACTCTGTTTTCTTTCAGATTTCTTAGTTTTACAAATACATAAAGTAACAATGGATTCTTAACGGTTACAGAGATTTTAAAGAATATATAATGGGCTAACACAAGCAAAGCATTTTACTTCCAATAATAATCAATGTAGAAAGTTAAGAAATGATTTTACAGTGATGAGGAGAAATCTTTTGAGATTGCCTTTGACTATTATGGTGGAGAATTTAGTTTTGAGAAACTTTTGTGTTATAACAACTTCCTGGAATTCTTCATTTATAATTCTGTGTCTGGGGAAAACATCAGTGTATTAGACTTCCAGGAAGCAAAATATTTTTAAAAGTTATTGTGGAAAGAACACATACATACATCACACTTCAAGGTTTTAATGGGTATATTATACAATGCTCTTTTTCTTCTTTGCAATATAACATGCAAGTTAGATAGAGTAGATATATTTAATTGTTTTTGTTTGCTTTTATAGTAGATACGGAAACTTTCAGAGGGAGTTTAGGCAAGTTTCCTTAATTGTAGCAGAAATTGAATAAGGATCTCAGACATTTCAATTCTAAACTCTTTCTTTTTATCTATCGTTATATAGTTATTAAAGTTAGTATGTTGGAGGAAGGTGTGACTATTACAGACTACTTAATACTTTATTAAACTTTAGAGCTTAAATTTGTGTGAAGATTTCCTAAGGCATTTGTTTCTCAATCAGTTGACATGAACGTTTCAGGACGTGTGACTAAAAGTAGTTTGTATGTGGTGGGAGAGAGGACCTAGATAGTTCTAATAAAGACAAAACTTGGAAGCTATCCTTGACTTATCCCCTGTCTGCATCTGTCTTGTTGCCAACTACAATAAAATGTACCTTCTTAATCCATTCATTCATTGGACAAATACTAATTAAATACCTACATGTGCCTCACCTTATACTACATGCATTGTATACAAATTCCCAGCTCCGTGGATGGAGATGGGGTAACAGATTATAAACAATATAATTAAGTAAAATATATGAGATAATATCTAAAGGCAACAATGGAATAAAGAGAGGGGATACAGGAAATTGGAAGATCTGTAATTTTATATAAGGTGCTCAGGAAACCCTTTTCTGAGAAAGTTATTCTTGAGGAAAGATCTGAAAGTGGCAAGTGAGTGAGACTGACAGATATTTGGTGAGCACTGGAGTATGGGCACAGAGATTACAAAGTCCCTGAGGCAGGGGTGTTGTCTGAAGTATTCGAGAAAGAGCAAACAATCAGTGTGGCTATCCTGAGGTAAACTATGGTGAGTGTCAAGTAGTTTGTGGGGGCCACGGTGTTTCGGGCCACTGAGAAGACTCTGACTTTCACCTTGAGCAAGACTGGAAGCCATTGGATGGTTTGGGGCAGAGGACTGACATAATCTGATATTTTAACAGACTGGTTCTGGGCAGCCCGGAGAAGGGCAGGGATGCAAGCAGAAACACCAGTTACGAGATTATTGCAATAATCCGAACCAGAATAATGGTGGCTTGGATGAGAACAGCGGTAGAGGAGCTGGTGAGAAGTATTCTGATTTAGGATATATTTTGAAAGGGAAGCTGACAAAATTGGCCCAAGAATTGGATGTGAGGTGTGAAAAAAGGGAAGAAAGGCCAACAATACTCAAGGGTTTGGTTTCAGAAACCAGAAGGATAGAGTTGCCCTTAACTCCTATGGGGAAGACTTTCCATGACTACTGCCAGATTCTTAATTCATGATTTTGCCGTAGGAGACTCCAAAAATCTCTCCACTGATCTTTCTGTTCCACTGACATCTCCCAACCCACTCTCTACTCCATCAGCAGATTTTTTCCTTGCTGAAGCATAGTCTGATTTTACCCTGTCTGTTTAAAGTCTTTCAATAACTCATGAGTGATGGTGGAAGAAGGCACAAACACTTTTGGCTCTGTGAATTTAAACTTATTGCTTCATCTTCTGGAAACTTCCCTCCACTCTTTTCTTAATTAAACTCATTTTATTTTTTTTCCTTGTTTAACTCTTATTAATCTTTCATGATTCTATGGTCCTTTCTCCTCCAGCAAAATGTCTCTCCGTCGCAAAATACATCAAACATAAAATATATAAACTTGTATTGCAATTTACCTTTTATTTTAATTTAAATGTTTATTGTAATGTGCAGTAACAGGCAACAATGTTTGGAAAGGCAAGATACTCCCTGCTTTCAAAGAAAACCACTAGTTTATTTTTTATATAAAAACGTATTTTCTGGCTATTTAAAAATTTGTGCTTTTACCACAAAAGTATGGAACCCTAAACCCTAGAATTTCATTTGGCATGTTTTAAAATTTTATGTAAATAACATCAGAGAGTAAGAATTTATGTTAGTTATCTAATGGTGTCTCACACATCACCCCATAACTTAGTGACTTAAGCAACTATAATCCTTTGTTATCTTTCACAGCACTTATGGATTATGAATTCAGGGACAATTCAGTGGAGAATGTTCTAGTTTGGGATTTCTTATGAGTTTGCAACTATTCAAAGACTTCACTAAGGCTGGAGGTTCCAATTTATATGTCTCGAAAACTGTTTCATCTCTATTCAGCCTCACCATGGGGAGCTCTATGCCCTTTTGACACTGAAGACAGCATTCTCCAGAGTGAATTATGCAAGAGTAACCAACATGGAAGCCTGTATGCCTTTATCACATAGGCTAGGACTGAAATAAATACATAGCACTGTATTCACATAGGCAGGTCTATCAATACTCTTAATAACGTACATGTGTATTCTATGACTCACTTTGGGCAGCTGGCCATGATTTTATGTAGGAGGAGACTATATTTAAATTTGTAAATTCCAATAGGCTAGGATCATCATAGGGCATTTTAGAGGAAAAACATTATAGACTGAGCTCTGGGCACCAATGATTTACGTTCTTTCCACATGAAATGTTCTCATCCTCTTCCAAAACTCCCCAAAGTCTTATCTTATTACAGCAGCAGCTCAAAGCTTGGGAGGTCATCATCTAAACTGGATCCAGGTGTGGAAGTGTGTTCCATAGAGCACAGTTTCTCAAGTACAGCTCCTTTGGACGGAAAGACCTGTAAATTAAGGAGATAAGTTATCTGTCTTTCCCTGTGTCATGCACTCAACATACAATGGTGGGACAGGAATAGAATAATCACTAGAGATAGTCTCATTCAGAAAAGGGAAAAGTAAGAGGTACTCAGGAGTTGCTCTTCTGCTGGGCATGAAGAAGGACTCAGTCCTCCTTATTCTTTACTAATATTTGTCTGTAACTTTTGGCTCCCCCCTCTAGGTTCTACCTTCTCAATGCTGAAGCTATTATTTTTCCATAAAAGATAGCCCATTTACTGATGAATAGATAGCTGAGTCCATTTGGGCTGCTATAATAGAATACCAGAGACTAGACAGATGGCTTCTCAACAACGGAAACTTATTTCTCACAGCTCTGGAGTCTGGGAAGTCCAAGATCAAGGCTTTGGCAGGTTCAGTGTCTAGTGAAGGCCCACATCCTGCTTTGTAGATTCATCTTCTTGCTGTGCCGTCTCATGGTGAAAGGGCTGAGAGAGCTCTCTGGGGTGTCTCTTCGGAGGTCACTAACGCCATTCATGTGGATTCCACCCTCATGACATCATCACCTCCCAAAGGTTCTATCACCAAATACCATCCTATTGAGGATTAGGTTTCAACATAAGAATTTGGGGGAGATACAGGCATTCATTCTAATGCAGCAGATTTCTTAGTGTGCTTCCCGTCTGTAGACATTTGGGGATCCTAGATTTATTTTCATTTAGAATATTTCTGCTTTTTGTAGTCCAAGCCAATGCAATTCTTTTTAAAATTTTGTAGGTCCCCTTGAGTATTTCTGAGTTTACTCATTTAGACAGAAGACAACATTAACAAATCCCTCTGCCCAACGTGTTTCTCCATCTTAGGTTTCTGTTGTGGTTTGTGAGAGTAATGCTCCCAACATTTTTTTTTAAAGTTTATTTTTGAGAGACAGAGAGAGAAATAGTGTGAGTAGGGGAGGGGCAGAGAGAGAGATAGGGACACAGAATGCGAAGCAGGCTCCAGCCTCTGAGCTACCAGCACAGAGCCTGATGTGGGGCTCAAACTCAAGAGCAGTGAGATCATGACCTGAGCTGAAGCTGGACACTTAACCAACTGAGCCACCCAGGTGCCCCCAGCATTCCTAAGTGTATGGTTCAAGAGAGGAGATCTAGGTGAGCACACACTTAAAATCCATTGGGGGCCGAGGCACTCCCTGAATGATTTAAATATTTATTGAGGTTTGCTCTCCTTAGAAACTGGCAAAACGTATTTAGGTAAAATATATTATCTAAGTGAATTAATACTTTAGCACCAAAGCATAAGTGATTTATAAACAAAGAAAAGTTGCCTAAGAAGAGTACCCATATGACTGGAAAATTCAACTTTTGGAAACAGAAGGAAAGAGAGTTTCTTAGCTCAAGAGAACATGTGCGTGTGTGTGTGTGTGTGTGTGTGTGTGTACATGTGGGAGGGTGGTGGTGAGGAAGAAAGGGTGAGTTGACTTTAACATACTCAGAAATGTTACTTACCAAGAATTAAAAATTATTTATTTGTATTTTCTCTACAAAGGTTATGAATAATCTCACCTTGAATAAGTTATGAGACAATTAAAATACACGGATGCAGGTGCTCTACCTCATGGCTAAACTCATAAATTGCCATAGGTTAAAAAAATAAAAGACTAATTATTTTTTAAATTTTTTTACCAAAACCTCTCTGAATTAGATATATGTCTACATTTCAAATAACACTAATTAAAATTGTCCATAGAAGTTTTATTTGTATGTCTGGTTTTGAGGCAAATATGGACAGCAGTAAAGAATTATTTTAATGATGAGTCTTTCAATATATTATAAATGATTTCCTCCCCTTTAATTACTATGAAAACCTCAAAAATTGCAAATGAATGAACAAACTAGCAAAATGGAGTAAGCATGAAAACTGATTTAATAACCTTGGCTATCAAACTAATTGTGAATAACTAGAAACACTTCATTCAGAACTGTTTTATAGAGTGATTAAATGTGATTTGCATAATTTTCTTTTGGAGTAAAAATAGATCTAAAGTATTCTATAAAATGGAAGCAAGGAAGCACATCTGAGCCAAATATTTCATAGCGTAGTGTGAGTTAAATTTTCATTTTATCCAATTTTATGGAAAATATATCTGAAATGATTTATTCCATTTATTTATTCAGCTAGTCATTAAATCACCCATTCATTCAAAAATAGTTTGAACTAGCTCTCTGCCAGGTTTCAGCATGCAAATTCTCACGTAATTGCCAAAATTCAAATTGGCACTGTTGAAAGAGGTAATAAACAAACATTCTACATGTAGCTAAAATTCTGAAAGTTAGCAACATATTGAGTAGTCCATTTGCAGGAAATGAGTGATTTATTTTATAGCTGGAATTTCAAAGTCTTCAATAGATCAACAGACTTCCACAAATTTTTGTTTGCTTGTAATATCACAAGAGAAACCAAACAGTGCAGAAGGAAAGAAAATACTTTTCCAGATCTTTTCAAGTCTTCGACCCCATCTCAGCCAGGAAGAATGAATGAGGAAATCTATAAGATCTATTCTTGGTGTGTATTAAATAGGACTCTAAAGTATTTTCCTGACCAAATCACCCTTTTTATTAATCTATCTCTAAACAGAAGTGACTGCACTTTAGAATTCAGGAAAGTTTAGTGCTCTTTTCAAAGTTTTGAAAACACCATGACATAGCAGGAGAAACTGAAGAGCAGAAAGGAAGAAATATAATAGTTGACAAATTTGACTAGTCTGTTAATCCATATCTCCCTTTCCTTGCCTCCACGATTTGGACTTTTCAGCCTCAGGCAGAGGTAGCTAGTGAAAGAACACAAGGTCGGGATCAGTCATCATAGGTATTAGAATTGCCTTTATTTGCTTGGGCATGGTTAAAGTAACCATAATTTTTAAGTTGCTCAATACTGCTAGGTATTGATCTAAGCATTAAAAAAAACCTTTCACCCATAAGGCAGCATCATGTGGTAGGTAGTTTTCATTTTGTGGATGAGAAGGTTAAATCTTAGATGCATGAATTATCTTGCTCAGGTTTCTATGGGGGATACACAGAAGAACCGGATTTGGAATTAAAACTCACCCCCAAACAATTAGGCCACATTTAAGGATAGTTCCAAGTTTTGTGAAACCGGAAGGTGAAAGAACTCTGAGAGCCACATAGAAAAAAAAGGAACATTATGAAACTAAAAACATTGAATTAGGTACATCACAATGCATTATGATCTTCAGCCATGCACTTTTAGGTCATGATTCTGGGTAAGTTGGTGCAGTGGGCAGTTCCTACATTACTGGAAGTCATGCTTCCTTTGGGATGACCAGCAAGTTTGTAGGCATACATAAAAGTAACTACAAACCATTTCCATATATTCCACCTTACCTTGAAAGATATACTCTACTCTACTCTACTATACTATACTATACAATGTTCTATAATAATAATATATAAGATATTATATATTTTCCACACATATGTTGGTGTGTCCTGAACAGTCTTATTTCTCATATGCTGTTCCGCTGGGTTTATTAATTCTGTCCAGTTTAATTATTGAATATATCTAAATTTTAATAATAAACCAAACAACCACCCCAATTAAAACAAAACTGAGTCAACCCTAAGTCACATCTTACCTGGGAAGAAAATTCCTTTTAACTATAATATATAAATAATCTAATAATTAATCACAACTTGTGTTGACTTGTAGATTTATTTCTTTAAAAGTATGTTTGGGGCACCTGGGTGGCTCAGTTGGTTAAGTGTCTGACCCTTGATATTGGCTCAGGTCATGATCCTGCAGTTTGTGAGATCAGGGCCCATGTCAGGCTCTGGGCTGACCGTACTGACAGTGCAGAGCCTACTTGGGATTTTCTCTTGCCCTCTCTCTCTGCCCCACTTGTGCTAGCTCTCTCTCCCTCTCTTTCTCAAAAATAAATAGACTTAGGGACACCTTGGTGCCTCAGTCGGTTGAGCATCCAACTTCGGCTCAAGTCATTATCTCATGGTTTGTGGTTTCAAGCCCAGAGTCAGGCTCTGTGCTGACAGCTCAGAGCCTGGAGCCTGTTTCAGATTCTGTCTTTCTCTCTCTCTCTCTGACCCTCCCCTGCTTATGCTGTCTCTCTCAGAAATAAATAAAAAATCATTAAAAATATAAATAAATAAATAAACTTAAAAAATATGTTTGATTTCCACAGAAAGTTTGAAGAACAATGATGAGTTCTTTATTTCTGGCTTTAACAAAAGAAAAACACCAATAAGTAGTTAAATCTAGAAATATAAAGACAAAGAAAAAACACAAGCATCGGTAAAAATAAAAAGAGAATAGGTACATTTCCAGTCATCAGGCCAGACACTTTGAAAGCAGCAGCCAAGGAAAAGAACCAGAAAACTCAAGTATGCTATGGTATAATCCTTCATCCTGTCTCCATTTTTCAGAAGCGATGGTAGATAAAGTCCGTGCATTAACAAAACTCATACTATTGTTTCTCAAATCTTCTAATTTGAACAGATGCCAGCTGAAGGGTGAAAGCAGCAGTCAGGGGAATGGTCTGGTGAAATGCTGTAGTGTATGAGTTTATAACCAGCTTCACAATCTTCCAAGAGACTGTTGGGGATCACGATTTTCCAGTGTTTCCTACAGATTTGTGGGAACAATTGGAATCCAGATATATGATATATGCCAGTGTGGGAGAAACAAAACCCTGACTAAAAGCGGTAACATATTTCACATTTCAGAAGTAGGTGTGGCCCAAGCGCTCCGTAACTCAGCTACCCAATCAACCATCCACCATTCTTCCACCCTGCTCTTGCACTTCAGATTCAAAATGAGAAGAACATCTGAAACCAATCAGTCTTGAACTCAAAAGGGTGACATAAATAGGTTCCACATCGTGTAAGAAATATGTGGAAGATATTTCATATGTTGGCATCTGAGAGCGATGTTCATGTGAATGAATGGCGCTTGACATAATAAATAGCAATGTGACTGTACCGCTCAATCCCAATTACAAGAAAGAAAAGAAAAACAAATAGCATAGAGAAGGAAGGTAAAGGATCTATTTTTTTAAAAATCAATTTAGATTTTATTAAAACAAAAACATGGTTTATAAAGCATTCATATACAGCATTCAAATCCAAATCTGATAAAAAAGAACTTCAAACATACTTAGGGTTTTTCCCCCTAATGTTTAACTTCATCTTTCAAAATATTATGCATAGAGTACAATATACAGATGTATGAGTTGTGTACATTGACTTCTGATGGTAGACAGGGGTTTTAAAAACAATTCAACTACTGCTTCCCTCTTTTCCCCCACTAAATTTATATGACCCTTTTGTGTTAAAATATTCCTCAATAACTTAATTGCTATGATTAGGTAAAAGTAGTATGATTGTGTATTTTCTTTCTTTTAGAACTTTTTATTATGACATTTTTCACTTTCTTGAATCATTGGATAAGTCTTTGTATTCTATCACCCCTGTAACCTGATTCTCAATAAGATTTTCCCAAGAACTCGCCTGACAATGTATCTGATCCTTTTTATTACCTGGCAATAATCTCCCCATATATCTTTCATCTCCATACTTTGATTCTGTGCTGGCACTGACTGCTCTCAAGATCTCGTGGCAAGGATGTTATACTGGTGATACCTTTCATTTCTCTCTCAGGTTAGAGCTCCAATCTCTGAGATTCTATTATTATTTACATCTTCATTTTAGGGAAGCTACTTCTACAGCTTATTTAAGAAGTGATATTTAGCTTTGATTCTCTTATTTGAGACACAAATATCATTAGAATACACACCTATTTCCTCTGAGGGCTTTGTGAAATAAAGGAGATATATAAGGAAAGGTTTTGGTTAGCTAATTCCCAGGAAAGCAGAAGTAAAAATGTTACTTTATATTGTTTATGACAATTACAAAGATGTATAATAACACAATGTATAATATAATATAAATTATATAAGTTGTGTAATTATTTGGTGTACTCTACAACTAGTGTGAACTGTTAAGAATTAAATTTAGCTTTGAGGAAGCCCCTCAATAGTGACCTTAAAAAATGAAAGATTATTTGTCTCCCATTCAATAAAATCCATCTGAGCAATATATCAAGCAGATAATGTAAGCACTCAGAAAATGAAATCGATGCAGTACATTGGATCACAGCTCTCAACCATTGTGCCTTTATTACTATCAAATCTAAGGATAAAAAAAACTGCCAAGAAGTCTTAGAAGTTTGAGGTACTGGTGGTTATTTATGCAGAAATTGCAAAAGAAGATTATATGTGATGTAGAGTAGGGAAAAATGAATACACATTTTGATGTTTGAAATCAGAATTTCTACTGTGGAAACAGGATGTGTAAGCAGAGAGTTGGTGAAGTTAAAGAACTCTCTGGTGTTGGATTTTAGATAGAGATATCAAGGTGAACATGTAAGTTTTACAACCATATATTCCTCATCTTTGATGATGAAAGAGCCTGTAAACAACAACTATGGCCGCAATGACATAAGCCTATGTAGGGAAGATTGTGTTTTTTCTAAAAATTTGGTCCTACCAACAGGAACCAGTCACCTTAAAGAAATATCTGATTCCAAATGTAGAATGCATCAATGAGGAGATGAGCCCAGGATAGCTTGTCATATCAGAAAAGAAGAGGCATTCAAAGAATAATGGACACATGTTCAAAACTACAGCAACACAGATTTGGTTTAAACGGGTTTCCACAAAGAGCATATAATTTGAACATCAAGAATAATGATGGTATTGAATTATAACACATCACATATCAAAGAATCCACATATCCTACATGCTACTCAAAAAGGAAGTTGGGGAGGAGAGAAAGCTAGCTCTCCATGCGGAAGGGATGATAGTTTTAGAAAAATTACCATCTTGCAAACATTTTTGTATTGATTGATTCAGGCAAGGCTCACCAGTGGATGATAAAACCATTGGATTGAAAGTTGATAGAGAATAAGATATTCAAAAAGCCTGAAAATATCAACTCACAGATTATGTACTAATTACAAAGTGAAAGGGACCTCTGCAAAAGAGAAATTTGGCAGCTACCACCCTTAAACAAGTCATCAAACTTGGCATCACGATATTATGACCTGCTCTGTATTTGCCTCCTAGGGTGAGGCAACATGAAGTATGATGTCAAGTATTTTCACCTGTGTAATCACAGGCCAAAACCATTTGAACTGAGTCAATTGATGTGGAAAGATTCCAGAATGGGTGATATTCTCCAAGAAAGATTGCTTGTCACTTTAAAATATTGAAGTCATGTGAAATATAAAGAAGGCAGAGCATTCTATTTTAAATCAAATGAGATTAAGCATAAATATGAGGTGTAACTTGTCATTTTTGTTTGGATTTTAGAAAGGGAAACAGCTAAATAGGAGAACTGGGGACAAATTTGATTGTAGTTATTTTTAAAGTAATATCCAATGCTAAAAAATCCAATGCTATTTATGCAACAGCGCTGTTTTTGCATATAATGATATTATGATCATTATGTAGGAGACCATTGCAGGTTAGGAGATACTTGCTACATATTTATAGGTTAGGTGTCACAGTGTCTAGCTCTTACTCTAAAATGTTTGAGCAGGAAAAAAAAAGTCATATATGTGTGTACTTCGTCCCATATCCAGCTTTGGCAAGTCATCTTTTTAAAGAAATTTGCCTATACTATCTAAGTTGTTAAATTTATGAGTCCACTATCCTACTATTTTCAAATAAATTTGTGTGTTTACTATTCTCTTATTATCTTTTCAATAAAGAATCTCTAGCCACATCCCATTTTTTTAAAATTTTAATGTTGCCATTCTGTTTTTTTTCCTCTGTGAATAATCTCGCTACTAGTTTATCAGTTTATTAATCATTTCAAACAGCCACTATTCAGCTTTGTTTATTTAATGTCTACTTTATATTTCATTTATTTCTGCTTGCTAATTTATCTTTTTCTTCTAAGTTCTTGAGGGATAACTTCCTAAATTTTTTAAGTTTCTTGAAATGAAAACATATAACATTCAGTTTAACTTACTTTCTTTTTTTATTATATATATATATGTCTATATAAATACACACATACATATTTATACAACATATATTTAAAGTTAAAAACTCTAAAATACTACTTACATCCCCAAAATTTGGATACAAATTATCTCATTATCATTCAGTTCAACCTAATTTTTACTTTTCTTCTTTAATTTTTAAGTTTATTTATTTTGAGAGAGAGAGAGAGAGCACACAAGCAGGGGAGGGGCAGAGAGAGAGAATCCCAAGCAGGTGTCAGCACAGAGCCCAATGCACACTCCAACCCATGAACCGTGAGATCATGACCTGACCTGAAATCAAGAGTCAGACGCCTAACTGACTAAGGTACCCAAGCATCCTGAATTTTCTTCTTGATGTGTTCTGTAACTCATGAATTTTGAGAAGGCCTATGCTTAAGTTCTAAATATTTGGGAATTATTTGTCATGTATTCTATTTTGGTAAGTTCTTTCTTCCCTTGGAAAATTCATATGTGTTTTGTAGGTGTGAGATACAGAGTTTTATGTGTTTTTACTAAAGTTATGTGTTTTATATTGAAGGAACGTTAAAATTATCCAATTTTGTACTTTTATCTTTTTCTTTTTTGAATTTGTCCATTTTTACTTCATAAACTCAGAGGTTATATTAAGGTACATACACATATAGGTTGTTATGGCTTCCTGAAGGTTTTGTCCTTTTTTAAAATAATTATTTTTTGTAATACCCCGTGGTTGTACATTTATTTTGTCTGATATGCATAGAGCTAACCTGGTCATTATTGTTTTTGTTGTTGCTCTTGATATAATTCCATGGTACAATATTTTCCATTTTATTTTCAAGCTATCTGTGTCCTTGAATTGAAAGTATGTACTTAAATGTGTTATAATAAATAAAACAGTGCCTCGATCTTGGGCCTCTCAGCCTCCAAAACTGCAAGAAATTTATTTCCGTGTTTGTTTTAGCCACCTAAACATACCAAGACAATATAGCATATTATTTCAATGACTGTTCTTGTAATGATTATTGTATGTAAATCTGTTACTATTAACAACAGCATATTAATTTGAAGAGGCTTGACTACACTCGGAAGAAGCCAAGTGATGAGAAATCTCCATGTGTTATTTTCTACTGTTAATACATGCTATGTAACAAACTTTATTATGGGGAAAAAAATCTCATGGAGCAACCATATACATGATTTAAAGTGAAAAATAGCATCATGCTGTGATTCAGAACTATAAGAGGATCTCTTTTATTAGGGGAGAAAAGTAGTACTAATTATATATTACATGTTAAATCATAATTTATTTGACAGTTTCAATTTTGCTAAGATGTCAGTTACTGTAAATTCATAGTGTTTACTCTGTTTTTAGTGTGGAATGAATGTGGTCAATGTGCTTTTTTGATAATTATGGGTCATAAAAGATTAAATTAGCTTCTGGGTATTTAAAATTCTGTGAAGGCATGAGAAATTTAAAAATTATCTCTGAATGATTCAGAACATGGTAGCACTAATATATTGTATGCATGTCCAAATAAACCAAACAGATAACAACTAAACAAATAGTTTAACTAAACTTGAGATTAACGTGAAGCTCCCTTTTAAGTTCTGCTGCAGACCAAGTGCAAACTTTTGCCATTAGAACATAGACAGCTGGGCCCAGGTAGCAATATGAGCCTCTAGGGATTAGGAGACAATAAGGTGAGATAAATACTTATCTATTAATTGTCTGCCTTCCCCTTCTAGTAATACTGGTTTGGAGAGAAAGTGAGAACCCAGGTAAAACAAGCAACACTGATTATATGAGATCTGTTACAGGACAGGTCGGGGAGAAAGACACTTCTCTTCCTGAGATGGGAATTGTAGTTCTCATTCTTCTATGTATTCTTGATATGTTTATTGAATAATATGGTTATTCTTTCTGGAAGGATCTAAAAATAAAAGACAGATCAGAGAGAAATTGGAGAATGAAGAGAATCTGCACACAACAGGAGGAAAATAATTATTCAAAACATAGAAATGAAGTGAGATTATGAGGTCCAGAAGGAGTATGTCTTTGGAATAATAGGACTCTGGCGTCTGTTGTTAAACAGAATTAATGCAATAACAATTAGTGGTGACTGTGTGCCAAGTACTCTGCTAAGAATTGTACATGAAGTAATCAATTTAATTCTTGCTAAATATTGAGGTTGGTATGATTCTATAACACCATTTTACAGATGAGGAAGCTGAGTCACAGAGAAGTAAATTGTTCAAGGTCACTCAGATAGTAATTGGTGTGTCCAGTTGAACACAGATCCTCGGGTTCCAAACTCTGTAATCTTTACTGCTTCTCTAATGGAATACCTTCAGAATAAAAGCAGATATCAGAGAGGCTAACTTTACATTTACCGTAAAAGAGCAAGGCATGCTTAATTAGTGGGGAGAATCACACATAAAAACCACTTGGTGCACCTATCAGTTAATAATTTCACTCTCAGTAGTTGAGTTGCAGTCCTGCAAATGGATTGAGGAAGGAAAGAAGGGCTGAACTCCAGAATGAGGTAACACAGTCTCAAATCCGGGGGCAGAATTTGTATGAGGATAGGGAAGAAAATGAAGGAGAAAGAGAGAGAGTCTGCCAAAGGTAAAGATGGGCTTTTCCAGCGTCAGAATTTTCAAACTTTCAGAACAGGCAGAAGAAGAAATGTCATTGGAATGAAAGTGTGGGTGATTTTGCTTCCAGAAGGTGAAAATATTACTTAGGCACCCGTAACTAATGAATAGACTGGTTTTCAGATTCAGCAAGATACCATGGGCCTCAAACAAATCTTCCAGCTTTGATAAAACAAATGTAACTCGGAGTTATTTGTTGATATCATGATTGAGCTGCTCCCACAGAGGATGTAAAATGACTGATTCTAATTTTGAGAACTCCAGAGATAACCCGTGAGGCCACCTAATAAGGTGGAAACCCAGTAAGTGAGCGTAATTCCCTGCAAACATCTGCTGTTAGGGGAAGGTGATAGTGTTGTAGGGTGGAAAGTACATGCTTTTTGGAATATTAAAGTCATGGTTTCTTCCCTTGAAGAGTGTCTCCACTGTTGTGCGTGTTTTTTTTTTTTTTTAGTTTTCTCTGACATTGAGGACATAAGTTCTTCGAGTCTGTTTTGATTTCCCTTAAAATCAACATGAGGATGTCAACCTGATAGTGTTGTTTTGAGTGTTACATAGTATGTAAGTTTTCTGCATAATGCCTGACTCCATAATACTAATCTTTCCTGATAGCCTTTGAAATGGTTTCCATGATTTTAGCTTCCAAATGTTTCTGATATTTATGTCCTGACTTATAGTAATCCTAGCAAAGCTCAGAAAAAAGAAAGGAGAAGCGAGGAAAGGGAAGTAGTTTTGAATCGATTTCAATGACAGCACAGGCTGACCTGTTGGAAACATGCAGACTCGAGGAATGGTCCTGGGCAAGCGGGTGATCCGATCAGGGACTGAGCATCCTTTAGAATATGGTGCTTGGGCTTGGTCTCCTTAAGTGAGGGAAGAGCCTTCCAGGGCCACTGCATTGCCCTGTCTGTGATCTGGAAGTAGTCCCCAACTCTTCTGCTCTCATGCCACGGTTCAGAGCTGAGCTCCTAGGCTGGAAGACTGCTGTTAGTATAGACTGGCTAAGAAGACATGAGCTCAGGGAAAACAAAACAAGACACCTGCCATTTAAATGGCAACATTATAAATGTTCCGATACAGGAACAAACAAATTGGGAGGAAAGCATAGATGAAAGCACAACTAAGTATTCTGATGTAAAGAATAGCTTTTCTCAGCCCTCATCTTTATCGATTCCTATCAGTATTTCATCATGTTGCCGTGACACACATACCCTTTCGTTTCATTGATTCATGTGAACATATACTTTTTGGCATCGATTTTAAAGACATCTGTGCTGTGTTTTTTTCTAATTTTTAAAACCTCAATCCCTACATGTTGGTATTTCCTCAGAGTTTGCGCTTAGATCCAACATGCTGAGATAACCATAATGGAGGAAGAGTGTTCTTCAAGTCTTTTAAGTTAACTGAGTAGCTCCTGAGTATACTGCCTCTCTTGTTTCTTCACTTTTTAAGATGAGAATGAAGCAGAAGAAGATGTTTGAAATTAGTATAACTGAAGATTGGAGAAGGAGAAGGGTGATGATATCAGGGCATCAAAATCTGGAAGGAACAGAGAGGGTGACTCAGTATCATTCAAATAGAGGAGCTGAATTGGAAGAGAAGAAGGTGAGAGACGAAGATGCCAGGGAGGGGCCATAATGGACATATATTGAATTGAATGAACACCCAAATGGCAAGAATTACTAAAAGTCCTCCCTTCAAGCATCATTTTGAGTTCTTGCATTACCATATTCCTTCCAGGCCCTCCCCAACCATGAATCAAGTACACTAGGAATGTTAAATTAATAAAAGTTATTACTTCTTTTCCTTTTGAACTTTTCAAGGTGTTTTACATGTCTTGAGCCTCAATTTCGTGAGGAAGCTATCAGCAACACCATTAGAAAAATGAAAGGACACCTGTGTGATCCCCCAAATGTGCCAGGTGTACAGATCGAAAGATGAATAGAAAAGTGCTCAGTGTTCTGCAGGACAGACAAACATGTGGAAATTAATTCTTATATGTGATTAATGCTGCAGTGGAGACATATGCAAGGTGAGATATGAAGTTACGGAACAGTGGTTTGCAAACTGGGGATTATGAGTAGCTCACGCAGATGCTGTTTGCAGACACAGCAAAAAAGTGGGATTCTGGGATACTCACCAGCTTCATCCCCTCTCCCGTGAACTCTGTCCACTGCAAAGAGCCTTTAAGAATTTATATCTTCAAATTTCACATTCAGTTTGGTTGAAGAAAGGATTCAATTGTCAACAAAAACTGCAATTCCAGCGTCTCAGACCACATGGCTGAAAGAAGCCATTGATTTTGTCTGAGTGTCACGAATGCAGATCATGAAAGATTTCTTTGGCCACTTCTATATTTTTCATATTTATTGCAGAACATATCTAGTGAGCAAACATGCAAATACAAAATGCTATACTACATTCCAATGTACCCAGCATCACATGTAAAACAGCAAAAGCCACAACTGTAGGCTGAGACATTTTTGTAGCCTTTTTTATTTCATTGCCCAACTTCTTCCCAGAGGTGAAACTGAAGTTAGAGATTATCGTTACCATGTGTATATTCCTAATGGGATGCTATAAGGTTTCAATGAATTTAAACTTTATATAATTCATACCATTTTGTTTTCTGTATCTTGCCATCTTCAGTTAGTTTATTTTATGGAATCCATCCTTGTTGACAAAAATAGCTCTTTTCATTTACTTTCAGTATTTGATAGTATTCTGTTGTTTGTATCTACCATAATTTATAATTTGTTCTCATGTTGATCTCATTTTTTGCCTATTTTTAGTAAAGCAGAATAGTAGGTAGAAATCAGATGTCCCTCAAGACTTCCAACCCTTGTTTTACACACCCTGTCTGATTCCCCACCAGTGATTGTGGGTAGACTATGCATACCAGATATTTAGCTTCTATGCTTAGGTTACATGGTAAGCCAAAGGTGAAGAAATTTTGAAATAAGGTTGAAAATCAATTGACTTCAAGTTGATCAAAAGGGAGATAGGAGTGGGTGAGCCTGGTCTAATCAGGTAATTGTCCTAAAAGGGGGTCAGATCCTTGCTGAAGGAAGATATACAAAGCATGGGGGAGGACCCAAAAAACAAAAAAACAAAAACAACTCTTGTGGCTTTAAATAGGTAAATGTCCATGTTGTGAACTGCCTATGGAGCAGGGTAACCTCTAGGAGCTCAGGCCTTCAGGCCTAGAGTCACAAAGAAGTACCATCTACCAACAATCTAAATGAGCTTAGAAAGAGGGTCTCTAGTCCAAGATGAGATTTCATCCATGGCCAACACTTGGATTTCAGCCTTATAAGACCCTGAGAAAAATACATAGGTAAGCTACTTACCTGTGGAAACACCAAGATAATCAATTTGTGTTAATTTAAGCCTTTACATTTGTGCTGATTTGTTACACAGCAGTAGAAAACTAATTTAGCGGCTACAAAAGTTTTTGCTATATTTCCTCGTGCACTGTCATGAGCGCTGCTAGGAAATATGTACCTAGGGCTACATTTTCTGTGTTGTATGTTACACATGTCTTTCACTTTACCAGATACTGCTAAATGGCTCCCATAGGGATTAATCTTCTATGTCACTGTGTATAAAATAAAAGCTGACTTTCCAAAGATAACTAACTACCAGATCATCCATTTTGCAACCAAGACTTCTCTCTGATTCTACTCGTCCCCCCACTCCCCACCCACACACAACCTGGGTAAACCCTTTACAACATATTCTCATTGTATAACAGGATTTATTTTAACACATTTTTTTTCTTAGGAATTTATATTGCAGATTTGCCTTGACCTTTGAGTAGTGCAATGTTAGGGTTGCTAAGTTATAGTATGTAACCACTGTTTTCTTTTTCCCCTAAAGATGATAAGTTTATTGGCTCATTTAATATATGCACTAAAAGCAACACAACATCCATGTCTAGAGTGCCCTCCAAATTTATGGGTAGTGCTGAAATAATCAAAGATCTTTTATACATATTAGAGGCACGCATAAAGTAAGGTCACTAAGTTTGCTTCTGCAGAGCTATATTTCCACATGCTGCTAGCCAATAGAAGAAAATCACAGTCTTAAATTCTAGGTTGCCTTTTTCTGATATCCATTATTTAAAACACACAAGCCCTAAAAAAGCCCTCAAAAAACAAATAGATTTTTGTATTGTAGATATATTTCATAACATTACAATGATGTAATTTTGTGTAATCCTTTTTCAAATGTTGTTAAACACTAACACCTATTCTAGACAACAGAAAGTTAATTTCCCACTGTTAGAAAAAGGGAAGTTTTGTGTTTCATTTTCTCTCGCTTTTCTTGAGAAATGCTTCCAGATATTTTATTTGGCATTACATTCAGAACATGACAGTTTTCTTCTAAAAGTCCAAAGTAATGTTCGATAGTCTCTTGGCATTTACAGGTTTAATATTTTCATTTTTCATGAGTGGTATAGTTGATTAGCCATATTCCTTAATGCTTTTGCTGAGGAATATATTCGAGAACGAGACTAACAGACCTCTCTGTGTACTTATCATGACTGCTTCCTGTTGCTCCACATAGGCTGCTTTTCTTGTGAACTAGAAAAAAAAAAAAAGACCTCTGTAAAATTACCTGCCCCACATAGTGATACCTTATTTCAACTCCAATGGTGGAAAAAGCCATAAGGTTTGGTTGACAACATTTTTAATAATACTAAAAAAGAGCCTGGTTGATGGCCAGCTTTGCGATTGTGGGCTTTCTGAGGTCTTCAAGAAGCACCCTCTTGAATGTCAAGTATCTCCTGACATTGCATGCCATTCATTGTAACATCTGCAGGCAAGGATCCGATCTGATGGGATTTTACTTATCTTAAGGCTACAGATGTGTATAAAGCATTCTATAAGGAACAGAATCAGCAGGAAGTAAGAGCCTATGAAACCTCCTTCAGGCCTTCATGGCTGGAATCCATGATTCTCTCTCTTTCTCTTTCCCTGAGAATGTGTGTTTCCCATGCATTTTGCATGTACATCTGCTGTGAACCTGCCTTCTTCCTGGAACTATTTTCAATGTTACTTTGTCTTAGGCCTTCTTCAATTCCTTTACTTGTGCTTAAATTGGGGTCCCCTGTCTTGTGTTGCCATTGTACCTTGTTCATCCTTTCTGAACATCATCACCTTGTGTTTTAACTGCGTATTTACTTTCAACATGGCTAAGTCCTTACTCATCCACTCTCTTTACAGGTGGGTATTCACATAGTGCCTGGAAAATAGGGGATTACTAACCATGTACAGAAGCCATGGGGTATGGTAGATAAAAGCATGAATTCTGGAATCACTGCTTGGGGCAGAATTCAAGTTCTAACACTGATAAACCTTATTTACTTTCAAGACTCCTGCACAGGGCCCCACACCTTACATACCACTCAAAGCACTGAAACCATTCACATAAACTATACTATGGATGGTGAAACCTATAATCCTCATTGCTGATAACCTTGGGTCAATTATTAAATTTCCACTGGGCTTGGTTTTCTTACTGTCAAATTAGAATAACTATGGTCCCTACTTCAAAGAAGTATAAAGATGAAAAGAGTTAATATATATCAAGTGGTTAAAACACTGGCTTCTACAAAGCACTAAAAAATGTTAGATATTTTTATTTTTCTTGTATAAGTTGTATTAAATGGGATGTAAAGCCATCACAACTGTTGCATAATGGCTTAAGTTTCATTAAATGAATAAACCATTTATGTTTCCATTCTCTTACTCACTGATCAAAAGCTTTTGTCCATTTGTTACCTTTACAGTTATTTTGAAGTAAAAAAGTGTTCTAATACATTTCTTCATGAGCACTCATCTCTAGGAAAGACATCTAGAAATAGAATTGTGGACCCAAGCATGGGCACATGTTTTAATGTAACCAGCTAGAGACTGATTGCCAGGGAGCACTCTAGTCATGTATATGCTCTTGCTTACCAAGCTGATAGGTGTGAAATATTTCACTGGTGCTATACCCGTTTTTGATTACTGCTGTCACAAATCACCACACATGTAGTGGCTTAAAATAGCCATTTATTATCTCTCAGTTCTGTAGATCAGAAGTCTCGAAATAGCATAGCTCAGTTGGGTCCAGTCTTTAGAATGTCATAAAGGAGAAATGGAGGGGTTTGTAGGTCGGTGTTCCTTTCTGGAGCCTCTAAGGATGAAACCACGTCCAAGCTCAATCATGTTGTTGGCCGAATTCAGGTCCCTTTTCCTTACTGCCTATTTGTCAGGGACCAGTCTTTGCTCTTAGAGGCCATTTTCCTTTATGTTTTCCATGTGTTTTCCCTCCAGCAATGGTGTGTCCAGTCCCTAATACCCTGAATTTCTTAGAGTTCTTCTGCTTTACCTCTTTCATTCCAGCTAGAGAAATTTCTCTATTTAAGAGCTCATGTGACCAAGTTGGGCCCACCTAGGTAATCCAGGCAATTCATCCTGTCTTGAGCCCCATACCCTTAATTATATCTGCAAAATTTTTTGCCTTGTGATGCCCTGAGTTTCTTGGGATCTGGACTTGGGCATCTTTAGAAGGGAATCATTCTGCCTCCCACAGGTTTTTAATTTGCATTTTGCTGATTACTATTGAGGGGTGAGCATATAGTCTAAGTTAATAGGCCCTATTCATTTCCTATACTTGGAATTAGATCTCCATATACTTCGTCCAATTTCTTATTGGATCATTTACCATTTCTTATTGTTTTGTGTGGTTTATTATATATTGTGGCTCATAATTATTTATCAGTTATGTGCACTGAAATATTTTTAAAATTATAGCTTCATTAAAAAAAATTTTTTAATGTTTTATTTATTTCTGAGAGAGAGATTGAGAGAGAGAGAGAGAGAGAGCATGAGAAGAGGAAGGTCAGAGAGCGAGGGAGACACAGAATCTGAAACAGGCTCTAGGCTCTGAGCTAGCTGTCAGCACAGAGCCCGACGCAGGGCTCAAACCTGAAAGCCATGACATCCTGACCTGATCTGAAGTTGGATGCTTAACTGACTGAGCCACTCAGGAGCCCCTATAGCTTCATTTTTAAATGAGTTCATGATGTCTTAGAATAGTCAAACACTTCACATTTTGATGTGGTCAAATGTATCATTTTTTTCCTAACCCTTATATCATAAGGACATTCTTCTATATCATTTTCTAAAAGTTTTTAGCTTTCTCCTTTTTCAATTCCTTTTTACACATCTGTCTAAATGATTTGGAGTAAATTTTAACACCGGAGGGGATATAGATATAATTTTATTTGTAATAAAGATTGCACTGTAATTATTTAATAGTACTGATTCTTTTTTGGTATTGATGTTAAATTCCCATATACAAGCCTTCCATGTATTTCTGACTCTTAACTCTGTATTTTACAATTAATATCATAATAACATGTCATTATTAACTGTAGTAAATCATACAAACTGGTAAGGAAAATCCTTCTTATTTATCCTTCTTAAATTTGCCAGGGCTATTTCTTCCACATCTGTTAATACTTGTGTATTTTAGGATCAGTTGGGAAAACTTTTGTGAAAAGTATTTAGGAATGTAATATCTTACACTGCATTTATTGTTCATATTACCAAGAACTATCATCTTCATAATTTCCTTTCATTAAAAAAGTATTTTACATTCATACAGGTTTTGTTTTTATTTATGTTATGTTTTCCCTTTTGTTTTGCTTTGTTTTGTTTTGATACCTGTTATGATGTCAATGTTGGTATCCTCCCAAAATAGGTTAAAATCCTAACCCATCAAAGGCAATGGTATTAGGAGGTGGGTGTGAATAGGTGATGAACATGGAGCCCTCATGAATGGGATTAGTGCTCTTATAAAGAGATCTCACATAGCTCCTGAGCCCCATCTGCTTTGCAGGAAGGCAAATACAAGTCTGCAGCTCAGAAGAGGGCCCTTACCTCACCACGCCAGCACCCTAACCCCAGGCTTCCAGCCTTCAGAACTGTGAGAAATACATTTCTGGTTTTGTATAAGCCGTGTGATCTGTGATGATTTATTCTAGCAGTCTGAACAAACTAAGAAAATAATTGTTATACTTTTCCCCTAAAGGTTTTTGTTGTTGTTTTTAGCCTAGATTCAAGAAGCTATGGTTTTTGTTTATAATCCAATTGATTTTATATTTTTAATTACATTAATTGATTTGGGGCTGTGTATAGGAATAATATTGACTTTGTATATAGATCTATATCAAGCAAACTTTCTAATTTTTTTCCTTTTAATCGTTCTAGAATCTTTTGATTTTTTTTATGCAGACAAACATGACAATGGTGGATATTTATGATTTTGTGCCTTTGCTTCAAACCTTTATGTTTTTTAATCTATTTGGCTTGTGTTATTGCACTATCTCAAAACCCCATAAAGTTATGAAGAATAATGATGATGATGGTATCCTTGTTTTGTTTATTTATAAGGTTTACAAAACTTTTTGATGTGTGTTTTTGATATAAGCCCTTCATCAAATTTAAACATTTTTCATATTCTTATTTTTCTAGGAGTTTAAAATTGTTTGATTTTATCAATAATCATATTGATTCTAATTTTTGATTCACTTTTTCTCTTTTAATTAATATTATATACTACATGTTTTACCAATGTAAAAATATCCTTGCACTTTTGTGATTAAGCAAACATTTAAAAACCCAAATAAAACAGTACATTGCTGAATTTAATTTGCTCATTTTTTATTAACGAGTAGCATCTTTGTTTGTAAGGGAAATTGGCTGAAATTTCCTCATAGCATCTTTGGTTTGAATGCCTCATTAAATTAATTAAAGAAATGGAGACGCTTTCTCCTTTTCTTTGTCTGAGAATAATGTGCACATCAATTAAATGCTACCATTTCTGTGAATGTTTAAAGAACAAATCTGTTGAATTGTTTAAGTCTCAAAGTTTTTTAATAGTTTTATCAATATTTCCATTCTTTAATGGTTTGAGATGTATTCATATTTTGTTTCTTCTTGAATCAGTTTTGATCCTTATTGGAATTTATCAATTTATGCTTTCATTACATATGAAATATTGTTCTTGATTTCTTTCCAGTTTAATTATTTATGCTTTCTCTGTAGTTTCCTTAAGACTTTTGTATCTTTTGATATTTCCTTACATTTTCAATATTATAAAAAATACACTAATGTCTCATGATCTCACCTACAACTTTATCCCTAAGGAATCCCAGCCCTGTTCACCATATCCTTTTGAGGTTATGATTTTTGTCCCTGCTCGGTCACAACCTAACATGGATGTGCAAAATAGGACCAAGGTAGTCCCTGGTTCTGTTTCCTTTCCTGCCTCTATTTTGTTTGTCCTTCGTATGTCCTGAAGGTCAAGGTCTGTTGGCTCTGGCAAGATGGCAACTCTTTTCTTGCCTGCTGGTCTCTGAATGTAAGGAGGCTACAGTACCCAGGTGGCAGCCATAAATTTTAATAAATGGGAGTTTTTTTCTGTGTCCTTCAGCCCTTTTCAGTAATAGAATCCAAGAATTACATGAGTAGGAAGCACAAATTACCTCGATGGGTCAATTATACAGATGTTAAGTGTGGTTACTTCTACTTATATCCACTGGTTTGTCAACTCATAAATTCTTCTAGCGGTGAGGGAATGCCGTACAGAGATCTCTGACTGAGTGCACCATACCCTATCCTGAAGAATGACACTGTGTGTCATGTGCCTCCGTTCTGGCCCTTCAGCTGCCAACAGGACACCATTTGGCTGGTTGTTCTCCCTGAGGTATGATGCCATCAGACTGGAGACTCAGCTTTAATCTCTGTGACTGGCTACAGCAGGGACAGTGTGAGATTGGCTTTAGTCAGCGAAGTTCCAGCAGCATGTGGTAAATCCTAAATTCACTATTTCCTCTTCACATCATCCCCTTGAGGCCAAAGTGTCAATGATCCCATAATGGCAGTCCTTAGGTTCATTAAAGATTTCCAATGTTTCTAGGAAATTATCAGAAATCTTATTATGTCAATTTCATTTCAATCTGAAAACAATGTTATTTTATTAGATGGGCATTGCATTTCAATGAGAATGAAAAACCTTTAGAGCACTGTAAAGAAATAATCTGTGCATTTTAATTTGTTACAACCTCAGAAAGCAAGACAGTATTCTATAAAAGCAGTGGCCTTTAAACTTCCACATGCCTTAGAATCGCCTGTGAGGTTTATTAAATACTGATTACTGGCTCTACCCCAGTTTCCAATTTAATAGGTGTGGAATTGGGTTTGGATTTACATTTCTAACAAGTTCTCTGTGATGCTAAGGATGCTGGGAACCCCACTTTAAGAACCACTGCATAGAAGATCCTTCCTTCCTGGCTTGCCTTTGACAGACTCAGACTTCTTTAATTCAGGGTGTTAAAACACCCATGATGTTCTATTTTCTTTACCTATCAGTTTTAAGATTTCAGCAGCAAAGAAATTTCAGACAACAGAATCAGTTTTGATGTGATTTGATTTTTCTTCCTCTTTCTTTAATTTATATATTTTGGTGATTCAAGTTTGGCTCATCTTTTTGCCTTACACACTCAACTGTGTTGTGTGTTTTTCTTGTCTGAACTATGTACCATTAAATCTCTACCCCAGCCAGGACTTCCTCAATGCCTGATAAAAACCTGCCTGCTTTTATGTTTCCACACATCAGGGGGTGCCTTTAAGCTCTTTTTCCTCTCAATCCTTCTAAGCTAAGAGCTCAATGATTTTTGTCCCATTGCCTAGAAACAGGATTTTGCTTTCTGGCCTACTTTTCGTTTGAACCATATTTCTTTTGGTTATCAGAGTGGACAGACCCTAAAAGCAACCAGCTCTGGCTCTCAGTCTAGATGAAAGATTTTTTTTTTCTCTCTCAACATGTAACATCTCCTCTTGAGAGAATACAGGCGCTCTTATTAAAGCTCATACAGCCATTTTCAGATCTTTTTAGCAGTTGTTCAATATCGACTATAAATACCAAGTCTTCAAAGAAGAATTCCTAAGGAAATTCTCTAAAGTGTTTCTCAATAGTCTACTGCCAAAGACCTAAAACCTCTAATGTATTCAATTGGTAGATTTCTGTCTCTCCCTAGATACATTTTAGGTGCCTGCCAAGCTGTTGAGTCAGATGGTTTTGTTGTGTTAATTATTTAGTATCAAGGACAAGACAATGACCTCTGTCAAAGCTGAAACCAGAGGGTTTCGCGGAGAAGAAACATGGTGATGATGACGTCTTGTGTGATCCTTCTGGCTGCAACAGATCAAGGATGTTACTATTTAAACAATACCTGATTTTACATATATCCATTGTCCTATGTACTGTTCACATTAGCAAACAAAAAAACACGTTATCATACCTTACCTAGTTTTCAATTTTATAAGAATGTATTCCTCAGTATCTTTGTTTTACTTCTGTAATGGCTTACAAAATGTTGAAACTTTGATACGAAACAAACCATTTTTTTTAATTGACTGTACTTTAGGTAACCTCAGTCCTCAAGAGCTAACGTTTATTGTATCTCTTCTCTTCACACATTATGTTTATCCTTTATGCAAATTATAAGATCATAAAGCAGTCGATGGACTTGTTAGTTATGCATGTTTTATGCACTGTTAATGCATCTATGCACATCTAGAATGATACATTGGGAAAAAATTGATTAACCACTATGTATTTTACAAACTGTAACTAATGATTTCACTGAGTGGATTAGTGAGAATCTGTTAGACGTCTAGGAACACATGTGGAATTGTTTTCATGCCTTTCTAATTTCATTATAATAAAATTTCTGCAAATAAACAGCTTTTAAAAAGCGCATGCCAACTTATAAGCAATATGAGTATTTGTAGCTTCTCAAATTATATCTTAGAACTAATAAAAAAAGACAAATGAATGGACTATTACACTTTTTATGGTACATATGTAGCCAGTCATATGAATATAAAACTAGTTTAGGGACTTGTCAACTATTCAAAATGTTAACTAAAAAGTTTGCAATGACTATACTCATTATGAAAACTTGACCTTCTCTCCCTTTATATCTTGTGACTGTAGCTCAGGGAGGAAATAATGAATTTCACTTAGTCATTTACATCGGTATTAAATAGCTTTTAATGGTGCTCACAGGTGAATCTGCCTTGAATTTTACAGCAGTGAAATCCATTATGGTTGTCTCCATGAGAATAAAATGTTCATTTTTGCTAGGTTTTCTCAGTAATATTCCTGCCAAACTTAGATATATTTAACCTGTGAAGGACTCTTAACATTGATAAGACTTAACTTGAAATGTACAATTGATGTTTAATAGCATGGTCTAGATTTTATGCTTTATTGCCTGCTTACAAAGAAATAGCTGTATTTTAATTTTTTTATGATGCCAGTGATCCCATATTCTGTGTTTGCCAAACTACCTGATATTTTCAATTTTATGTGTGGTTTGTGTTATTTAGTGTAGAGACCAGGCTGCAGTAATAATAATAATAATAAAACCCCATCTTATCTCAAATAAGATAGATGACTTTTCTCTTACATAACTATTCAAAGCTAATACGTGGTCTAGGGTGGGTAGGTAGCTAGCTATATTTCTACATTCAGCAATTCAGATTCCTTCTCTCTTGTTGTTCTTTCCATTTCCCAAGGTCTTGCCTGTTTCACAGATTCTGACTTGCAGAAAGAGAAAACCTGGACTGGGAAGCAATTGATATTTTAAGGAAAAAGAGCAGAATCAGATCAGAAGCAGCATTTGTCAGCCTGCTCTTTCCTTTTGAGAAGTAGCAGGTTGGTTTTAACATATCTAGTTATAATTCTTATTATCTAATCAAAATTGAGTTAGAATATATAGTCTTTAGAATATATAGTCTTTAAAATTTTTATGGTTGAAATATTTACATGAATAATTGGTATATAAAACCACAGTGGCAAAATATCTACTATATGAGTGTATTTAATAAGAAAGCCCTGGCAAAGATACTCAAAATCTTGCTGCCTATGTATCAAATTAACTTTTCTATCTAATTTGACCATTTTTAAGTATTTGTATCCTTTAAGTGCTTATAGGAACGGTTTAATATTCTTGAATTTTAAAATGTGGCATTTAGTTTCCTGCCATTTTATCTCTATAGCATTCTTCATAAATATGTCAAATATATTAATTATGACCTCACAAATGCATTTACTGATTTATAGCATTTACACTCTTACTATTAAAAATGTGACATTAAAAATAAACATTAAACTAGACATTAAACATTATTAGCATTAATTACCAAGTTTGAGGGAGATGTTAAGATCATGATATAGAACTTGATTTTTGAAATCATGTTGCAGAATTATGTTTATCCCATGGATAAGTGCTTGGAACCTGCCCCCTTTTCCAAAATAAGCAATTTCCCAAGAAAGCAACTGATATAAGAATATATTCATACGTGGGTCTCTTCATACATACATCTTTGCATAATGAAGACTGAAAAATTTATAAAAATTTCACTACTGATTATTTTTGAATGGAATGAAATGTTTCAAGTAACATTCTATCATTCTGCCAATATTTGCCTATGTGGCCACAGAGATATTTTCTTCCTTATTTAGCATTTCTGAGAAAACATGATTTACTCTCTAGAGTATGTTAGACTAAATAAGGTGCACTTATATATATTAGAACAGACATAGTAGCTCTTCCACTTGGTTTCTGTAGCTCAAACAATTTCTAATTCTGGCATGAATCTGCGTGTATCAGTAGGGACATAGTCTTTAGATGTCGTAAATTAACTTTTACGAATTATACTAGGATTGACGGAAGACTAAATTTGTTTCTCAGATAAGAAAATATGTACTTCTGAGGATGCAGGCTGCATTAGTAAAAACTCCTAGCTCAACCATGTGACATTTGGTTTAAAAAAGGAAAGAGAAAAAAAATATGTGGGATTCAATCAAGTTTGCATATGCTGCTGTCTAGATAGTGTGGATGCTCAAATGCCAAATATAGATTAAAAGATATAAACGGGACTTTTTCCTCTGACAACAACATAATCCTAATACCTGGTATTTAGAGGAGAAACATATACACATCTTTTGAAACTTTTAAGAGGAAAGGGATTGAAATTATTTTATTTACGGGAAGTATTTGGACAGATTATATTAAATAACTTCAAAATGTCTAGGGCTCAATTAATTCATTAATTCATTTCCGAGTTTCTGCTAGAGGTAGTATAAAAAAGGGGGATGGTTATTCGTAAATTTGGAAAATGTTAGGTTGGAGAAAGACTTTTTAATTTAATTTTATAATAGTTTATTTATTTTTGAGACAGAGAGAGACAGAACATGAGCGGGGTAAGGGCAGAGAGAGAGGGAGACACAGAACCTGAAACAGGCTCCAGGCTCTGAGCTGTCAGCACAAAGCCCGGCGTGGGGCTCGAACCCACAGACCGCGAGATCAAGACCTGAGCTGAAGTCGGATGCTTAACCGACTGAGCCACCCAGGGGTCCCAAGACCCTTTTTTTTTTTTTTAAACTGTGAGACTTCTCAGTGCTTTTAATACAGTAAATAATAGCTAACATTATTGAGCCCTTGGTCTGTGTCAAGTCAATGCATGAGGTGAATGTAATAACCACAACACTAGGGAAAGAAGAGTCAGGTCTCTATGATAAAATCTGCATATGATCATCATAAAAGTTTTATGAAGTATTATTATTATTAATAATAATTATTATTATTTTGGAACTAAAAATATTTAGATTTTGAGAGGTTAGACAGTTTGCCTGAGTTTCTGTGAATAGTAACAGCTAATGAAGTTGCATGGGGGTGCACCTGGGAGGCTCAGTTCGTTAAGCATCTGACTCTTGGTTTCAACTCAGGTCATGATCATGGTTCATGAGTTTTAGCCCTGCATCTGGCTCTACTCTGGTAGCTCAAAACCTGCTTGGGATTCTCTCTCTCTCTCTCTCTCTCTCTCCCTCTCTCTCGGCCCCTCCCCTGTTCACTCTCTCTCCAAATTAAATAAATTAATTTTAAAAATAGAAAAAAAATTAAATTGTATGGGCCAAGCAGAACAAAGTGGAAGTCTGAATTCTGAGCTACATGAAAATATATCACCTTCTTCATCAGCCAATATCCAGTACCCAATGATACTCCCCAATAATAGAATATAATGTACTGTGTTTTTGAAACGTATAGGATCTCAGACCTTATACTTTTTTGAAAGAATCTCAGAGTTTTTTCTGTGCTCCACATCTGTTTTGTTAATATTCAAGTTTTATGCCTGACCTACACCCTCCAACTACATTATTAAACTCTCTTTGTTTGTAATAATAGCTTTTTTTTGTTTTTTGTTTTTGGTAGTTTTTTTTTTTTTTTTAAGAATCAGAGAGAGACATTATATTCAAGAAAGAAAATCTGAAGGTAGAACATGGGGTCGTTAGATACAGAAGGAAAAATATATTGAAGTGGGTAGAAGATAAAATTTCAATGATGAGTTTAATTGGCTGTTTAAATCAAAGTGAGCTCTCACTTGTTACTGTTATTAAAAATCATTATTTAAAGATATTTATTTTTTTTAATGTTTTATTTATTTCTAGGAGAGAGAGAGAGAGAGACAGCGTGAGCAGGGGAGGGTCAGAGAGAGAGGGAGTCACAGACTGAAACAGGCTCCAGGCTCTGAGCTGGCAGTCAGCACAGAGGCTGACGCGGGGCTCGAACCCACGAACCGCGAGATCATGACCCGAGCGAAAGTCGGACGCTTAACCAACTACGCCACCCGGGCGCCCCTAAAGATATTTATTTTTAAGAGTTTGCTGTTGCTTAGCTAAGTATCTGGGCCCTGAAGCAATTCACTAAAAAAACCATTTTAAAAAGTCAAATAAACAGAGATAGTCTGCAGATGATTCCCTGCTGCTTTTTTCTGAAAATCATAAACTAACAAGAGGATCATAGGGTGTTTTGAGTAACCCCAGCATGGAGTATGCATAAAATGAAGAACATATCTTTCTTGGTCTATTTAAAACATGTATTTTCAACTTTTTTCTTTATTCCTACTGCTTCCTCAGACAAGGAGTTGGTACAACTCAGTAGGAGAAGTAGGTTGGTAAAATCGAATGCCAATTTTGCATAAACCAGAGCTGTTTCTCACTTGGACCTGAGAAGGGCAAAGTGGAGCCAGTTTTATATAAAACTCCCCATAAAAAACATACTAAATTATTTATTTAGACTCCAGGTAGTAGTAGCATACCAGAGAGTATCATCTCTTCATGTGCATTTATTTATCTTTAGATTAAATTATTCATGCTGAATAGTTTAGTGAAAATCCATTCCAGTTTCCAAAAACCATCCCCTTTTGCCTGAATTTTGCAAAAAGGTAAATTAGGTCTACTCCCAAGGGATCAGTCTTGCTCATAATAAACAGTTGGCTTTGACTTCATGACATTGTCTTGTGTTGAGGGTTGTCAGGCAAACATCTACATCCATGATATATTAGACTCAGAGGAAGGGGTCTTCAAAATGTCCTCCATCTTGATGTAATTATAGGTATCATTTCTGGTAAGGTTTTAGGGGTCCTCGAACATGTCAGTATTCTCCATGTTCTGTCCAGCAGCTGTGACAACCTGGATAGAGGTCAGCCCTGGGTCACTAGCTCATTAGGAAGAAGTCTAAGAAAGTAAACGTCCTTGGAGAAGTAATTCACATGGACCCAAGAAAATTCTTTGGGTCCAAGTTTTGATTTAGTTGAAAGCAGAAGAATGAGAAGCCCATAGCAGTAGAGGAAACAAAACAAGAGAAGTGGGAAGAATGTGTTGGCCCAAACTAGGCTTGATTTACAGATACGAAGGTAGTAATATGAGATTTTTATTTTCTTTAGCGTTATGATGTATTTATAGTAATTTTAATCATCAAGTCCAGCCTAACTCCCAGGAGTCTAGACCTGTGTGTATTATATGTGCAATTGCCAGACAGGCCCCCTTAGAACTACTTTGATTAATGTTTGATTAAACATGCAAAATGAGGTCCTATCCTGAGAAATGTTGATCCAAGAGGGTTGAGGTGGGATTCAAGAAGCTTAGTAATAATAATTGAAAAACTCCCTAGAAGGTTGTGGTACAAGGCAACTATCCATGTCAGACCACAACGAACTGAAATAAACAAATGCTTCCCACAGTGAGACAAACAGGCTGGAATCAGTAAAAAATAGGGTCTTGGAAGTAAAAGTGGGTCAATGAAGCAGGCAGGGTGATACTTTATCCTAAGACTAATTCTCCCCTTGTTTCATTTTAACGGAATGATTGGTTCACCAGATAGACATCGAACATAAAAATTACATTTCTCAATATTCCTTGCACCTAGATGTGGCCAAGTGACCGAATTAATGGCTGGTGGGATGTCAGAGGAAATGGCATATGGAAACTAGGAAACCATTTGCCCCACATGGTCATTATTCTCTCTCCTTTGGGTGTTTGGACTGCATATATTGCTAAATTAACACAGCAGAAAATGTTGAAGATGGTGAGAAGGTAAACTGGAAGGAACCAGAATTCTTTTTTTTTTTTTTTAATGTTTTATTTATTTCTAGGAGAGAGAGAGAGAGACAGCGTGAGCAGGGGAGGGTCAGAGAGAGAGGGAGTCACAGACTGAAACAGGCTCCAGGCTCTGAGCTGGCAGTCAGCACAGAGCCCGACGCGGGGCTCGAACCCACGAACCGCGAGATCATGACCCGAGCGAAAGTCGGACGCTTAACCAACTACGCCACCCGGGCGCCCCTAAAGATATTTATTTTTAAGAGTTTGCTGTTGCTTAGCTAAGTATCTGGGCCCTGAAGCAATTCACTAAAAAAACCATTTTAAAAAGTCAAATAAACAGAGATAGTCTGCAGATGATTCCCTGCTGCTTTTTTCTGAAAATCATAAACTAACAAGAGGATCATAGGGTGTTTTGAGTAACCCCAGCATGGAGTATGCATAAAATGAAGAACATATCTTTCTTGGTCTATTTAAAACATGTATTTTCAACTTTTTTCTTTATTCCTACTGCTTCCTCAGACAAGGAGTTGGTACAACTCAGTAGGAGAAGTAGGTTGGTAAAATCGAATGCCAATTTTGCATAAACCAGAGCTGTTTCTCACTTGGACCTGAGAAGGGCAAAGTGGAGCCAGTTTTATATAAAACTCCCCATAAAAAACATACTAAATTATTTATTTAGACTCCAGGTAGTAGTAGCATACCAGAGAGTATCATCTCTTCATGTGCATTTATTTATCTTTAGATTAAATTATTCATGCTGAATAGTTTAGTGAAAATCCATTCCAGTTTCCAAAAACCATCCCCTTTTGCCTGAATTTTGCAAAAAGGTAAATTAGGTCTACTCCCAAGGGATCAGTCTTGCTCATAATAAACAGTTGGCTTTGACTTCATGACATTGTCTTGTGTTGAGGGTTGTCAGGCAAACATCTACATCCATGATATATTAGACTCAGAGGAAGGGGTCTTCAAAATGTCCTCCATCTTGATGTAATTATAGGTATCATTTCTGGTAAGGTTTTAGGGGTCCTCGAACATGTCAGTATTCTCCATGTTCTGTCCAGCAGCTGTGACAACCTGGATAGAGGTCAGCCCTGGGTCACTAGCTCATTAGGAAGAAGTCTAAGAAAGTAAACGTCCTTGGAGAAGTAATTCACATGGACCCAAGAAAATTCTTTGGGTCCAAGTTTTGATTTAGTTGAAAGCAGAAGAATGAGAAGCCCATAGCAGTAGAGGAAACAAAACAAGAGAAGTGGGAAGAATGTGTTGGCCCAAACTAGGCTTGATTTACAGATACGAAGGTAGTAATATGAGATTTTTATTTTCTTTAGCGTTATGATGTATTTATAGTAATTTTAATCATCAAGTCCAGCCTAACTCCCAGGAGTCTAGACCTGTGTGTATTATATGTGCAATTGCCAGACAGGCCCCCTTAGAACTACTTTGATTAATGTTTGATTAAACATGCAAAATGAGGTCCTATCCTGAGAAATGTTGATCCAAGAGGGTTGAGGTGGGATTCAAGAAGCTTAGTAATAATAATTGAAAAACTCCCTAGAAGGTTGTGGTACAAGGCAACTATCCATGTCAGACCACAACGAACTGAAATAAACAAATGCTTCCCACAGTGAGACAAACAGGCTGGAATCAGTAAAAAATAGGGTCTTGGAAGTAAAAGTGGGTCAATGAAGCAGGCAGGGTGATACTTTATCCTAAGACTAATTCTCCCCTTGTTTCATTTTAACGGAATGATTGGTTCACCAGATAGACATCGAACATAAAAATTACATTTCTCAATATTCCTTGCACCTAGATGTGGCCAAGTGACCGAATTAATGGCTGGTGGGATGTCAGAGGAAATGGCATATGGAAACTAGGAAACCATTTGCCCCACATGGTCATTATTCTCTCTCCTTTGGGTGTTTGGACTGCATATATTGCTAAATTAACACAGCAGAAAATGTTGAAGATGGTGAGAAGGTAAACTGGAAGGAACCAGAATTCTTTTTTTTTTTTTTTAATGTTTTATTTATTTCTAGGAGAGAGAGAGAGAGACAGCGTGAGCAGGGGAGGGTCAGAGAGAGAGGGAGTCACAGACTGAAACAGGCTCCAGGCTCTGAGCTGGCAGTCAGCACAGAGCCCGACGCGGGGCTCGAACCCACGAACCGTGAGATCATGACCTAAGCGAAAGTCGGACGCTTAACCAACTAAGCCACCCAGGCGCCCCTGGAGCCAGAATTCTTGAAGACTTTCTAGAGAAGAGCTACCACACCAGCACTGGCCCTGATGTCCCTGGGATTTTAAACAAGAGAGATTTGTACTTTCTTTTTAAAAGTATATATTTATTTTGAGAGAGGAGGGAGGGGGAGAGAGAGAGGCAGAGAGTGAACCCCAAGCAAGTTCCACACTGTTAGCACAGAGCCCCATGGAGGGCTCAAACTCATGAACTGTGAGATCATGACCTGAGCCAAAATCAAGAGCCAGTTGGTCACTTAACCAACTGAGCCACCCATACACCCCAGAGATGTATACTTTTATCTCGCCTTTCATGCTGTTCTTCACCTCCATCATTCCTAATTTTAAATTATCTGACTTTATGCACACAAACTAAGACCAAGTACACCTAGTTGAGAAGGGGTGGCCACCTGGGATGCCAAGTGTGGGATACAGAATGACTCAGAAACAATTCCATCTCAATCCTTCATCATGAACCTGGGAATATTAAAAAGCAATACTACTATTCATAAAATTCAAAAGAAACATGTAGTTTAAAGATATAGCACCAAAACAATGAGACAACTAGAGTTTTAAAGCATTCATACAATGTGCAAAAATAGAGATATCATGTCAGTTTGTATTATTTATTGCCAAAGGACAGTCTTGATTAACCCTAATTAACAAAACCAATGAATGTGTGTGTATGTTTATGCATGTATGCTAATGTCCATTTGAACATCAAAATTTTAAAGGGACCGCTCTGACGAAAAGGTGAACCTTTAATTTTTGTACTTGGTTTGTCATTTTAGAAGGGCAATAAATGTCATGTGAGATATAAAAATTAAATTATACATTGGGAAGACATGAATAACCTGCTGAAAATATATGAGTAGCAAATGTGAATTTTGTTTGGGCATTTTTGATATAATGATTCTAAAGCCTTCCTGGAAGAGTCAATACTGGCAACAAACAGTGACTCATGGCTGATGTGCTTCATTAAAATTAAATCCTGATAAGAATCTAAGATGACATTTTTGCCACTTGGAATTTCAGAGAAAATATTTTTGGTTTTGAATTAGATCTTGGCAGTTTATTTGAATCGCCTAGAACTTAGTTTCCCATGATTCATCAGCTCAGATTGATTATTTCCATGAAACTGCTTTGCTTTCTCAGTATTTTTGATGTACTAAACGTTTCCCATGGGCACATTTTTAAAATTAAAAAGATCTTCACTTTTCTCTTTTCACAGTACACGTTCATTATAATAAAAAGAAAAAATACAGAAAAGCACATGCAACATGGAAAACATTATAATGATGCCTTCCTGAGACAGCCACTGTCACAAGGTTTGTCTGTGTTTTGGCTTTTTGGGTGCCTTTATGTTTTAAACATCAGTTTTATATCATATGTGCAGTTCAGGCTCATTGTAAAAATGTCAAAAGATCATATATAGTAAATTATATATAATAAACTCTGAGTTCCTTCCCTATGCCCTACCTCTACATGTAAACACTGTTAGTAATGTAGAGTCCATTTTTACAGACATTTTTCAATGCACTTCTAGATAAATAGGTAGATGTACTCACACAAACACACATACACATAGAGATGTGCATAATACCTCTTACAGACACGTTTTTACAATATACATGTGTCAAGCCTCTCTCTGCACACACATATGCAGACGTATACATACTAATATACATGTCTGTGACCCAAAGTTTCCACTTAATAATTCATTAAATTTCAGACCAGTTGAGTATTAGTGTCTTTACATCACAAATTTCCAGTTAATACTAGTCAGTTCCAGTAACAGAAACTTTAATTCTGAATTCCAAATCTAGTCTCTTTGGGAGTTCTTCAAGAAGTGCAGAAGTTGGGGTTCCTGGGTGTCTCAGTTGGTTAATCAAACAACTCTTGGTTTTGGCTCAGGTGGTGATTCTTGGGGTTGAGTCCTGCTTCGAGCTCATGCTGACAGCACAAAGCCTGCTTTGGATTCTCTCTCTCTCTCTCTCTTTCTGCCACTCTCTCTTTAATAAATAAATAAGCTTTTTTTTAAGTACAAAAGTAAGAGACACTATGGGACATCTACTCAACATTGCATGGGAAGTCCTAGATAGTTTTGTAGGTTTAGGATAAACAGATATGAAAGAAATCCTCATTGTAAAATAAAAAATAATAAGATCTTTATTCACAGATGTCATGGTCATCTATGCAGAAAATTCTGTGAAATCTATAAAAATGTTACTAAAACTGAAAGTGAATTTAGCAAGGTTACAAGCACAAGATCAATAGACAAAAATCTATACAGTAGAAACAATCATAAATTTAACTTAAACTAGTTTTTGAAGGACAGCAGAATATACTACCCCAAAATATTCCTCTTTGGCATTTATTTTTAAGAAATGACAAATACAAGAAAATCTCTGAAAAGCAAAAAGAAATTACCCTTTTGTAAGATACATTTACATTTGTAAGGGAAATTGCCATTTGTAAGGTTGTTTCCTCTCTGTACCAGGAAGAGAAGGATGACTCAATTTCTAGAAACTCTTATCACTGGAGAAGGCAAAGGCTTAAGTCTGCATACAACCTCACCCTCTTAATCTGTCATAACTGTTCCCGTCCCCCTAAACCTCTTTTGTCTTTAGTTGGAGATTTGATTTAACATTTTGGGTCTTTTGGGGAAGGTACTCAATTTTTCTGGATACCTTCCATGTAGACAGGAGGTATATATGTTATGAAACTTCTGTTTGTTTCCCCACTGTTGATCTGTTATTTCTTATGGGGGATTAGGATACAGTCTCTGTGAAGAACTTAGAAAGGTGAAGGAGAAATTAGTTTTGCTCCCCTACACTTTCATTTACTGAAGATCATCCTTCATCACATGAACTTGAAAAACACTTGGGTTTGTTTCTATATTTCTGACAGTATATATATATTATTGTTTTTTTAAAGCTTATGTATTTTTGAGAGACAGAGATAGAGTGCAAGCAGAGAGGGGCAGAGAGAGAGGGAGACACAATCTGAAACAGGCTCCAGGCTCTGAGCTGTCAGCACAGAGTCCTATTTGGGGCTAGAACTCACAAACCATGAGATTATGACCTGAGCCAAAGTCAGACGCTTAACCTACTGAACCACCCAGGCACCCTGGGTGGTAACATATATATATAATATATATATACAATTTTAATGTTTGTTCATGTTTAAGCCAATTTAATAGAGCTCTTTACAGGGATACCTGGGTGGCTCAGTCAGTTAGGCATTGGACTTCAGCTCAGGTTATGATCTTACAGTTCATGAGCTCGAGCCCTGCATTAGGCTCTGTGCTAACAGCTCGGAGCCTGGAGCCTGCCTCAGATTCTATGTCTCCATCTCTCTCTGCCTCTCCTTTGCTTGTGCTCTGTCTGTCTCTCTCTCAAAAATAAACGTTAAAAAATTAATAGAGCTCTTTACAAATTAATTTTAGCAATACCACCAGAAAGTAAAAAAAAAAAAAAAAATTGCACCTCTATAAGAAAAATACATAGACATAAACACGCAGACTTATGAAGACTGGATTTATAAGACAAGTGCAGTTGCTTTAATTTTTCAAAGAATTGAGTTATAACCTCATCTAATTACACTACCCAGCCATCTAATTACATTCAAACTTCTACACAAGAAATTTAAATTAAAAAAACTATCTATAATAGCATCAAAATATTATGTGGATAAGGAAACATCTGGTAAAAATGGTGTCAGACTTGTACAATGAAAAGTACAAAACACTGATAAGAGAAATTAAAGCTGACCCGAGTAAATGGTCTGATACGACATGTTCCTGAATCAGGAAACTCAATAGTGATAATATGTCAAGTCTCCCCCAAATGACCTCTAAATACAACACAATTGCAATCAAAGTCCTCTCAGTCTTATTTTATTTATTTATTATTTATTTATTTATAAATATTTATTTACTTTTATTTATTTCTTTATTTATTTTACAAATAGTTTATTGTCAGGTTGGTTTCCATATAACACCCAGTGCTCATCCCCACAAGTGCCCTCCTCCATGCCCATCTCCCCTCTCCCCCCCACACCCATCAGTCCTCAGTTTGTTCTCAGCATTCAAGAGTCTCTCATGGCAGAGAGCCACCAGTGGAGAAAGGGAGAGAGGCAAGAGAGACTGAGCCTTAAGCAGGATCCGTGCTGTCAGTGCCGAGCCCGATGCAAGGCTCTATCTTATGAGCTGTGACATTGTGACATGAGCCAATGAGCTGAGCCAAAATCAAGAGTTGGATATTTAACTGACAGAGCCACCCAGGCACTCCCTCAACAGGCTTATTTTAGAAATTGATTAACTGATCTTAAAATTGATAAAAATGAATAAACACCATCAAAAAAGAAAGCAGAGTTAGGAGACTTACAGTGCCTTATTTCAAGATATATTTTATTTTATTTTTTTATTTATTAAAAAAATTTTTTTTGTTTATCTTATTTTTGAGACAGAGAGAGACAGCATGAGCAGGGGAAGATCAGAGATAGAGGGAGACACAGAATCTGAAACAGTCTCCAGGCTCTGAGCTAGCCATCAGCACAGAACCCGATGCGGGACTCGAACCGACCAACCACGAGATCATGACCTGAGTGAAGTTGGACGCTTAACCGCCTGAGCCACCCAGGCACCCTTTTCAAGATATATTTTAAAGCCATTATGCTAAGTGAAATAAGTCACTCAAGAAAAAGACAAATAGCATATATTTTCACTCATATATGGAACTTAAGAAACAAAACAAACTAGCAAAGAAAAAAAAGAAGAGAGAGGGAGGCAAACTAAGATACAGACTCCTAACTATAGACAACTAATGGTTACTAGAGGGGAGGCGGGGGGAAGGGAAGGATAAAATAGGTGACGGGCATTAAGTCGGGCACTGGTAATGAGCACTGAGTGCTTTATGGAAGTGTTGAATCACTGTATTGTACACCTGAAAGTAATTTACACAGTATGTTAACTGGAATTTTTTAAAAACTTAAAAAAAAAAGCTGGGTAATCATTATAAATGTATTTTTTAAAAAAGCTAGTGTGATATTGATAGGCAAATAAATCAATGGAAAAGAAAAGAGTCTAGAATTAGTCAATGGATTTTTTGACAATAGTACAGGGGAAATTCCCTACAGTCTTCAACAAATAAACACGGCTGGGACAGATCCCCTTGCCTCACATATCTAAATTAACTGTAAACAGATCAAAGGCCCTAATGTAAATTTTAAAAGTACAAAAGTTATAGAAGAAAACATGGGAGAGTAAGTTTATGACCTACTTTTGTAAATAAAGATGTATTGGAGCATAGCCATGCTTTTTGTTTATGTATTGCCTACGGCTGCTTTTGTGATAAAATAACAGAGTTCAGTAACAGGAATCATATGGTCCACAGAGCCTAAAATGTTTATCATCAGGTCCTTTTCTGAAGTCTGCCAACTCCTGCCATAGGTCACGAGGAATAGAAAATGCAATGACAACTGGCTTGATGGCCAAAAAAACCGAACGACCAAAAGGAACAAGATTTCACGGCTGACCTAATGCCATCGCTCCGTTTTGTGGGTGGATTTCATCTTCAGACAGATAACAGTAGTGCAAAGCTTCAGGGCACACAGCACAAATGGGGACACCTAGAAGAATTAAACTTCCTGGGGCTTTGATTTTAGTTTCTGGAAACTTTACTCAGGTACTCTCAAAAAACTAACTTCATGTACCCCCGCAAGAAATGACAGTGTGACGAGGGAGTGATAGTCATCTTTCCAAATCACCTTCTTTGCCATGATCATATGACTTGGTCCCACATTTCTGAATAATCCATGAATGGGGACTGGAATTACCGTTTGGCAACTCAGGGCCATCTTGTAGGTGGAGATGGGTTGGTGAGAAGTGTTATGAAGTGATAGTAGTGGTGCATCATGTGTCCCTTTTCCTACGACTCCAAAACCACTGCTTATTTCCCTTCTGCATTGTGGGATTTCTGTCAAGTTTTCTTCTTTTTCCTCCCCTTCCCTTTCCCTCCCTTCCTCTCCCTTTTCTTCCTCTGGCCTATCCTCCCCTCCCCTTCCTTCCCTTCCTTCCCTTCCTTTTCCCCCCTCCCTCGCTCCCTCCCTCCGTTTCTCTCTCTCTCTCTCTCTCTCTTTCTTTCGTTCTCTTCCATTTTCAGAGGTTCCATTGCTAAAAATGCTTGTAATGTATTATGGCTTCATCTTTATGAGTATTCTCAGCTGTTGCTTGGAGATAAATACCCTTTATAATAAAAATGAAACATCTTTCCAAATACCACATTGTAAGAATTTTAATTTGAAATTTATTTTCAATCTGTAGATGTCTTTTATTATATATTTAAATACTATTTAAAATTTTTAAATTTAGAGATGTGCTGAATTATATGGTTATATTTTTAAAATATCTTCCTATTTTTACATTTCTGGAATGGATCTTTTTTATTATGGAGTCTTTTAAAAGACTCAGATTATATTTTACTGATGACTTTTTTTCTCATTTCTACTCATTAGTAAGGTTCAAGTCTACATTTGGGGGTTTGATTTTTTTTTTTTAAGTAAGCTTTATGCCCAGTGTGGAGTCCAATACAGAGCTGAAACCAAGATCTGAGCTGAGATCAAGAGTGAGTCAACCAACTGAGCCACCCAAGTACCCCATTGGGTTTTGATATTAGTTATGTAAACCATGACATCAAAACTCTAGAAAATGGTTTTGAAGTATTATATTTCTTCCTATAAATTAGAATGCTATGTACAAATTTGAAATATTTTCTTCCAAGATTGTTTGATATGACTGACTCTTAAAAGTGTCTTTGCCAGGCTCATTGGGAAAAAAAAGTCCCCATGATGTATTGGTTCAATAACATTTTGCTTCTGTATTTAATCATTTTTAGTAACTTATTCATTAACACAGTTACTCTTTATTTAAAGTGTATTTTACTACATAAACCCCAATAACGTGTATATAAATAAATCACTATATGAAAAGTAATTGTAAAACAACATAAAAGCCTGTCTTTTCTCTTAGGGACTAGAAAAATTATAGCTGTTTTAGAAATATTCAACCTCAAAACTAGACACATATATATATTATAAGCAAAATTAAAAATAAGTCTTAAAAGTTTCATGAGTAGTTAACATGACAGCCAGATGTTTTCTTACGAAAAAAGAACATACCAATGTGAGTTACACAATACATAGGCTACCATGGAGATAGGTTTCTCTCTTTCTAATGCAGTTTTACAAATATCTGTTTGTTTTTAGCTTGTAGAATATTGTACGTATTTTAGGCTTTCTCCTTACTTTACTGATCTGATATAGAAATATACACATATAAATAAATTATTTTGCTTTAGTGAAAATTTAAAATCACTTCTTAGGTGTGATCACCTTCCAATAGTTTAGATTAGACCCGATGTCCATTCACTAGCTTTGTGAAACTTTCTAGATTGGTAATTAGTCCCTTCATAGATAGTTACAGAAAATAACAAAGCCAGTTCAACTACTTAAGAGGTTACTTTTGTATCAGAACTTTGCTATGCAAACAGAAAGCCTTCTGTAAAGCCGAGTACTTAACAATCAGATACTTATTCAATGGTATTTGAAATCAGTTTTTACCCTACATATCTTTTGATTGCAAAGCTATTTAGCACTTAGAATCTTATAATGCTGTGATTTGTAATAAAGAAATAATTTAAACATAGAACGCCATTTAGATGAACTCACGAACACAACGCTTATTCCCTGCAAAAGAGTAGGTACCTTTTATCAGGTCTTAAGCTACTGATTATAGGATTTCCCCCTAGAAACCAGTTTATCTGCTATAAATGTGTATAACAATAGTATACTCATAAAATACAATAATTAAAATTACAGAAGCTTCTCTGGAATTGTGGCTTTCCCCTTGGATATTTAGTATTTCTTTAAATAGTATAGTTTTTTAAACTATCAGTAGACCTTATTTATTTGGATGAGAAATTGGACTGTTAAATATCATTAAGAAAATAAATTAATGCTGATATCAGAAGGCAAGTGTTTATAGTTTCTGAATGATATATGGCTTTTAATAAAAAATGAAAGCATTAATTTTCAAAATAACACTAGGACTTCCAAAATTAGAGTGCCCACTTCAACATTCAAGGTTATGGATGTGAATTCTTGCTTTGTGGTACTTTAACTGGTTCCTAGACACCATCTCTTTATGCCTAAAACTCCTGCTTTATTATGTACTTATTTGTTTATATTTAACTATTTGTTTACTATTTAACTGTTTGTTTACTTAGCTATTTTTTCTCTCTTGGTGAAAACTTGGGAATAACAAATTGTCCCCATTTACTATTGCTCTCGAGCACATAGCACCAAAATCTCAGTATCCGTCTCTCAAAAAACATTCATTTTTTTTGACACATTTTTCACAGAATTCCTGTGAGTCTTCTCCGGTCAAAACCAGTTGCCAGATTTTTGTTCAATATTTCTGCTAAAATGAATGTAGGGACCTGCCAATTTAATTGACCTCAAATGAGGTAATAAGTGGATCTCATTACAACCATTTAATTCGGCACTAAGAGAGGGTATAAAGGGACTCTTGTTTGAAGCTGACTCCAAGTTTTAGGTAAGGATCTGGCTGCCTGACCACATCACACCTATCATAAAGTGGGAGTTCCAGGCACATTTGGACAGATGACAACAAAACAAAACAAACAAAACACAATTTTACCTGCTAAATGTACTGTGGTACTATCTGAATGTAGTTAGTATAATTTTATGTAATCAATAATTGACCAATTGAGTGACTTTGGCTGGTTTTTAGATATATTCTTGTTATGTGATATCTGTCTCATTGTTAATAATCAGACACTGACGTTGTAACAACTAAGAAAAGGAAATCACCTCTGGCTTAGAACAAAACTTCATACAGTGTACAGGTTCTCCATGTATGTTTGCACACGTTGATCACTGCCTGTGTGCACTTGCACAAGAAGACAAATGGGGGCTGAAATTCATCTTGGGATTTACCTATCAAGCCATTGCCCTTGTAAAAGCTATTTGCTCTAAAGGAAGGGGAACTCTTTTTTCCTAATAACCCAAAGGTACATTGGATGGCTGTAGCTACTGAGTTTGGGGAAATCATTTAGCCATATAAATATGTGATGCTAGAATATCCTAACGCTATCTCAGTAGCATATATTAAAACTAAGCAGAGCTTTAGCCCTGAGGAACACAATCTTATATTCTTCTAGCAAACATGTATTACTTTATACATATGGAAATGTTTCAAAATTTAGAATAAACAATTTCACCTCTGTGTCTTAAGCTCTATTCCTTAACGGGATCTTCATGGGACTTTGACTAATACAACTGGTAATAACTATCCGTAAACCAAATAAGTGAAAATGATGGACAGTATGAAATAATCAATAAGAAATTGTTAGGTTGTAACATGGGAGTGCCATTTTGTGGTTCGACATAGTCCGTTATCATTGATTTCTTATGGTTAAATGTAGTAAATGTTTTGCTAATGAAGTTCCTCCATTAAGCCATTTTCATGACCTAGGGCTCCATCTTGTACTTCATGCCCCTTATCACATTAAAAGCATAGTTCTGGACCCCTTATCGATGTGCATACCATTTTGTTTTTCACTTATGAGTATATTTATTTCTTTCCTTAGTCAATAGTTATACAGTGAATGCCTAATTCTAACCTTTCAAAAGCATATGAGCGGTGCATATCTACATCTTTGAGGAAATATCAAGGTTTTTTCTTTTTTATAGAATATTAGGTGGCTCTAAAGTTTTTGTCCTAGAATATGTGATATTTTTAAATGTGGGCTTTGGTGTGTGTGTGTAAAATTCAGTTTGTAGTATAAAAATGTAGAGTCTTGAGAAGGGCTTGTATGTATTATCTGAGCTGCGTAGACCATCTCAAAGACATTTTCCTGCAATGAAGAGAGAAAATTAAGAGGGTAGTACACTTCTGGTCTCTTGAAGACAGTACCCAGCAACCCTCTGGAGCCTAGTTCTCAATCCTCACTGTGCCTCGGAATCAAGTGTGAGGAGGCTTAAAAATATATCCATGGAGGTCTGACTTTTCTGGTTTTAGGTTCTAGCATTCGTTGATATATATATTTTTAAGCTCCCATGTTATGCTAATATGCAGTGCAGGTGGAGATAGACTTTTCTAGAGCAAAACCAACACGGGATGAAAGACACCTGGCTTTCATTAAGTAAAGACAGGGAAAATGTCAGGAGCTGGCTAAGAGGGCTTCCTTTTGACAAATAAAAATTGTTAATCAGACTCTGATTGTTACTCTAAAATTCTAATTGACCTTAACAAATTATTTCCAAACAGTCTTTTAGGACACACTTCTGAGAGATGAATGAGCAGAATCCTTATTTTTAAGAAGTTAATAAATTGGGGAGCCTGGATAGCTCAGTTGTTTAATCATCCAACTTTAGCTCAGTTCATGAGTTAGAGCCCTGCATAGGGCTCTGTGCTGACAGCTCAGAACCTGGAACCTGCTTTGGATTCTGTGTCTCCCTCTCTTTCTGCCCCTCCCCAGCTCAAGCTCTGNACAAATAGTTTATTGTCAAGTTGGTTTCCATATAACACCCAGTGCTCATCCCCACAAGTGCCCTCCTCCATGCCCATCTCCCCTCTCCCCCCCACACCCATCAGTCCTCAGTTTGTTCTCAGCATTCAAGAGTCTCTCATGGCAGAGAGCCACCAGTGGAGAAAGGGAGAGAGGCAAGAGAGACTGAGCCTTAAGCAGGATCCGTGCTGTCAGTGCCGAGCCCGATGCAAGGCTCTATCTTATGAGCTGTGACATTGTGACATGAGCCAATGAGCTGAGCCAAAATCAAGAGTTGGATATTTAACTGACAGAGCCACCCAGGCACTCCCTCAACAGGCTTATTTTAGAAATTGATTAACTGATCTTAAAATTGATAAAAATGAATAAACACCATCAAAAAAGAAAGCAGAGTTAGGAGACTTACAGTGCCTTATTTCAAGATATATTTTATTTTATTTTTTTATTTATTAAAAAAATTTTTTTTGTTTATCTTATTTTTGAGACAGAGAGAGACAGCATGAGCAGGGGAAGATCAGAGATAGAGGGAGACACAGAATCTGAAACAGTCTCCAGGCTCTGAGCTAGCCATCAGCACAGAACCCGATGCGGGACTCGAACCGACCAACCACGAGATCATGACCTGAGTGAAGTTGGACGCTTAACCGCCTGAGCCACCCAGGCACCCTTTTCAAGATATATTTTAAAGCCATTATGCTAAGTGAAATAAGTCACTCAAGAAAAAGACAAATAGCATATATTTTCACTCATATATGGAACTTAAGAAACAAAACAAACTAGCAAAGAAAAAAAAGAAGAGAGAGGGAGGCAAACTAAGATACAGACTCCTAACTATAGACAACTAATGGTTACTAGAGGGGAGGCGGGGGGAAGGGAAGGATAAAATAGGTGACGGGCATTAAGTCGGGCACTGGTAATGAGCACTGAGTGCTTTATGGAAGTGTTGAATCACTGTATTGTACACCTGAAAGTAATTTACACAGTATGTTAACTGGAATTTTTTAAAAACTTAAAAAAAAAAGCTGGGTAATCATTATAAATGTATTTTTTAAAAAAGCTAGTGTGATATTGATAGGCAAATAAATCAATGGAAAAGAAAAGAGTCTAGAATTAGTCAATGGATTTTTTGACAATAGTACAGGGGAAATTCCCTACAGTCTTCAACAAATAAACACGGCTGGGACAGATCCCCTTGCCTCACATATCTAAATTAACTGTAAACAGATCAAAGGCCCTAATGTAAATTTTAAAAGTACAAAAGTTATAGAAGAAAACATGGGAGAGTAAGTTTATGACCTACTTTTGTAAATAAAGATGTATTGGAGCATAGCCATGCTTTTTGTTTATGTATTGCCTACGGCTGCTTTTGTGATAAAATAACAGAGTTCAGTAACAGGAATCATATGGTCCACAGAGCCTAAAATGTTTATCATCAGGTCCTTTTCTGAAGTCTGCCAACTCCTGCCATAGGTCACGAGGAATAGAAAATGCAATGACAACTGGCTTGATGGCCAAAAAAACCGAACGACCAAAAGGAACAAGATTTCACGGCTGACCTAATGCCATCGCTCCGTTTTGTGGGTGGATTTCATCTTCAGACAGATAACAGTAGTGCAAAGCTTCAGGGCACACAGCACAAATGGGGACACCTAGAAGAATTAAACTTCCTGGGGCTTTGATTTTAGTTTCTGGAAACTTTACTCAGGTACTCTCAAAAAACTAACTTCATGTACCCCCGCAAGAAATGACAGTGTGACGAGGGAGTGATAGTCATCTTTCCAAATCACCTTCTTTGCCATGATCATATGACTTGGTCCCACATTTCTGAATAATCCATGAATGGGGACTGGAATTACCGTTTGGCAACTCAGGGCCATCTTGTAGGTGGAGATGGGTTGGTGAGAAGTGTTATGAAGTGATAGTAGTGGTGCATCATGTGTCCCTTTTCCTACGACTCCAAAACCACTGCTTATTTCCCTTCTGCATTGTGGGATTTCTGTCAAGTTTTCTTCTTTTTCCTCCCCTTCCCTTTCCCTCCCTTCCTCTCCCTTTTCTTCCTCTGGCCTATCCTCCCCTCCCCTTCCTTCCCTTCCTTCCCTTCCTTTTCCCCCCTCCCTCGCTCCCTCCCTCCGTTTCTCTCTCTCTCTCTCTCTCTCTTTCTTTCGTTCTCTTCCATTTTCAGAGGTTCCATTGCTAAAAATGCTTGTAATGTATTATGGCTTCATCTTTATGAGTATTCTCAGCTGTTGCTTGGAGATAAATACCCTTTATAATAAAAATGAAACATCTTTCCAAATACCACATTGTAAGAATTTTAATTTGAAATTTATTTTCAATCTGTAGATGTCTTTTATTATATATTTAAATACTATTTAAAATTTTTAAATTTAGAGATGTGCTGAATTATATGGTTATATTTTTAAAATATCTTCCTATTTTTACATTTCTGGAATGGATCTTTTTTATTATGGAGTCTTTTAAAAGACTCAGATTATATTTTACTGATGACTTTTTTTCTCATTTCTACTCATTAGTAAGGTTCAAGTCTACATTTGGGGGTTTGATTTTTTTTTTTTAAGTAAGCTTTATGCCCAGTGTGGAGTCCAATACAGAGCTGAAACCAAGATCTGAGCTGAGATCAAGAGTGAGTCAACCAACTGAGCCACCCAAGTACCCCATTGGGTTTTGATATTAGTTATGTAAACCATGACATCAAAACTCTAGAAAATGGTTTTGAAGTATTATATTTCTTCCTATAAATTAGAATGCTATGTACAAATTTGAAATATTTTCTTCCAAGATTGTTTGATATGACTGACTCTTAAAAGTGTCTTTGCCAGGCTCATTGGGAAAAAAAAGTCCCCATGATGTATTGGTTCAATAACATTTTGCTTCTGTATTTAATCATTTTTAGTAACTTATTCATTAACACAGTTACTCTTTATTTAAAGTGTATTTTACTACATAAACCCCAATAACGTGTATATAAATAAATCACTATATGAAAAGTAATTGTAAAACAACATAAAAGCCTGTCTTTTCTCTTAGGGACTAGAAAAATTATAGCTGTTTTAGAAATATTCAACCTCAAAACTAGACACATATATATATTATAAGCAAAATTAAAAATAAGTCTTAAAAGTTTCATGAGTAGTTAACATGACAGCCAGATGTTTTCTTACGAAAAAAGAACATACCAATGTGAGTTACACAATACATAGGCTACCATGGAGATAGGTTTCTCTCTTTCTAATGCAGTTTTACAAATATCTGTTTGTTTTTAGCTTGTAGAATATTGTACGTATTTTAGGCTTTCTCCTTACTTTACTGATCTGATATAGAAATATACACATATAAATAAATTATTTTGCTTTAGTGAAAATTTAAAATCACTTCTTAGGTGTGATCACCTTCCAATAGTTTAGATTAGACCCGATGTCCATTCACTAGCTTTGTGAAACTTTCTAGATTGGTAATTAGTCCCTTCATAGATAGTTACAGAAAATAACAAAGCCAGTTCAACTACTTAAGAGGTTACTTTTGTATCAGAACTTTGCTATGCAAACAGAAAGCCTTCTGTAAAGCCGAGTACTTAACAATCAGATACTTATTCAATGGTATTTGAAATCAGTTTTTACCCTACATATCTTTTGATTGCAAAGCTATTTAGCACTTAGAATCTTATAATGCTGTGATTTGTAATAAAGAAATAATTTAAACATAGAACGCCATTTAGATGAACTCACGAACACAACGCTTATTCCCTGCAAAAGAGTAGGTACCTTTTATCAGGTCTTAAGCTACTGATTATAGGATTTCCCCCTAGAAACCAGTTTATCTGCTATAAATGTGTATAACAATAGTATACTCATAAAATACAATAATTAAAATTACAGAAGCTTCTCTGGAATTGTGGCTTTCCCCTTGGATATTTAGTATTTCTTTAAATAGTATAGTTTTTTAAACTATCAGTAGACCTTATTTATTTGGATGAGAAATTGGACTGTTAAATATCATTAAGAAAATAAATTAATGCTGATATCAGAAGGCAAGTGTTTATAGTTTCTGAATGATATATGGCTTTTAATAAAAAATGAAAGCATTAATTTTCAAAATAACACTAGGACTTCCAAAATTAGAGTGCCCACTTCAACATTCAAGGTTATGGATGTGAATTCTTGCTTTGTGGTACTTTAACTGGTTCCTAGACACCATCTCTTTATGCCTAAAACTCCTGCTTTATTATGTACTTATTTGTTTATATTTAACTATTTGTTTACTATTTAACTGTTTGTTTACTTAGCTATTTTTTCTCTCTTGGTGAAAACTTGGGAATAACAAATTGTCCCCATTTACTATTGCTCTCGAGCACATAGCACCAAAATCTCAGTATCCGTCTCTCAAAAAACATTCATTTTTTTTGACACATTTTTCACAGAATTCCTGTGAGTCTTCTCCGGTCAAAACCAGTTGCCAGATTTTTGTTCAATATTTCTGCTAAAATGAATGTAGGGACCTGCCAATTTAATTGACCTCAAATGAGGTAATAAGTGGATCTCATTACAACCATTTAATTCGGCACTAAGAGAGGGTATAAAGGGACTCTTGTTTGAAGCTGACTCCAAGTTTTAGGTAAGGATCTGGCTGCCTGACCACATCACACCTATCATAAAGTGGGAGTTCCAGGCACATTTGGACAGATGACAACAAAACAAAACAAACAAAACACAATTTTACCTGCTAAATGTACTGTGGTACTATCTGAATGTAGTTAGTATAATTTTATGTAATCAATAATTGACCAATTGAGTGACTTTGGCTGGTTTTTAGATATATTCTTGTTATGTGATATCTGTCTCATTGTTAATAATCAGACACTGACGTTGTAACAACTAAGAAAAGGAAATCACCTCTGGCTTAGAACAAAACTTCATACAGTGTACAGGTTCTCCATGTATGTTTGCACACGTTGATCACTGCCTGTGTGCACTTGCACAAGAAGACAAATGGGGGCTGAAATTCATCTTGGGATTTACCTATCAAGCCATTGCCCTTGTAAAAGCTATTTGCTCTAAAGGAAGGGGAACTCTTTTTTCCTAATAACCCAAAGGTACATTGGATGGCTGTAGCTACTGAGTTTGGGGAAATCATTTAGCCATATAAATATGTGATGCTAGAATATCCTAACGCTATCTCAGTAGCATATATTAAAACTAAGCAGAGCTTTAGCCCTGAGGAACACAATCTTATATTCTTCTAGCAAACATGTATTACTTTATACATATGGAAATGTTTCAAAATTTAGAATAAACAATTTCACCTCTGTGTCTTAAGCTCTATTCCTTAACGGGATCTTCATGGGACTTTGACTAATACAACTGGTAATAACTATCCGTAAACCAAATAAGTGAAAATGATGGACAGTATGAAATAATCAATAAGAAATTGTTAGGTTGTAACATGGGAGTGCCATTTTGTGGTTCGACATAGTCCGTTATCATTGATTTCTTATGGTTAAATGTAGTAAATGTTTTGCTAATGAAGTTCCTCCATTAAGCCATTTTCATGACCTAGGGCTCCATCTTGTACTTCATGCCCCTTATCACATTAAAAGCATAGTTCTGGACCCCTTATCGATGTGCATACCATTTTGTTTTTCACTTATGAGTATATTTATTTCTTTCCTTAGTCAATAGTTATACAGTGAATGCCTAATTCTAACCTTTCAAAAGCATATGAGCGGTGCATATCTACATCTTTGAGGAAATATCAAGGTTTTTTCTTTTTTATAGAATATTAGGTGGCTCTAAAGTTTTTGTCCTAGAATATGTGATATTTTTAAATGTGGGCTTTGGTGTGTGTGTGTAAAATTCAGTTTGTAGTATAAAAATGTAGAGTCTTGAGAAGGGCTTGTATGTATTATCTGAGCTGCGTAGACCATCTCAAAGACATTTTCCTGCAATGAAGAGAGAAAATTAAGAGGGTAGTACACTTCTGGTCTCTTGAAGACAGTACCCAGCAACCCTCTAGAGCCTAGTTCTCAATCCTCACTGTGCCTCGGAATCAAGTGTGAGGAGGCTTAAAAATATATCCATGGAGGTCTGACTTTTCTGGTTTTAGGTTCTAGCATTCGTTGATATATATATTTTTAAGCTCCCATGTTATGCTAATATGCAGTGCAGGTGGAGATAGACTTTTCTAGAGCAAAACCAACACGGGATGAAAGACACCTGGCTTTCATTAAGTAAAGACAGGGAAAATGTCAGGAGCTGGCTAAGAGGGCTTCCTTTTGACAAATAAAAATTGTTAATCAGACTCTGATTGTTACTCTAAAATTCTAATTGACCTTAACAAATTATTTCCAAACAGTCTTTTAGGACACACTTCTGAGAGATGAATGAGCAGAATCCTTATTTTTAAGAAGTTAATAAATTGGGGAGCCTGGATAGCTCAGTTGTTTAATCATCCAACTTTAGCTCAGTTCATGAGTTAGAGCCCTGCATAGGGCTCTGTGCTGACAGCTCAGAACCTGGAACCTGCTTTGGATTCTGTGTCTCCCTCTCTTTCTGCCCCTCCCCAGCTCAAGCTCTATCTGTCTCTCTCTCAAAAAAAACATCAAAAAAAATTTTTAAAAAGATATTAAGAAATCAGAATATAAAAGTCATGAGACTAGAAAATTATGAGACAAAGCCAAAATGGATGTATCCTTTAAGGACAGTGCAAAAAAAAGAGAGAGAAGAAGAAGAAGAAGTCTACTGCTTTCTAGTGGAATTGTCTCTTCTTTGCACACTTCCCTTGGACTCCATAAAGGGACCTGTTCCTGGAGTCAGTTAAAGCTCAAGATGATGGAGCATTAGTAGGAATTATGTAAATAAGTCAGGGCTTATGGCCTTGGTCTCTCCTCTTTCCTCAGAGTATTTATATTTGAGGCTGACTTTATGTCCTATGGATGTAGTAAGCTATAACCACCAAGTGAGCCCAATATTGATCCATTGGTGTTAGTTCTAACTCCAGGCCTTCTTGTCAAGAGAGAGGGGTCCTGTGAATACTTACAGCCAACCTATTTCAATCTATTTCAGAGAACTATTTTAGTGTCTGGGTCAAAATCCTGCCAGGAAATAAATCATTGTCGCTTATGTTTCTTCATGTCTCGAAAGCAGACTCATTAGCGTTTTTGCTCTAGACCAACTCTTCTAAGATGTTGGCTTGATGAACAGCCTTGGAGGATAAGGACAGGGTCTGTCTGTGGAGCAGAGAGCAGGAGAGTTTACTGTCCAATATAGGACAGCTGTATCTCCTGCAGAGAAAATGGCCAACCACCCTTAGAGTCCATTACGAAAGATCTGGGTTCTCCAAGTTCTTCTGTAATATAATTTGTTCTCCTTTCTGTTGCACACTCTGAGTCTTGTGGGGTGTTTTGCTTTGTTTTGTTCTGTTTTGTTTTGTCTTTTCAAAATACCACTTACCTTTGGAAATTCATCTTTTGCCAAAATTATAAAAGTTTTGCCACTTTCTGTTCAAGATGCCAAACTGAACATAATGTTTCTTTTCTCTCTTTTGTCAAAAAGTGTGAAAATGACAGTAAAAATATGGAAAAGAACTATTGCAACATACAGCAGGAAAAGACCAGATACCTTAAAATGATTCCAGCATCAGAGTGGGAAAGACTGCAAGCAGAATCGAGATTTAGCGAGTAATCAAGATGCTTAATTAAAGGATGTTTTAGGGAACATAAATGACAACAGGTCCCTTGCCACCTCTTGCAGGTGCAACAAGTAATTGTTTATCATCAGTCTTCATCCTGTCATTATATCCTGAGAACTGTTATAGAAAGAAATTGAACCTCCTCTAGGAAGAATAGGAGTCCTAATAAAGTGGCTCACTCCATCTCAGCCATTTATTGGTTTGACATTTCTGGACATGATACCCTCTTGGTTTGATCCTTGCTATACACAACAAATAAAGCTTGTCCATTGACTAACTCATCCTCTACACAAAGCTTTAGTCCACCCTCTCTTTCAGGGGAGATGTTATTACAGGGAAATAAATTAGCATAAGGGAAATATTAATCAACCTAGATCTTCATCTGGATAAATGAACAATCAGCTAGAATAAACAGAATTTTAAGAACACTAGTAGCTTAAAAGTTCAGGTTCAGGGAACCTGGCTGGCTCTGTCAGTAGGAGAGGCAATTCTTGATCTTGGGGTTATAAGTTCAAGCTCCATGTTGGGCATAGAGCTTACTTTTCAGTTCAAAATAAACACAGAGACAAGGTATTCAAATTAAATAAAATTTCAGGGGACATGAAACTGGTCTTCCTCCCATGTAGTATACACAGAAAATTTCAAGATGATAAAACAAATATGGCAGCTTTGATAAAAGACTATGTAAAAACAATAAAGAGTTCTGAAATCAGGAATGTAAATGTTAAGGTAAAATAATAAGTGAAATGACTGGAAGGACATTTTTTTTGGAAAATCTCTTAGAATATTGAGCAAGAAGTCAAGGATGGAATTTATGAGACTAGAATGTCAATATAGGTAATCCAAAATATAAAAACATCCAGACTAAGGAAAAGTGAGTCACAAATCAAGGTGACATCATTAAAAATTTAGAAAACTTCAGGGATGTCATGAAAAAGGCATATGCATCATTTCTCAACGTAAAAAATAAAATCAGGGGCACCTGGGTGGCTCAGTTGGTTAGGTATCCAACTTTGGCTCAGGTCATGATCTCACAGTTTGTGAGTTCGAACCCCCTGTCAGGCTCTGTACTATCAGCTTGGAGCCTGGAGCCCGCTTCAGTTTCTGTGTCTCTCTCTCTGCCCCTTACCTGCTCAATCTCTGTCTGTATCTCTCTCTCAAAAATAATGAATAAATATTTAAAAAAATAAAATAAAATCAATTGTAAAATGTGGAAAAATTAAAAAGGCCAAAGTTCGTAATTGGAACAATTAATGGAGAATCAAAGCAGAATCCTTTGGACATTTATTTGTGCAAGAAAAATAGATTTAATAGTTTGAAATACACCTTTTGTCATTTGCTGAAAAACTAGATGCAGAGAGTGGTGGAGAAACTCTAAACCAGAGACCTTCACACTTCAGTACTTGACAGATCAATTCTACAGTATCCCTTATCCACAGAGAACAAGCCAAGTTTCCCAGTATCCTTTTCCAAATGTATACCTAGCATCTTCTAGGGAACAAGTCCTTGTATGCACAGGTAAACAAACTTCTTAAAGGCCATTACATTTGAAAAGATGTTCAAGGATGAATTTGAAAACAAGGAGAGTCACAATAAATGAGATCAAATGTAAACTTAAAAAAATTCAACTATATGTTTGTCAAGAAAGTCAGGTATTAATTCAGGGGAACAAGGCAGAGTTTTTGACTTTGAAAATCTTTAATGAGGTTGCAGTAGTTGTTCAAGGCAGTAGAATATTAAAGACAATATTTGTTGGTTAATTTTTAATTTTTAGAACGTGGGAAAAATTATTTTAATTACCGTGGAGTTGAATTATACCTCATCTTGACATTTAGAACATTGTAAAGCAGTGTAATTTTACTGACATATGTTACCTTTTTTTCTCCATGGCCAATCGTAATATACAATGCTGCTTTGAATATTGTTCTCACAATTCAATCTGTTAAAGACTCATTATGGTTTAAATTTATGGAACATTTAAAGAGTTAAAACAAATCATTGATTACATCATTAAAAATATATTCTCAAGTTCACTTCTCCAACTTAATCCTCTCTTTGAGAAGTTAGTCATACATAGTTTTAGGGACATTCTTCGATACATGATCCAAAGCTGTAGCTCTGTCATTTAACTCAATCTTTTCCTCTAATATGGGCTCCTATTCTTTATTGCCTTATTTCCCTTAATGCTACAGATGTTTCTGTGGCATTTGCTTTCAAAACACCATGGCAGTCTTAGAGTTTTTACTCTTCTTTATCCAAATTGTTATGGATTATCAACTTCGGTTGGCTTGTAGCTTTGATTCTGTCTCATTTCCATCTTTTCTGCAACGTCCATTGACATGCTCTTAATTCAGCCTCTTTTCATCTCACATTTGGATTATTGCTGTAACCTGCTATATGGAAATTCAGTGTCTATCCTTTCTTCCTTTTAACCCCTGCCCACTAAACCAGATTAAAATGTCTAAAACCCTGCTATGTCTCCTCTCTGTATGAAAATATTTAATCACTCTTTTATGCTAAGATTGCTTAGCTTGGCCCTCAAACTTTTTCATTGTATGACATAAAAACAGTCCTGATAGGAGATTTGAGGATGTGTCTCAGCTCCTTTAATTCCTCGCCTGACATTTTGATCATCTAGGAGAAGTTCAATCGAAGTAAAGCAAGGTGTTTGCAATCAAAGGGAGCCTCAGAGATGAGGTCAGAGTTATCACCCTCCTTTCTCATATATAAAACTCTGGTACCATCTCTGATCTGACCCCGAACCAAAGTTCTCACACTGACAAGAGATGGTTTGCTGTTGGCATCTAATGGGTTAGAGAGCAGGGATGCTGTTAAACTTCCTCTAATGCACAGGAAAGCCTCACACAAACAAAAATTATCCCTCCCTGAATGTCAATAGTTTGAGAAACCCTGACAAGACAGTGGTTTCCTTTTTTAAATGTTTATTTATTTTAGGGGGGGGAGAGAGAGAGAGAGAGAGAGAGCAAGCGAGCAGGGGTGGGGGAAGGGCAGAGAGAGAGAGGAGAGAATCGCAAGCAAGTTCAGTGCTGCCAGTGCTGAGCCTGATGCGGGCCCCACCCCTCCCACGTTGCCGGGACCCTGACTTCAGCCAAGATGGAGTCGGAACGTTTAACCGACGGAGCCACCCAGGTTCCCCAAGCCAGTGATTTCCCAAGACCCATCCTGATGCTAAGGCTTCAGCATCCTTTTCCTGAGAAATGCTGTCATGGGTCCAGAGGGAGCGAGCTCTGCAAAACCACCATCCCAACTTTGTTCAAATAATTGTAATAGATAACAACGTTTGTAAAATGGATCTAGATTAAAATGCCCAACAGCCAACAAATAAACAAACAAACAAACGAAAAATCAAGCCCTGGCTGGGAAACAGTAGTGTAACCGGTTACCCTGTAAAGTCACTATGTAAACTGGTTACGATGTAAAGTGGGCCACCGGGCTAGGAAACACAAAAGGCCCAGAACGGGGGAAGAATGTGCAGGAAGAGCCTGATCACCAGTCACGTTTCTTAGCTGCATGGAGCAGAAGCTTTCTCCGGCCAGCTAAGGGAGAAAGAAATGTAATAAAAGGATATCGGGTAACTCCCGAATCAATGGGAAGATGGGAAGAGTCACAAAGTACGATACTCCCAGACCAAGCGCCCCAAACGCACACACAGAGCAGTCAACGAAACACTGGACGCTGTCGTATCCACACCGCTCCCTCCCCGCTGAGAACTCAGTTTTACTGACTCTGTATGCAACTGCTAAATGCTTCTTTGCTCCAGGAGCCTGATCCCTCTGGGGCGATGAGACAGGGAGAATGAATACGCACACCAGCAGCCCCTTCCCCATTCATCACTACTAGCTCATGACGCAAAGTCAGGCAAGTTGCGTCCCTAAAGAAGAAGACTAAGTTGGGGCGCCTGGGGGGCTCAGTTGGTTAAGTGTCTGACTTCAGCTCAGGTCATGATCTCATGGTGTGTGGGTTCGAGCCCCGCGTCGGGCTCGGTGCTGACAGCTCAGAGCCTGGAGCCTGCTTCCGATTCTATGTCTCCCTCTCTCTCTCGCCCCTCCCCCACTTGTGCTTAGCCTCTGTCTCTTTCAAATTAAATAAACATTAAAAATTTTTTTAAAAAGGAGCCTAAGTCTCATGCTAACGCATCAAGTAGAGAAGGCTAGGAAACCGGGGATCTAGACTTTTGAGTACTCAAAGGAGAGGCATTTTCTGTCCCTCACTCAGACTAATAAAAGGAGGGGTTTTCTTCAAATACAAGAAAGGGTACATACATTGGGCAAGCTTCCAAAATAACAGCTAAATTTTACAGTTTAAAAAGGAATCACTTTCCCCATTTAATTTATTTATTTTGAGGGGGGGGAGAGAGAGAGAGAGGGAGAGAGAGAGAGAGAGAGAGAGAGAGAGAGTGTGTGTGTGTGTGTGTGTGTGTCAGTAGGGAAAGGGCAGAGACAGAGGGAGAGAAAAAGAATCCCAAGCAAGCTCCTCACTGTCAGTGCAGAGCCCTACCCAGGGGCTTGAACTCATGAAACTCGAGATTGTTACCCATGAGGAAATCAAGAGTTGGAGGGTCAAACGACTTGAGCCACCCAGATTCCCCACTTTCCAATTTTAACATGCAAATTGATTAAAATAAGACATAAGTTTATTATAATGCTTTGCTCCTTTTAAATAAGAACAGCGATTTTTGATCAGGGTAACTCTATACTCCTATAAAACTAGTTTCCAAACAAAGATGGTTAAGATCTAACGATAACTCACCAATTCTGTGTAATTTAAGAATTAATATAAATGAACTGCTATTCAGGGTGCCTTCTCTTACATTTTTCCTTCCTGTGATAAGTTAATCATAGGCATTCAAATAGTATTATATTATTTTTTAAGTCACAATTCAGGTTGGAAAATGTGTAATTGAATTTCACCCTTTTTAACAATAAAACCCATTCCGTAGGCTGTGAAAGGTAGAGACTAAAATTGTGTGCAACTTCCAGAGTTATTGCATCTATTAATATTTCTGAACCTGGGTTTTGTTGTGCCAGAGAAGAAAACACAAATCACTTTTCTGTTTTATGGTTTAAAGATTGAATAGACCTTGCAATCAGCATGTTTAATAAAGTTTACAGGAATGTAAAGGCTCAAGGACACATCCCCGGAGCGGTATTTTTGGAAGCTATGGTAATTTTAAGGGACAAAAAGAAAGTGCCCTATGTCTTAAGTGACTCTTTGAGAATATTTCTCCCTAGAGGTTGTTAATTTCCTGAAATGGAGAAAATTTCTTTTAAGTCTGCTATTACCTCTGGCAGCTTGAAGAGCAATTCATATTTAAATAGCTGTTTCATAGCATCTCATTCTTTGCCAGATGCACGGTCCTGCAAGTCTAATGTGTACCCAGAAAAGAGGCTGGTATTATAACAGCACAGCACGAATGCACCTTGAATGCCATATTATGATGTCATCAGTTATTACATGAGCTACCTAAAAATATAGAAAGACATGGTAAGGAGTGAAAGCTACTTCTATGAAAATTTTGGACCAGCCTATGAGTTTTCCAAAATGCAATTTTCTTACTGTTTCCTCCATTTTACTCATATTCTATCCTTTAGAATACAGACAACACCCAAATCACTGCTGTCCTGCAATAAATGCATAGCATACTATTTTCCAGTTGAATTTAACCATAGAATATTAGAATCCTAAGGCTTAGCTTTTAAGTTATAATTGCCCTGTCGTTGACCTGGATGATTTACAAGGTTAACTGCATGTAGATTACGTAGATTACAAGATATTCTAAATTCAGCATTTGGAAAGCAGAACTATAATTTATAAATGGAGTTTTATTTATTAAGTTGAACCATATGAGATTAGATTTGGTAGATCCAAAAATGTTTGGGTAATGACAATTTCAAGTAGCTTAATTTATGGATTTTTTAAAAATTAGAATTAGTTGAGTGTAAAGACAATTGTTTGCCTTCCATTCTCCTAGAATGGCAATGTAGTTTGGAACCTGAGAGGAACATAATGAATACTTTAACTTGTGTCTTCACAAAATTAGTGAGTTCCTTAACAAATTGCGCTAACAGAAACCTACCACATTATAAGAATTGAGACAAAACAAAACAGAACTTAAACCACTCTAGCTTTTTGTTAAATGATTATGCAATTTAAATTCTACCAATCTAAAATTTATTATTTTCTTTTATTGCATTATTTCTTTTTTGAAAGTTTTATTTATTCATTTTTGAGAAGGAGAGAGAGAGCAAGTGAGAGAGCAAGTAAGGAAGGGTGAGAGAGAGAGAGAGACATGCTGCCAACACAGAGCTTGATGCAGGGCTTGAACTCACAAACTGGATGACCATGACCTAAGCCGAAATCAAGAGTTGGATGCTTCAATCAACAATAACCAAAGTTTGGGGGTGCCTGGGTAGCTCAGTCGGTTAAGCATCCGACTTTGGCTCAGGTCATGAGCTCACGGTTCATGGGTTTGAGCCCCATGTCAGGCTCTGTGCTGACAGCTAGCTCAGAGCCTGGAGCCTGCTTCGGATAGTGTGTAATATACCCAGGTGTGTTTATATTTAAAAAAATATGTTTTAAATTGTATTTTGACACTTTTATCATATACTTTCTTAAAATCTTTGAGCACAGATTCTGCTATTGACCAATTCTAATTTTGAAATTCTATTTATTTACTTTGATTTATTAAAAAATAAATAGTTCCTAAAGACATGAATATAAAAATATTCTATGATAAGAAATGATGTGATGGAATATTTAATCCTATGATATAATCTTATGTTCATTATATTATAATAAGCATGATACTGATGAAATCCTATATCACCATATGCATCTGTACACACATTTGCTAGCTTGAGAAAAATTAATGAGAAGAAGATTCTAGGTTTCATGTTGGCTTTCGCTTTTGACTTTGGTAATAGTCCTTGTCATAGTATGCAACAAATCCAGGCAGTTTGATTCACCAACATAAGTATAGGCAGCACTTGCAACAATGCGGAAGGAGAAAATGGTAGATTTCATCCATGGCATATGGACCTTTGTTATTACCGTTCTATGTATGACATTTCTCTCTCAGTAGAGTATACGTTTCATGAAGGGAAGAGTTTTTCAATGGCACCCCTATGTTTCACAGAACCAAACTCATTGACTTGAGTATATTAGATGCTCAAAAGTCCAAGCTGAAATGAAGTCAATTGCAAAGTGGATGTAGAAGAATCCTGTAAATCTGAAAGGATTGGTCAATACAGTTCACCAAAGTAATTCCAACTTAAAAGGCCATGAAGGAATCATTTCAACTGTCAAATTAACTTCTCAGAAACTTCTGGACCTCATCCTGCCAGGTGTAATAACATTCAGAGCTGGTTGTCTGGAGGTGTGATTTCCCATTTCAGCCTCAGCTAATTTAGTATCTTCTCTGAGCCTCAGCTTTCTCTCTGGGAATGGATAGGGATTTTTTCCCCTGCATTCATGCCACTTTGCTTTTGATCACTGGGTTCAATGAAATGGACTCACAGTACTAATCCAGCCTACCACCTGTGTTTTAGAATACTTGAAACTTTGTAACACTCAGCTGGAGAGATTATGAGTTCTCCCCAGAAGGAAAACAAAAATTATAAATTCGTAAAAAGAAATAAAAGTTGAATAAAAATAATTAGTGAGTGCTCTTCCATGAGAAAGTTTTCAGTATACTGAAATGACAGTTATATCTCAATGAAATCTATCTAATGATGGCATCCCAGACATTTTTGCATATAATCAAATATATTTTTGTTACATTTATACATTTCTGCTGTATATATTTCTGGAGCAAGAGTTAAAATTCTTAAGATATAACAAATGCTGGAGGCAAAAAAAGGAAAATACACCTCTCATTAATTTTTCTCAAGCTAGCAAATGTATGTACAGATGCATATGGTGATATAGGATTTCATCAGTATCATGCTTATTATAATATAATGAACATAAGATTATATCATAGGATTAAATATTCCATCACATCATTTCTTATCATAGAATATTTTTATATTCATGTCTTTAGGAACTATTTATTTTATAATAAATAAAAGTAAATAATTAAATGGAATTTCAAAATTAGACTTGGTCAATAGCAGAATCTGTGCTCAAAGATTTTAAGAAAGTGTATGATAAAAGTGTCAAAATACAATTTAAAACATACTTTTTAAAATATAAACACACCTGGATATATTACACTATTTTCTTTCCAAAAAAATTTAATCTGAAAATGGTAGCATTTAAATAATAGAAATAAAATTTTGGATGATGGGACGCTGGGTGGCTCAGTTGGTTAAGTGTCCAATGCTAGCTCAGGTCATGACTTCATGGTTCATGGGTTTGAGCCCCACATTGGGCTCTGTGCTGACAACTCAGAACCTGGAGCCTGCTTCAGATTCTATGTCTCCCTCCACACTCATACCCTGTCTCTCTCTCCTAACAATAAATAAACATTAAAACTGTTAAAATTTTTTTGGATGATAAAGTATCTCAGATATTATACAAATGTATGTTTTTATAAATAGAAAATTCAATTCCTGAGGGAAAATATCACAGTTCAGATAATATAGTTTATATTTGGGTACATACTTATCATTCAAATATTCATTCACAGGGTCAATATCACCATATCTAATCACGGGCTTCTTAATCACAATATTTTTGTAATATTCCAAAGTCTGGTATTTTGTCTACACACACCATGTTGATGCAATCTTACAAAAGCACTTTTGATCGCTGAAGTAAAATGATAGAAAAGATTAAGAGGAAAAAAAAGGGGAAGATGCATTCCTACTCATCCATCAAAATATATATATATATATAAATATAAAGCAAAAGACCAAAAACAATATCTCAAAAAATAAAAGAAAAAATAAAGGGAGCAGCCTGCTTCCTTTAGTGTATTATTTATTATCTGATATTTTTCCCCTCCCAGAGCAAAGTCCCTCCTTTCCCCACCACACTCATGTCTGCCTCGGTAAGCTGGCCATTAGGGTGACAGGAAACTTTGCTCGTAATGAATGTCCTGGATTGAAGAACACTGCCACCTTGATTTTGGACCTCTAGTGTCCTCAGCTGGAATGTAGCCTTAGTGGGGACACATGTAGGTGGGTGAGGAGAAAAGAGACACCCTTTCAGCTGGCCAGAGACTCAGAACAAGGCTTGACAATCAATACAGCAGCAGATGCCACCACTAGCTTGTAGGGACCTGCTATCGCCAGCTCCAGAGTGATTTCATTGATGCAGCGGTGGAGAGGGCTTTCAGGGATTTTCCGGTGTCCTGTCATCTACTTGTGTTGCTGTCCAGCCGCAAGATCTAATAAACTGAGAGACAGAAGGGTCAGATTTCACAAAAGGGATCCCTATGCTTTGCAAATTGAAAAAGCAAAAAGAAAGTGTGGCTTATTTTAATAAGCTCCTTGGCCCCTAACCTCTCACCTCCACTTCTTTTGTTTTTTTAACCTTTACAAACATTACATATGGAGAAAAAGATAAACATCCAAAGCGAAGGGAAGTAAAAATAGAACAAACCACCAGCAACAACCACAACAAAAACAAAACAGGAGACATTTAAAAATGTGTGCCTATAAAGGTAAGAAGAAAATAGGGAGATGAAGAATCCTTTCCATCACCAGTCACGATACTCACTTCTGACTCAATGGCAAATTGAAGCATCACCACCTAAGTATATTTTACGCACTTGTTAATTCAAGTAGGAATTGGCTGCTCAGTTTTCAGTGCATCCAAATGCATTTAAATTACGTTTACAGTTTAGAAATTTCATCTCCTTTTCTGGGACATTTTGTTAGTCTATCAGTTTGAATAATATTGATTATTATTCTGTAAGTACTATATATATATATATATCATATATAACTTATATATGATAACTTATATATATGATATATATATATATACACTTCTTTTTTTTCTATCACCCACAGGAATGTCAACTTCTTCAGCTAAGGGACTAGTTGAAGACTGGACTAGATCAGTCTTCTCTCTTCCACCAGTAGTGCCCAGTGGCTTAGTCAAAACCTAGTAAATACTTGTTGAGTGAATGATAAGCAGCATCTTACATAACATGGTTTACATTTATTTAGAACCTACGAAACAATTCCCCACTGGATATATCTCACAAAGTACAGTGCTCGGATCTTACTACAACGGCCCAGGCACTGTTTGTTTGGCATATTTGAGAATCTCCTGTCTTTTTAAAGACCAGTGGTTTTCAAATATTTCTTATCTGTGGCAATTATGCCTTCAGATAAATTTGTGTGAAGAATCCCAGCTTAATAGGAAGAGAAAACACAGAATTACTCTTGTTAAAGTGATATTTGAGTGCCTTTAGTTGGGCTTATCTGTCTGTCTCTTGCTCCTGTGAAACAACCCTTGAAGTATCTTTAGAGAAACAAAGGAGCCAAACATCAAATTTGAACCTTGTTTGAGAAATCAACTTCTTTGAAGCTTATGCTTTCTGTCATTAAATTATTAATGTGTTGACATATGATATAATAATAAAATAGCAATAATGTTAAAATATTGATAGATTTAATTTTACTTATTTATTTTTTTATTTTTTAATGTTTATTCATTTCTTGAGAGAGATACACACAGAATACAAGCGGGGGAGGGGCAGAGAGAGAAGAGACACCAAATCCAAAGCAGGCTCTAGGCTCTGAGCTGTCGACAAAGCCTCAGGGCAGGGCTTAAAGTCACAAACTGTGAGATCATTACCTGAGCCAAAGTCAGATGCTTAATGAATAAGCTACCGAGGACCCCCAATAGATTTAATTTTAAATTATGAATTCCCTAGTTTTGTCGCATGCCCTCCACTTCCTGTTATTTTTAAATAAATGCCTAAAATAAACCTTTATGAAATGTATATGTGGCTTCTATTTCCTGTAAGAGTGAGCTAGTCTTTTTACAATCAGCGCTTCCTATTTATACATGCCCAATATTTTTTTCTTTAATTTCCCTAATGGAATTGGAGAGGTTAAAAATGTGGGGGGAAAGCCAAAATAAGTTTAGTAGGAGGTTATGAACTCAGAGGAGTTAAAAGCTGCTGTTTTCCTAAGGCCATTGTCTAGTATCTTATGATTGGTTGTTAGCCAACTGAGGTGTAGATACTAAGGCCTGGGACTATTAAGGTGAGGTCGTATAAGACATCCTCCTCACATGTACTTGAAAGATAGAGGTCTCTTCAGAGTCAGCATGCACCTGAGAACAAACCTTGCTCTCCTCCTACTTTACCAAACTAATGGTTCTAGAGAAAAGGATCATAAAAGAATCCACAAATATAAAAAGATATACCATATACACAGAATGGAAGACGTGGTATTTGAATGGTCTCAATTTTCTCCAAATAAATGTGTGAATTTAATACCATATCAATCAAAAATTCAATTGGATTTCTGAATGTGTGTGTGTATGGACATTCTTATGCAACCTAACAATTTTATTCTATAACATGTGTAAAGGGCTAGATATGATCAAAACACTCTCAGAGAAGTAAAAGTTGGGAGAACTTGCTGTAAAAGATCAAAGCATATTATAAAACAATAGTGGTAAAGTTGGCTTGGAATTGTTCCATGAGCAAAAGGATCAATAGATGGAAATAGGGAATACGGAAACTATATATATATTCTTGTATAGCAGAATTCATAGTTTCATTTTAGTATCTACCTACTAAAATATATTGACACTTTTTTTTCAATTGACTAGGGACTTTTGTAACTCACTAACTCTGTGTTAAGAACATATTTATAATTGACCATCATGCATTACATAATTTGGGCTTTTAAATTTTTTCTTTTCCTGACAGGATCATATTTAAATATACATCTACACCTTATAGTTAATGTTAAATTTGGAGCTCATTATTTTCTTGGAAATATTTTCGAAAACAGAGATCATATAAAAATGACAGAAAAGAACAGAGCAATTAGAATAACAATAGATCATTAGTGTTCCTATATTAAAATTTTATCTCACTTCATCTTGCCATTTGTTATCTAATTTGGGGTATCTCTGATATATTCTTCAGTAGATGCTCAAAGATTATCATGGTCAGTATTAGATATAAATGGCAGATCCATTTTCCAGATCATTTTCAAAGGAAAGCTTTACTTATTCCTTTACTGTTTTCACAAGGAAACTTTTCCAGGAGGGGGCAACATTGGAGTCACCTTTTGCCATTTTAAGTTTATTGTACATTATTCCTTCCTGAAGCAGAAATAATTTCCTTGATTGTCATGTGGGCAAGAGTCCACCATTCAGTGGAGCAAGTCCTCTTTGGCAACATGAAGGTGTGATTTTTTTTGTGCCTTATGGCTTGTGGCCTCTCTTCTTTAGGTCATCCTGTCTCCAGAATCAGTCTGTTCTATTTCATATTTCTGTTATCAGGTAACTAGAGAAAGGCTTCTCTTACCTGAAGTAGGTGGTAAAGGAATCAAAATCAGGATAAAGCAAGGGAAGACCATCTGGGCATTGATCCAAGATGCATCTTCAGATCAACAGTCTCACAATAGAGCTGAAATTTTGATCCCCATCTGGTGTCCCTTTCTACTTTTTCATTGGTTCTCAGTTCATAGAAAGAAGGGTTGTCATTTCACCTCAGAAATCTCCATCTCAAATTAAAATTACCATCCTGAACTACCCATTAACCAACACATCATTTAGACAACAAATACTTATTAAGAAACGGTTTTTTGTATGAATTAATCTTTGTATATACTAAGAACTATATACCAGTTATTTAATTTTATTTAATTCCATTAAATCTTGATTAGGAAAGAGTTTCACCAACAAGAGTTCTAAGTGTAGCATGAGGATTAAACACCTTCCATAAATGTGTGGCTTTTAAATAAACAAGAAAATCAAAGATTTTTGTTTCTATTGTAAAACAGCGTATCACTTTCAACAACTCTGTTCTCTTTTTCCAAACAGTTGGACACATTGGCGGTAGTTGTCCTTGAATTTAGGGGTGAAAAACTCAAAACAAATGCTTTGACTTTATCTAATACTATGACTTCCTTTCTCACAGACATCAGGCCGAACTACAATCCTATGGCTCGCTGCAAACTATCTGGTGGACCAAAAGAAATTTGATTCAGCAAAACTGGAAATTAGGGGTCTATCTATGTAACACCCAGATTTGTCATATTGGAAGAAGACCAGCATTGAATTGTTACTTCACATTCTATGCACATAATCTATTAGTTTAGACTGTTTGTCTAAATCTATTCGTTTAGAACACATTGTGTCATGATCATTTGAAACATATTCAATATTCAAAACCTACTTGAAGAGACACCAAGCAGGGTCACCACCTTGTACCCAAAATCATCTTGTGATATCAAAAGTTGAATTACTTGACACTTGAAAATATATTTTTCTTTTTTTGTAATTGCCCAATTTTCCATCTCAAAATGCATACAACTTTTCAGTTGCCTTTAATATGTACTCTTTTTTTTTCTCCAGGAGAAATCTGAATTATTAAAAACACAATTTTGTTTTAATGCATTCTGAATGTGGCAATCGTCTTAAATAAAATAAAGTGCAGGTTCCTATAGTAGAAACTCAAGTGGTCTAACCATATCTCCTCTACAGACCAACACATTCATCCTCAGGTACTCCTGGCAATATTTGATTTTGATGGATCCCGTTTGTTTCTCACTCAGAAGAATTACCTTCAGCCTATGGAAACTGCCTTACATAACTGTCAGTGGCAACATATATCTAACAATTTGTCTCTGTGCCTAATCTTGACTTCTTCACTTCCTTAAGTAGAATATCTCCCCAGAGGACTACTTCTGATTAATTAATACATAAAATTCTTTACCTTAGTGTCTATTTCTGAGGGACTCTAAAATAATTGTTACCAAGAGGAGATGCAGAGAGTAGAATTCTAGACTTACCTTAGTTATCTTTTCGTTGGCACTGATACTGATACTGATACCAATACTGATGGTAAGTGGGATATGAATAAAGCTTAGAATATTTTAGAAATAAAATTGTTGGACTATACTTTGGCAATGACCTTACGTGGTATGCAAATAGAAGGAAATTGTTTGTCAATGCAATCTCTCTGGCATTTGAGAAATATGAGAGAAATCATCCTTATAAACAATACAACTGAATGGCTCTTGCTGAGTCCCACTGAATCATTGATGAGAGAAAATGACAGGGTCTGGGTGATAAATCACCATTTGAAGAGACACTGAACACAGAGAATCTTTTTGGTAGTATTTAAGGAAACCTTCATTTCTTGCAGCTGGAGGGCAAACAAAACTGAAGAACTTGGCTCACGATTTAATTATGAAACAGTGGAGCTTCAGAGAAGGTTGAGCTTTCAGCCCTAACATCCTTCACACCAAATTCAAGGGCCTTATAGGAAGGGAGCGGGACCAAAAATCTGAGAAGGGGATATTTAGGAAGATGCACTTGAGACACATGATCTAGATTCCATTGAACCCAATAGCCCTGCAGAAGTGACACGCATACATTAATTAAATGGTAGTGCTTCTCCTCTCCCATGACCATGACTGGTGTGAGGCAAGTGCGGTGTATGTGGGACACAATTTAAAGAGGGAAACTCCCTTGAGGTCATGCAAATGAGGGGGCATCTAGGACCACACACCTCTCCAGGCACCTCACCTACTTCATCCTAAACCTAGCCCTTCTCTCTTGCTAGAAGCTCATGAAAACCACTTAAGTTAAGCACTTTAAGACAATGCTCACCCCCCACCCCCCAGGATCTCCCCTATCTCTCTTGCTGTCAATTGGACCAATAACAAAGTTTGCATCTCAGCACAGTATGGATGATAACAAGTTTCCAAGGGAAGAGAAGGATTATGCATTGAAAAAGATACAGGATATGTCTAATGTAGAGCGAGGACAGCATACATGGTGGTGGTGGGGGGGATCCTGAGGTCCTGACGAAGGGATGCAGAATGTTTAGTTGGACAAGAGAAGGTTCATAGACATTGGAATACTCTTGTGATAGAAGACTTAACACCTTGGCAAAGACCCCTGGTGATATTACCAACATGCTGTTAGAATGACTCTTTGAAATGTGATAAAAGCAATTGTTTACACTAAGTATAAATGTCATGTGACAGAAGAATAAGTCAATAGTGGGCACATCAAAGCCTATATCTTATGAAGGCCAGAAGACTCATCTGACTGTATTCCATGAGCAGATCCAGAAGGCACTATATGTATAGGTAATTTATCCATTCAAATAAAAAATCATGATCTGATACATAATCCTAAATAAGTTATCATACTCAGAGTCCATCAACTTAACTAAGGAAGGTTGAATGTTTATGAGAAAGGGCCTTGTGATTTCACTTACTGCAAATGACATGATTCTACCAGAAATCCTATTGCCTTTTAGGCATGTAACTATGCATGGGGGAAAGACCTTTCAATGATTGATGAACATTGGTTTGAATTGGCATGGACTATGGGTTATACACAGTTACACACCCCCAGCACCAGCAGGCAATCACTTTTCTACCATTTCTTTGTAGAAATGGTAAAAAACAATATACATGGGACTATGGTTATATATAATTCTTCTGGTCTCTGTTATAAGATAGTTCAAAGGGCCCTATACCATCTGGATATTTCACAGGACAACCCATCAATCTACTCTATTGCTGCCATCTTGTGAATTACATCAGATAAGCAAGATATGACTAGTATATGGAAAGCCTCAGTAAAAAACATAGAAGGTGAGAAGTGCACCTTACCAAGATTCAGGCCCTATAAAATAAGTGCTTTGAGGTCCTCTGGGCTGAGGTATGCTGGGGCATCTATAAAGAACACATCATTGAATTGCAACCTTTCTACCACCAAGAACGGTTACCTGTACTTGGTAAGTGTGGGGAATAAGCTTAGGAATTCCCTAAGCCTGCACCAATGGGTTAACTAGGCATAAAGAATTACAATGCCATAGGATGCTCACACACAAGTTTGGGTAAACAAGATTGGGAGGATAAGGATACAGAAGGGGGGCTAAGATATACATATATATGATATACATACATATATACATATATATGATATACATACATATATACATGTATATAAGATATACAGGTATATATATATATATATAAGAACTGGACCTAGATAGAGAAATAATTCTATAGAAAATCCAGGCTGCAGGACAATAAAAACTGTTGCCAGAGACTAAAATTAGGCAGACATTCTAGTAGCAGAGATATCTGTGGTGAAAGAAAAGAAGCTTGTGTTAGCTTTATAGCCAGCTGTACTCCAGTAGGAGAGTCACAGCATAGAGCCCCTAGGATTCTCAGACAAAGTCATGCCATCTGTAGCACAAAAGGAAACACTATTTGAAAACGAGCTCTTGGTGGACTGGTGGGTGCTGGCAGAGATGGCTTCTTTGACGATGGGGTATCAAATGACTATGTGGCCAAATATAGATTCTATCATACCCCACTAAGTTCTAAAGATGGGTAACCCTAGTAACAAAACTCTGTAGATGAAAGTGACACATTAGGGACTGGGCATGAACAAGACCAGAGAGTATGAGTGAACTACCAAACAGGTGCCCGAGACCCACCATTGGGTCATCCATCAATGTGCAGAACATAACTGCATGGATTCTAACTTGTAGAGACAGCTTCCTGGGAGCTTGTCAGTGAGTGAAGATAAAAGAGTTCAGTTTAGAATATTTTAAGTCTGATGCCTTAAATTCATCCACATAGGAATATTGCTCAGAAAAAAAGCTGTGAAAGAAATGGTAGAAAAGTGGTTGCCTGGCGATGCTGGGGGTGGGAAATAGGGAGAGTTTGGTAAATAGGTACAATCTTACAGTTATGAGATGAATGAAATCTGAGGATCCAATATATAACATGATGCCTGTCTCTAGTAATACTATAGTATGAAATCAAAATTTTCTGAGAGTAGAACTAAAATGTTCTAACCAAAAAAAGGAAAAAGTTAACATGGATATAATGGATGTGTTAGTAATGGATGTGTTAGTAATGGATGTGTTAATGAAATCATTGGGGACTTTTTTTCACAATGTGTACATGTATCAAATCATGTTGTACACTTTATAAAAATCTCACAATATTGTAAGTTACACTTCAATAAAGCTGGACAAAAAAGAATAAGAGCTATGAACAAAAGCATGTTGGACATATAAATTTAGAAATTATATAAAGAGAGTTGTTGGAGTTATAGGAATGAATGAATGAGAATAGAACAGGATCTTCATTCTGACCTTGAGGAACTCCAAGATTTAATGTCTTGGAGGAGGAATACCAGCCATAACTCGGAAGCAGTCACCTGAGATGTAGGTGAAGACTTGGAGACTGTGGTTATGAATCTAAGGAAAGGGGTTTGTAAAGAAGAGAGTATTTATGAATGTCATATGTGGCTGAGAGATCAAGTAAGATGAGAGTGAAAAACATCCACTGCAGTAGTGAGTTTAGTAGAGACAATATGATTTCAGTGACAAATTGAACACGTAGTAGATTCAATTGGATTGATATGTGCATATGTTGACATGGAATGGCAAAGTAAAAGTGAAGTCTCTTAAGTTATTTGACTGTAAAGGAGAGAAAGAAATGAGCCTGTGTGTGGAAGGATTATGTCAAATCATGAAAGCATTGTTCATTTTGTTTCTATACATGTTTTGTTTGATTTTTAAAATGAGCTCGTTTAAAGATTGTGAAGTTCCAGCCCAGGGGACTTCCAGATTTGACTAAGGACGTAGAAAGCTGGGAGAACATTCCTCCCACTCACAGAAACACCCACAACAAGCCCAATATGGACAATCAGCAGATTCACAAATTTCCCTGAACCCATCTGAGAGCTGAGGTTGCCGCTAAATAAGATCTAAAGAAAGACTGTTGTCTCCAAGGAAAACGGGGAGTAAGTATTTGCTTCTAGGAGCAGATGTAGCCAGACACTGATAAAAATACAACTAAAATTTTAATTGGTTACCAAGAGTTGAGTGTGACTTAGTAAGAGGTCAGAATACAGAACCACATGTGGTCCAGAGAAACAAAAGGCATTGATTCCTACTTATATGATCTTTTGTTGTTGTTACTGAAGTATAACATTTTTTAGAGTGTGTTCTTCAGAACAATCACACTTATTTATGTATCTATCTTGTGTGTGTGAGAGAGAGTACAAGTGAGCAAGGGACAGAGGTGGGGAGATAATCCCATGAGGGGCAAAGAGACAGAGAGAGAGAGAGAGAAGGAGAGAGACAGAGAGAAGGAGAGAGAGAGAGAGAAAGCAGGGCTCGTGTTCACCCCACGTGAGACTCGAACTCATGAACCATGAGATCATGACGTGAGCCTGTTAGGTGCTTAATGACTGAGCCACCCAAGCACCCCTGAAGTATAATTAATATACACTGTTAAATTAGTTTCAGGTGTCCAACATAATGATTCAACAATTCTATATGTTACTCAGTGCTTCCTATGATAAATATAGTCACCATCTGTCACCAATGTTTTAAAAATCTTATTGATTATATTCTCTATGCTGTCCTTTCCATCTCTGTGACTTACTTATTTTCTAACTTAAAGTTTATACCTCTTAATTCCCTTTAACTATTTCACTTGCCATCTGTCTCCATCTCCTCTTTGGGTACCACCAATTTATTCTTGGTTTGTACTTGAGAGACTGTTTTTGTTGTTGTTGATGTTTGATCAACTCTTCTAGGATCTTAATAAGATTAGGGGAAGGGTGAAAATCCTATAAAGAATCCCTCTTCTTACAGAGAAGTTCTGGGGAGGAGAGTCCCAGAGACCTTAGAAAGTATAGAACATGGTCTGGATCCTTCTCCCTAACTTTTCAACAAATTACAGTTCTGAAACACTTCAGGAAAGAAAATAGAACCTGCTGCTTTTAGAACATGGGTGAAAACCTATGCATTTAGGGAAATAGAATAGAAACAATTCTTAAATCCCACCAGTGTGGAGGAGAAGGTGAAGACACTGGGCCCAGACTAACATCCAGGGACAGGACCAGAGAAGTGAGAATGTCCTAGCCCTGTGGCCCAGGGGCCTGCCTAAAACTGAAGATGAATAACAGGGATGCTTCTTCTTCACCCTCCTTCCTCTCCTTCCCTTTCACCATCAGGCTCACACGCATCTGGTAACAAGTAGTAGAAGTAATTTAACTGGTAAGAGTAGAAGACCACGAAGGACACTCTAAGGCACAACGTAAAGGGAAGGCCTAAAGTCAAGAGTGGAATGGACATTGGAGGCTGTGCTTCAGATCTTACCTCTAAACCTAAGGTAGTATTAGAGGAAGTAGAGCAAGTTGTGATTATAGCAAAAAAGAAATTAAAAACCCACCTTAACTTCTGACTAGATTGATTCAACCTCCCCAGTAGAGTTTTAACAGAAGGAAAAGGTACCCATTGTTATCATAATTAATTTGCTTCAGTCTCTACTGTTCAGTACAATACAAGAAACTTGATATCCACAAAAGTAAACAAATCATAAGGAATATGAAAAGCTAACCAAAAATACCACATGGTCTAAAGACCAAAGAATAGGAAAGAGATGACATCAGACATGAAATTTAAAATAATTCCAATGATATACTGTAGTCCCTTGTGCAGAATGTGGATGATATGCATGATCCACTGGGTAATTTCAGTATACATTTAGAAACTGTAAGAAAGAAACAAATGGAAAAGCATACTAACAGAGACAAAGAAGGCCTTTGGTGGTCTAAACAGCAGATCTGATACAGAAAAGGAAATTATCAGTGAACTTAAAGATAAGTCAGACTGAAATGACACAAATTGAAAACCAAAACAAAATTTGTGAAAATAAAATGACCAGAGTGTCCAAGAACTATGAATGAACTGAGAACAAAATTAAATAATCTAAAATATATGTCACCAGAAACCCAGAACAATCAAAGAAGGAATGGGGAGGAAGAAATATTTGAAGAAATAACAATGAGACTGTCCCTAAATTATCTTTATAGATTATCCTTAGACTATATAAAAAGATACTAAAACTGAAATGTGAGTTTAGCAATAAGATAACTTAAACGGTGAATGTTCAAAGTCTATTATATTTCTCTATGACAGCAGGAAATAATGAAAGACTGAAATAAAATAATACTGGTATGATTATCAAAAACACTAATATGTGAAATAAGTATAAATCTTCCTAAATATATACAGTATCTGTAGATGTGCTGAAAATAAAACACTGATGAGTTAAAGAAAAGAAGATGTAATAAATGCAGAGATACACTGATTAATTACATTACAGAAAGGTGTAATAAGTGTACAAAGATTCAATCTGGAAGTTCACTATTGTTAAAATGTCAACTCCCCCCAAAACTGAACTCACCTATTGATTCAAAAGAATCGCAGCTGAAACGATTTATGTGTAAACTGGAAGGATGATTCTAAAATTTATAAGGAAAGCAAAACCAGAAACAAAGGGGAGCCTGGGCTGTTCAGTCAGTTGGGCGGCTGACTTCGGCTCAGGTCATGATCTCAGGTTCATGGGTTCGAGCCCCGTGTCGGGGTCTGTGCTAACAGCTAGCTCAGAGCCTGGAGCCTGTTTCAGATTCTGTGTCTCCCTCACTCTCTGACCTGCCCCTTCTTACTTGTCTCTCTCTCTCAGAAATAAATAAAAACTTTAAAAAAATAAATAAAAGTATTAAAAAATTAAAAATAAACTAAAAATAAATCATAAATAAATTACAAATAAAGAAGACATATTTGCTGGTTGAAAGGATAAATTTCTATCTCTTTATAGATACTTTGTGAGCTTTTGCTTTATAGATGAAGAAAATGAAGCCCAGAGAACAGTATTGCGGAGAGATACATAAGAAAGTAGTATGACTATAGAGTAGAAATTCTAAAGTCAAAGTGTTTCACTATAGGACATCAAAGCTCTTAACTTTATCAAAGTGACTCTCTTGAGTTTGTGGTATTACTTACAAAAAGCTATTTTTGGCAAACATGCAAAGAAACTGAGTATGGATTAAAAATAGATGGAATGTTTGTGAAGCTTTACAAAATGATTTTTTCAAACAGCTATTCTGAAAATAATTTAATCATGTTATTATATTTAAATAACATAATTATTGTTGCTTCCCTCCCCCCCCCCCCGATTTCATTAACTTATTGCCTTTTGCAATTGATGACTTTTTTCCCCCTTTGGTGAAGGCATATAACAAACATTAAAAACAAGATATTGACTTTTAGTGCTTAAAATCTCAGAGCTTGGGGAACACTGCCAGGATTCATTTCCTGGGAGGGATTAGAATGGATCATTATAGTTTACAGTGACAATTTTGGAGTGAAGAGTTCCTGGAGATGACAGAGGGGTCTCCAGATAGCCTCCAGGACCTGAGATAAGCTAATTCAAAGATCAGTGTTTCCACCTAGAAAAGAAAAATACAATGTGGTGGTATATATCCACAAAAAGTGGATCAGGGACACTACATTTTAAAATGAGCAGGTGTTTTGGGGGACGTGGGTTGCTCTGTCTGTTAAGTGTCCAACTTTTGCTCAGGTCATATCACAGCGGTCTGTGAACACGAGCCCTGCATCAGGCCCTGTGTGGACCAGTCAGAGCCCGGAGCCTACTTTGGATTCTGTGTTTCCCTTTCTTTCTATTCCTCCCCTGCTCTTGCTCTGTCTCTCTCAAAAAAAAATGTTTTTAGTTAAAATAATGAGCAGATGTTTTAAAAATTAGGATGGAAAAGGATTATAAAGCCTGCCGGAAAAGAAAAAAAAATTTATATCACTATATATTTAAAAATGTGCATTTCAAACCAATATTATGTGGAAATAGGGGAAGAATTCCTCTTTATCTCCTATTATTTTCATCTTGTTTTTGAAGGAAAAGGTTCAATTTAAAAAGGGAAGATAAATACTGGTTACTCTGAACTCAAACCTGAAAGCCATGAAGGGATTGTGTGAGAAATTAGTTTGTTCTACTGACCAAGATGAACTATATCCTTAGTCATTAAGAAGACCTGGAAATATGAATGCCAACTAGTATCAGTGCTCTTAATGATTACTGCAAATTAACAAGACTCCCACAGTGGATAAATATATAAAGGATTTCTTTATTTGATTATTTCTCCATTAGAAATAAGTAAGAAAGAACAAATATAATTTTTAAGTTATTCGCTTGGGAAGATAGGCAAAAGCTTATTCTTGTCTTCAGTATTATTTGCAAAATGTGTTAGCATCCAATATTACCAAAGTCAAGTTTAATAAAAATAGAGAAGGATTCACTTTGGATACAGCACCTTTCAGGGCAGTGGATCAGTGAGAAATGTACCTCTACTTCTGATAAAACAATAAAAAGATTGAGCTCTTGATACAGATTAGGGTGGTTGAATGCACATATTTCTTATTCAGATGATGATTTAAGACAACTTAATTCTCTGGCTTTCCTTGAAAAAGTAAATGACACAAAATCTAAGAGAAGCCATCATGTGCCATCTAATATCAGCCACAATGAGACAGATTAAGTAACCTGTAACAAGAGGTTAGGAAAAGGTTGGTTGAAGATTGGACTTTAGGTTCTACTTTTTTTCCATTTCAACCCAATAAAGAGCTTTACTTTAATGTCTGGAGGTTAAGAGTACAAATGTACTATGTCTATGTGAGAAAAGTAGGGAGAAATGAGGTCTATCATTGCTACCAGGATTGGCCTCACAGCGAGTGGCAAGAAGAAAAGTCCTGGATTTGCTTGACTTGCCTTCTCATTACCAGTCTTCCTCAAAAGGGCTGGTATTGCTTCCTGTAATTTTATGCCATCTGCAATCCAAGTCTAGGATTATGTCTCTTAGTCGTCTGACAGAGCCTTCTAGAACGACATGAGACTCTGATTTTCAAAATGAACATTTTGGAAGGTATATTTCAGTAACATTAGATTAACTAGTATTCTGTGCTCTGGAATGAATTTATTACAGGTTTCATTGACTTCATGTATTTCCAGCAACCGTACCTCCCTTATGCCAGACACTCTCTTGAGTATGCTGTTAGAGCATTGAGTCATACACAAAAATGCCTCATAGAGCTTGAATGTTAAGCATAAGTGAAGAAATATTTTATTTGAGTGAGAGGAGAAGATGATAATCATTGAGATTGTCGTTTATTGACCAAGAAACCAGAGGAATGACAGAGCTGAAAGCTGAAAGCAAATTACTTGACAAGGCTTCTTATATGCATCTTATACATAAAACAGAAAAATAAAGACTACAGTGGTATGCAGTTGGGATAAGAGTTGACAATTTTTATTTAAGTTTATTTATTTTGAAAGAGACAGGGACAGCACAAGTGGGGGTGGGGCAGAGAGGGAGAGAGGGAATCCCAAGCAAGCTCGAACTCATGAAACCATGAGATCATGACCTGACCTGAAACCAAGAGTCAGACGCTTACCTGACTAAGCCACTCAGGTGCTCCAAAAGTTGACAATTTTAATTAAAGAAGATAATTTCTGAATAGCAGCAACTGTGAGATTTACAGGGGCCTTTTGAAGACCTTGTTTTAGTCAATATGTTATGGTAATTTTAAATGTATCATACTGTATTTCATGTTAAAAAAGGGAATAAAATTGCAGTGTAATAAAAGCATAAATATGGAGATAAATGAAAATAGGCAGAAATCACTAGGAAAACAAAGACCTACAAAATGCATGGCACATGTGAATACTTTCCATAAGTGGTCTCAATCCTTCCTCATCTTGCTCTTGATTGCCCCCCCCCATATGTCCTATACATGGGCAACTCTCTCTCCCTTTCTCCCTGTTCACTGAAAGACAAGCGAAGCTTAGAGGATTTGGGGAACCACCTTTGACTCTGGAAAGTCAAGGTTGAAATTCTGGCCTCTACCACATATCTGAGAACTATCTTCTTTTAGATGCAAGAAATTATAGTTCTAATTTATGATCGTTAGAATTATTAATTTTGATATTTTCTTCTTGCCTTTGACATGGATTTCGAAATAAGAATAATTTAACTTTTTATCTCAAGTGCCTTTTGGTGTCCAAAAAATTCTCGACTTTCAATAAATGTTTCATGAGTGAATAAATAAATGAGGTGATACCATATTTATGGATCACATGAGGTTTAGGCGAGACTAGATAATCTGAATAAAGGAACATAGTCATAAAATATGATCTAGTAGGCTAGATCTAACAGGGGACACTGCTATAAGAACAAAATTATAAGCATCTATGAATGTTCAGGGACAAATGGAAGCAGTAGAAGATGGAGGGCACGTGAATTACCTGCACACATGACGTATGTCAGCATTAGGAATACACTGAGGCATTTTAGTCACATGCCTTTGCATTAAGAGAGATAAGGGGGTTTAAATGGGGGAAATGGTGGGGGAAGGGGGAAAGGCAAACCATGAGAGACTCTTGAATACTGACAAAAACTGAGGACTGATGGATGTGGGGGGAGGGGGGATGGGCACGGAGGGGGGCACTTGTGGGGATGAGGACTGGGTGTTATATGGAAACCAACTTGACAATAAACTATGTGTAAAAAAAAGGGGGGGGGAATGGGTTAAGTTCTTAAAAATACAAAGGATGAAACCTTATTCTTGGTCGAAACTCTGGATTTGGGGAAATGTTAACTTGCCAACGACTACATCAAAGTCAAGCATGAATTATTAGACACAGATGTGAATCAAGAAAATAGAAGCAGCTGTTCTTGGGTTTGCTTGGCCCAGTCAAGGCTCTGGCAGTATGACATTTTCCTTTTGTTGGAATTGTATGAAAGGATCCCTGGAAGGCAAATAGTCCTAATATACAACTTCTTGATAGATGATTTCTACAAATGGATTTTCTGTCCTTGACTAACAAAACAGCCTATACATGGGGACAACATTTGGGAAGTTGATGAGAATAAGGCTCATGTCCAAATGCCTTTCTGTGTATTTCATCACATCTTTTATGGACTGTTTTCCTAAAAGATGTCAGTATTGTTCAGAGACCCCGTCTCCAATTTCCACGGTGACACTTCCTAGTATACGTGCCCCTGTGTGGGAAGTGCAAGTTACTTGGCAAGCCTTTTATCCTCGGAGTGTTACTTATGAAAGGAAACTGTTTCAAAGCAGAGTTGGGTTAAGCTAAATAAATTTTAACTTTGATAAAAAGGTATTTTGGGCAAAATAATTTCAATGCCAAAAAGATGCTTCAGAATTGGGTAGAGTGTGAGCTTGTAATTGGATAGTGTAGAAGAGGCAAGAGAGGCACACTGTAGTCTTTGTGGAAGATGCAATTGGAGAAAGGAGATTAAGACATCTTCCCTCCAAACAAATGCAATGTTGCTTGACGGGCAGCAACTGGCATACAGTGCTCATTAGGATATTCTCTCCTTATAGTTTTACAGTTGATTCTTTTTTAAAAAAATTTTAATGCTTATTTTTGAGAAAGAGGCGGAGTACGGAGTGTGAGTGGGGGATGGGCAGAGAGAGAGAGGGAGACATAGAATCTGAAGCAGGCTCCAGGCTCTGAGCTGTCAACACAGGGCCCGACATGAGGCTCAAACCTATGAACTGTGAGATCATGACCTGAGCCAAAGTCTGACGCTTAACCGACTGAGCCACCTAGGTGCCCCAGTTGATTCCAACTGCTAGGTCAATGTAAAAAAAAAAAATGTAATTTTTATTCAAATAAGATTTATCTTTTGGATTTATTTTGGGAATTCTACAAAACTTTTAGTTGTTCTATCAGAAAACTTTACATGCTTGTCCATTTATTAAAATATTTTTTATTCACCTCAATACAATTATGTAGTTTGTGTCCAAATCCCTGGTAATACTGTCTTTAATACCCTACTGCTTATACTAAAACTATTGACTTATGTGCAACATATCTGAATTTTCTCATTCTTAGTTTGAATAGTTTTTAGATTGATTCCTTCTGTCATTCTCTCTGCCTCTCCTCCACCCCACACCCCTGCTCTGTCAGACATGCTTCTAGATATCGGAGGTTTAAAATTTTTTTTTAATGTTTTTATTTATTTCTAGGAGAGAGAGAGAGACAGCGTGAGCAGGGGAGGGTCAGAGAGAGAGGGAGTCACAGACTGACACAGGCTCCAGGCTCTGAGCTGGCAGTCAGCACAGAGCCCGACGCGGGGCTCGAACCCACGAACCGCGAGATCATGACCTAAGCGAAAGTCGGTCGCTCAACCGACTAAGCCACCCAGGCGCCCCTAGACACCGGAGGTTTAATAGTGAATATGAAAACAATAATGAGATACCGCTGCATGCCTATTACAATGGCTAAAACAAACAAACAAAAATGACAATATAAAAACCCGGCAAGCATGTGGAACAAAAAGAACTCTCGATCATTGCTGGTAAGAGGCCAAAAAAACTTTGGAAGAGAGTTGGTAATTTCTTGATTTCTTGCAGAACTAAATATAATCCCAGACATCTTATCCAGCAATTGCACTCCTTGGTATTTACCCAAGTGAGTTGAAAATGTATGTTCACACAAAAACCGCACACAAATGTTTATCATTCACAATGACCACAAGTTATGTCCTTCAACAAATTAAGGAATAAACAATCTGTGGTATATCCATACAATGCAATATTTTTCAGCAATAACAACAAATGATTTATCGAGTCATGAAAAGACATGTGGAACCTTAAATTCATATTGGTAAGCGAAAGAAGCCTATCTGAAAAGGCTACACACTGTCTGATTCAAACTATACATCTAGTTGACATCTGGAAAAGGCAAACTAGGAAGACCCTAAAAAGATGAGCGGTTGCTGGAGTGGGGTGAGAGGAGGGACAGATGAATGGGGGGAACACGAGTATAGTGTAATGATTCTGTATGACAGTGTAATGGTGCATCTGGACACATGCCATTACACATATGTCAAAACTCATAGAATGCACAAACACAAAGAGTGAACCCTAATGTAAACTTTGGCCTGTGGCTAATAATGATGAGCCAACATTGGCTCATCATGGTAACAAATGGAAGATCTCTTGCGTTCATGTCAGGTGTGCACAGGGGGATACATGGGAACTTTTTGTACTTTACGTTTGATTTTTCCATAAACCTAAAACTGCTCTAAAAGAGTTTCTATTAATTTAAAAAATTAACATGAACAACTAGTTCTCACCCTCCTGGTACCTCCTTTATGGTGAAAAAAAGGTAAACAGTGAATAAAAACAATGAGTACAGATGGTGTTAAGTGTTGTGAGGACTGAGGAAAGTACACACTCTATCTTAATAGTTAATGGCTTGCTGTTGAGCTGGGGACTTAATATTTTTTAAAACTTTTTAATGTTTATTTATTTTTGAGACAGAGAGAGAGAGAGTGAGCTCAAGGGTGGGAGGGCAGAAGGAAGGAGACACATAATCCAAAGTAGGCTCCAGGCTCCAAGCTGTCAGCACAGAGCTCAAGGAAGGCTCAAACTCATGACCCTATGAAATCATGACCTGAACTAAAGTTGGATGCTTAACTGACTGAGCCACCCAGGTGCAAACTGGGCTGGGGACTTTTAAATGCCATGGTTAGGGGCACCTGAGTGGCTCAGTCGGTAAGCATCTCACTTTGGCTCAGGTCATGATCTCACGGTTGGTGAGTTCAAGCCCCATATTGGGCTTGCTGCTGTCAACACAGAGCCTGCTTTGGGTCCTCTGTCCCTCTCCTTCAGCCCCTAACCTGCTCACGCTCTCTTTCTCTCAAAAATAAACATTAAAAATAAGTTTTTTATTAGAGATTAATTTTTATTAGAAGTTAAAGACCTCTCTGACACATTTAAGTGAATTAGAATTAGCTGTTTCTCAGAAAGGACATTTGCATCAATGATTTTCCTCAAAATTCCATTTCCAACATGTGTTTCCGTAAATCTGACTTATACAGAACAGTCTGTAAGTGGCTGTGCTGTTTCTTCACCTTCTCCTTTCCAATTCCTGAAAGTTCAAGAATGATCATTTGAAAATATTCATTTGATTATAGCGATTCCCAGGTTTAAAATCCTTGTCGGACTTCTCATTTAGAATACAGCTCCATATTCCAGCAAGACCCCCGAGACCCTTGGCTAACTGGACTGTCTTTCTGTTCCCACTTAATCTCACACACTGTTCCTTCTGCTCACCTAAAATGCCATCCTTGCTAACTTCCCACCTTTTTTCCCTTCAAATACAGCAAACACTCTGACCTCAGGGCCTTTCCACTTGTTATCCTTGCTTTGGGGAATTATCTGTCAGGTGTTTTTTGCAATGACCGCTGATCAGCACTAGGAGAAGATTTTAACGAAGCAAGTGATAAAATGCATGTTCTCTTCTCTTCTGTCAAATATGCTCTGGTTCTCCCCCTCCCTTTGTTCGGACCTTGGATCAAAAGTCCTTTCCACGGAGGCCTTCCCTGGCTTCCCTGTGACATGTGTCTCATTTCTTGATTTTGACCACTGAGACTCATCATGACCAAACACACTATCAGTTTTCTTACAATATTGTTGATGTTTGTATTTCTAACCAGAATATAATCTTCATGAAGGCAAGCATTTTTGTTGCTTTTATTTACTGTCCTCAACACTGAAGCAATTTCTGGCCCAAAATGACACTTCATAAATATTTGATGAATGAATGAACAAAAACATAAGGTAATATTTATAAAATGCCAACAATTTTTGGTTAAAATTTTAAATGAATTTTTTAAATGTTTAAACATATTTATTTATTTTTGAGAGAGAGAGACAGAGTGTGAGTGGGAAAGGGGCAGAGAGCGAGGGAGACACAGAATCTGAAGCAGGCTCCAGGCTCTGAGCTGTCAGCACAGAACCCCATGCGGGACTGGAACTCATGAACTGTGAGTTCATGACCTCAGCTGAAGTCATATACTCAACTGACTGAGCCACCCAGGCACCTCTATAAATGGCTTTAATGGAGGTAAACATCACCTTGTTTTAATTTTTCTCTGAATATATTACACATCTATTATATACCGTACAAATTTGCATTTTTTAATCCAAGACTTATAAATGTTTTCTAAATATAGATGCTGCTTTTCATTTACTGAAATCTATTTGAGTCTCAGTCTGAAGTTTGCAGTGAGGCAGTTATTCTGTTCACGATGGTGACTGAATAAAATTTAACTTTCAATATACTAAAGGACCCAGAGAGACTGGATATATACTCTTTATTCCAAACCTACTCTTCTAGAACTGGATATTGTCCTTTAAAAATTTAAATAAAGGATTCTATTTAGTTCTGCATAGATGGTAAATATAAATAATACATTGACTTAAAATAGTAATTTAAGACAGTTCACTGAAAATAGGACATTTTTTTTACATTGGTTCTTATGGAAGCTAGAGTAATTTTGTTTTAAAAATTTTTGCAGCAGTAGCCAGAGGCAGAATACTGGATTGAAGGCCTTTGGCTCAATTCAGATGAAACCTACTCTAGTTAATTTAAGAAAGAAGGTATATACATTGGAAGAATGGTGAGGAAGTGATAGAAGAAGGGAAACCCTGAAAAGTCAGACACTGGCTAGTATAGATAATAAGACAACATTGGGATTTTTCACATCAGGAAGTGGGTTCCAACCAACTTCTAATTGTATTACTTTGGTGGAGACTTAGACTTGGATTGAGGCTTAGGTCTACACCCGAGGAAGATTGTGATTGATCTTCCCTGTCTGATGGCCTGGAAGGAGGGAGCAGCTAGTCCTGCAGAGGAAAACAGAGGGCCACCATATTGACAAAGGAAGGGGACATTTGGCCATCCAGCAAAAACTAGAGAGCTCATTCTGTTGATTGATTAAATAGGTTAAGGTTGGTACTTAATGCCAAGAGAGCATTGAAAAGAGGAATACAATATCAATTCATAGAATTTGTATCACAGGGATGCCAAGGCAATGCAATCGATGAGCATCAGACTTTTGATCTCTGTTTAGGTCATGATTTCACAGTTCCTAAGTTTGAGCCCTTCATCAGTCTGTGCACTGACCGTGCAGAACCTACTTAGGGTTCTGTCTCTCCTTCTCTCTGCCCCTTCCTGTTCGTGCTCTTTCTCTCTCTCAAATAAATAAATAAACTAAAAAAAAGATTTGTATCATAATACATAAAAAGCAGGGTTTTTAAAATCTTATTTTTGTTTGGTTTGGTTTATATTTAGGTGCCTCATAGTTTTCAGAACTCAGAAATATTTGCAAATCTCCGAAAGCCCGAGATCACCTCTTACAGTTAACTGAGACAAAAGTCTGAAGATATAACTTTACTATATTTTTGAGCTTTTGTTGGCTAGGTAGTATTGCACAACTATGCAAAAGGAAAAAAATCTCTACTTGTTTTTTGTCTGAGAGATAGGCATAAAAAGAAGTAAGATATAAAATAAGGACCTGTTTTTGTGAGTGTGTAAATGAACAACCCATTAAAATCCCAATGAAAAACATAAGCCTTCGTGGTGCTCATCTCGAAAACTTTGAAAATTGGAAATTTTAGAGACCTTCTCATGGTTAAATCTTACATTCTGAGTAAACGTAGTATTATCCCGCTTACATCTGTCATGCACAAGGTATTACTCTCCTGGTTCGTAGATTTTTTAGTACATATACGGTTACAGGGAGAGAGAATTTTTCTCATAGAGATAAAAAATCAAGTGAACCTGTTCCTATATTTATGGTGCTTCCTCCCACTGTCTAGAGTTTATTTATGTGAATGTCTATGAAATGGTTTCCTTGGAAACCAAAAGGAACCCGGATCTGAGTGGCTCTATTGCAGGTTCACACTTTTAGAGATCATTTGCTTTTAAAAATTAACTGTTCAACGGAATAGTCAGTAAAACCATATGAAAAACTATCACCAATTTTATTATAGAATTAAGTCTTGGCTGATGTTTTCCATTTGAAAAGCTTGGCATCTGGTTAGACCCTATACCCTCCTGTAATTAGTTAACAATTCAGGGGATTTTTTAAAAATTTATTGTAGATGCCATTTTAGAAAGCTGTAGTAGGGAGGCAGTTTCCCTTTCCAAATTCAGTTACAATTAATTGCAAAATTCTTTAACTATCATCTGAATCACATCGAGTGGTCAAGTGTTTAATGATACCAAAGCACAGAATAAGCAAAACAAGACGCAATGTGCCTTCGTGCGCCACACTGCCACGGGCAAAGGCAAAAATAGATGTCAGAGGTAATAAAACACTGACTGATTTTAATAGAATCAAAAATGTTGTAAACCGCAGCTGGTTTTCATTGTTTATTATGAAATAGTAGAGAAAAATGTCTTCATTCCGATTTCTAGCCTATCTGGCCCTACTTCATATTAAAATTTTAAGTAATATCTCCTGCTGAACTGATATTTATTCAACCCTTCACTTCTCTCTTTCACGCACTGCTCCCTTGACTCCCCCAGAAATCTTTTGCTACACTGTGGTTGTTTTCTGAACTATTTGGTTTTAATGAAAATTTATACGCAGTGCTAGCACTCCAGAAATCCATTCATGTCCCATTTCTGAGATTTAAAAATATAGCCTGCGATAGTCCCTAACCAAAGGATGAAGAGGGGTTAGTGGCAGTTACACTGATAATGGCAGGTGTAACTTCTGTGGCATGGTAGCAATCATTTTAATACTTAATATTTTTCCTATCCAGACTCTCCTAACAGCTCCGCACAATTCAGGTAGTGAATAATAAAACCGTGTCAAGTTTCCTATCCCTTGTTTTTCTGGACAGCTTCTCTAAAACATTATAATCACATTGACTCTGTTTCCCTTGCCAGAACACTGGAATGACAGCTTGTCTGGTGTTTTTATTAAATTGCCAGCTTCTCCACCCACCCCCATCCCTCTTCATGGCATGTGCTGCTATTGGCTTGCCTCTACTAGCTCAGTCAAAATTACCAAGTCACTTTGCTCTTTCTCTTCTTTTACTGCTGCATTAAATGCTTGAATCACAAGCATTACTTTCTTTCTGTAGCATGCATTGTTCACATTATCTGCCACTACTTTTTGAGATTCATTATCAAAAATTAAAAAATAAAATAAATCCTCATTCAAATAAACATCTTCTTGACACTGGGTCTCTTACTCTCATTTTCTTCTTAATCTGTTGTAGTGGAATTATGCTCCATATTGACAAAACTGTTCTCTCACCTTGAAAACACCTCTCCAGATCTGAAATCCTATGACAGGATGTAACATTTTCTTTATTTCTTAAATAATGGCTTTTGAGTTAGTGCATATAAAAGAAGATTCATTTTTCTTGATTCTGCGAGATCCAGGTGTTGAAGTAGATCTTACCTGTCATGATCTAGAAAAAGCTTATTGACTACGTTTTCTTCTTCCATTCTTTCAGCGACTTGCCCAATAAATAACAATTTAAAATAGTGGTGTATCCTGAAATGTATTTCTAGAGGTCTGCAAATTCTGTGCATTGAGTTAAAAAGCGGTCGCCTAGATGATCTGGATTGCCATTTCATAATTTCCCTGAGAAATATCCTGTATCTGAATTTTGCCAATGCTTCCGTGGACAATAGGATTTCAAATGATTATATTGCCCAAAGATCCACAGATAGAGGTTTTATGTAGTTTTTATCAGGAAGCATCATTGAATCTTAAGACACATAGTTGATGAATATGCTGAAAGCAAAAGAGTCTTGACTATGCAACCTGCTCCCTATTCAGCTCATGGAACTGATCATTCCAACTGACTCATCCATGAATGTCCAGCAACACGTGATGATTCATCCTTTGTTTCCTCTACAGAGGTGATATCTAAACTGAGATCTGAGGGAAGAGAAAGGACAAGAAGATTTAAGCAGAGGTCCTGAGTTGGAAAAGAGTTGATCACTGCTATGAAGCTAATAAAAAGCTAGTGCATCAGTAGTGAAATGAGTTGGGTGGTAAATATTACCAGAGAGGTTAGAATAGAAGTTGGACTCAGCTTAAGCAGTCTCGTAAAAACAGTTTTCGTCTTATCCTAGAGAACTAATAGTTGAGGAAGGCTTTTAAGTATTAGAGTATCGAATATATACTTCAAACATCAGTTTGCTGTTGGAAGGGAAGTGGATTAGAAGGCAGAGGGAGTGGAATCATGCACACTGATAAAGAAGAGGTTGTAAGGGTGCCTGGGTGGCTCAGTCAGTTGAGTGTCTGACTTTGGCTCAGGTCATGACCTAATGGTTTGCGAGTTTGAGCCCTGTGTTGGGATCTCTGCTGTCAGCATGATCCAATTGGATCCTCCATCCCTCTCTCTCTGCACCTCCAGTATGCATGCTTCCTCTTTCAAAAATAAATAAAATTTTAAAAGAGGAAATTGCAGGGCTGGGGACAGATGAGATCTTGAGCTGGGAAAGTGACAGCTGAGCTATGAAAACTTGGAAACATTCCAGATACATTGTACAAAAATATTCAGTAGGATTTGCTGATAGAGAAGATGTAGGAATGAGGCAAAGGGAAGAACAAGACAACCACACACCTCTGGTTTGAGTAACTTCCAGGATAGACATAGCAGTCGCCCAGATGAGAAAGAGTGGATATTATTAGGATTTAGGAATGAAGTCGAGGACTCTGTTTGGGACATAATGATGCTGACGTATCTATAAGACAGCTTGGTAGAGATGTTGAATGAGTCTCAATTTCACTAAAAATGTCCGGTTAGGGTATATTAAATTTAAGAGTCATAATGATATCAATGATACTGATGGCATGTGAATGAATGGGTCACAGGATAGGACATGGGACAGAAATAATGAGAAAACATGAGAACAAGTACTGCTGAACTCTAAATTCAGATGTTGGACAAACAATGAAGAACAAGCAAAGAAAACAGAAAAAGGGACAGTAAGGCAGAAAGGAAAGTAGAAAATGATGCATCATGAAAGTCAAGAGAAGGTTCTAAGAAAAAGTGATCAGTGGTATCAAACCTTACTGAGAAGTAAAGGGAAGTGAGAACGAAAAATACCTCACTGGGCATGAAACATGCCCTTCATAGAGATGCCTTGTAAGAGTTTGAATGGGAGTCACACTTAAGAGTGAATGCAAAGGAGAAGTTGGGGATTATGTGTATAGAGAACCCTTTAGTTCACACCGGTTTTAAGATGCAAAAGATGCTGGAGGGAAAATATGGTGTCATGAGAGAGTATTCTTAGAATTAGACATAAGAGAGCACATTTGTTTCTATATGAATAATCCAGAAAAGAAAGAGAATAATGATGTAGGTCAGAAAAGACATAAATATAAGAATGAAACCCTTAAGGAAGCTATGGAAGATAAGACCCAGAGTCTGAGAGGGACCGTTGGCCGAGTGTCAGAAAAGGGATGTGCAATGCTGTGATTGGAAGCACCAGGAATTAATGAGGTTAAGTGAATGTCTGGGCGCTAACAGGGTGGGCTGGCAAATGAACAGCTTTTAAGGAGAATAAGATAAAAGGTAGTATTAAAGAAACACAAAGTATTCCCAAAAAATATTGAAACCCTTTGATGTTTCTGATCAAGCACTTAAAATGAATCTGCTCAGCTAGTTGTATGATTTTCTTGAAAAATGATCAGATGCTCTTATGCAGTGAAGGAAAAGATGATATTTGATTTCACTCAGGGCTTTAAAAAAATTGTTTTAATGTTTATTTACTTTTGAGAGACAGACCAAGACAGAACATGAGTCATGGAGGGGCAGAGAGAGAGGGAGACCCAGATTCTGAAGCAGGCTCCAGGCTCTGAGCTGAAAGCACAGAGCCCAATGTGGGGCTCGAACCCACAAACGTGAGATCATGACCTGAGCTGAAGTCGGATGCTTAACCGACTGAGCCACCCAGGCACTCATCACCCAGGGCTTTAAAGGAAAAAGAAGGAAGGGAAGAAATTAAAACTTCTTCAGGGGAAAAATTGCAAAAATTGAGTATGAGGTATAATCAGGGCAAAGATAGACATGACAATACTATGAGATTATTGATAATAAGAAACTGATAGGATAAATAAATTAGGTATCTTGATGAGGTGAATGCATTGTGTTTTGGAAAATTTTTTTATTCATTTATCTATTTATTTTTGAACTTCAGTACAATTAATGTACATTGTTATATTAGTTTCAGGTGTACAATATACTGATTCTACAATTCTACACATTACGCGGTGTTCATCGTAAGTGTATTCTTAATCCCCTTCACCTATTTCACTTACTCCCACCACCTACCTCCCCTCTGGTAACCATCAGGTTGCTCTCTATAGCTAATAGCGTGCTTTTTGGTTTGTCTCATTTTGTCATTGTTTTGTTTCTTAAATTCCACATGGGAGTAAAATCATATGGCATTTGTCTTTTTCTAATTGACTTATTTCCCTTTGTATTATATGCTCTAGAACCATCCATGGTGTTGCAAATGGCAAGATTTCATTCCTTTATATGGTTGAGTAATATTTCATTTTATATATATACAAATGAATGTTTATAAATGTTAAATATAATACGTGAATGCTATAAATGTTAAATATAACATTCCACATACATATCTCACATTCACATTGTGATATATATATCACAACTTCTTTATCTACTTATCTATGATGGACAGACACTTGGGTTGCTTCTGTATTTTGGCTATTGTAGATAATGCTGCAATAAACATAGGGGTGGATGTATCTTTCTGGATCAATGTTTTCGTGTTCTTTGGGTAAATATCCAGTATTGAAATTACTGGATCATATACTACACCTATTTTTAATTTTTTGAGGAACCTCCATATGTATCCCATGGTGGTTGCACCAACTTACATTCCCACCAAAAGTGTACCAGGGTCCCTTTTTCTCCATATCCTCACCAGCACTTGTTGCTTCTTATGTTTTTCATTTTAGCCATTTTGACTGATTGCATTTGATTTGCATTCCCTGGTGCTGAGTACTATTGAGCATCTCATCGTGTGCCTCCTGGACACCTATATGTTTTCTTTGGAAAAATATTCATGTCTTCTGTCCATTTTTAATTAGATTACTTTTTGGTTGTTGAGTTCTAGAAATTATTTATATTTTTTAGATACCAACACCTTTCAAAGATATCGTTTGCAAATATCTTCTTCCATTCAGTAGGTTGTCTTTTTGTTCCATCGAATGTTATCCTTGCTGTGTAGAAATTTTTATTTTTATGTAATTTCAGTAGTTTATTTTTGCTTTTATTTCCCTTGCCTCAGGAGACATATTTGGAAAAATGTTGCTACAGCTGACATCAAATAAATTATTGCTTGTGTTCTCTTCTAAGATTTTTATGGTTTCAGGTCTCACATTTAGGTCTGTAATCCATTTCCAGCTTATTTTTGTTTGTGATGTAGAAGTAAGTAGAAGAAAGTAGACCATTCTTTTACATGTTGCTGTCCAGTTTTCCCAACATCATTTGTTGAAGAAACTGTCTTTTTCCCATTGGTTATTTTTTCCTGCTTTGTAGAAGATTAATTGACCCTATAATTATTATGGGTTTATTTCTGAGCTCTTTATTCTTTTTTTATGTTTATTTATTTATTTTGAGAGGGAATGAGATAGAGAGAGTGACAGAGAGTGAGGGGGAGAGAGAGAGAGAGTGAAAGTTGGTGAGGGGCAGAGAGAAAAGGAGAGAGAAAATCCCAACCAGGATCTGCATTGTCAGTGCAGTTTGACATGGGGTTCCATCTCAGGAACTGTGAGATTATGACCTGAGCCAAAATCAAACTTTGGACACTTAACCAACTAAGCCAGCCAAACACCCCTGGACTCTCTATTCTATTCCGTTGGCCTGTGTATCTTTTTTGTGCAGGTACAATACTTTTTTTAAAATTTTAAAAATGTTTTATTTATTTTTTGAGAGAGACAGAGACAGTGTGATCAGGGGACGGTCAGAGAGAGAGAGGGAGAAACAGAATCTGAAGACAGGCTCCAGGCTTTGAGCTAGCTGTCAGCCCAGAGACTGACACGGGGCTTGAACCCACCAACAGTGAGATCATGACATGAGCTGAAGTCAGATGCTTAACCGACTGAGCCACCCAGGTGCCCCGATATACTGTTTTGATTACTACAGCTTTCTAGTATATCTTGGAATGTGACATTTTGATAACTCCAGTTTTGTTCTTTCCAAGATTGCTCTGGTTATTCAAGGTCTTTGGTGGTTCCACATAAATTTTAGGATGATTTGCTCTAGTTCTGTGAAAAATGCTGGTGATATTTTGATAAAGATTGTATTAAATGTGTAGATTGCTTTGGGTAGTATGACATTTAATAATATTTATTCTCCCAATCCATGAGCATGGAATGCCTTTTCATTTCTTTGTGTCATCTTCAGTTCCTCTCATCAATGTTTTATAGTTCAAAGTATGGGTCTTTCATCTCCTTGGTTAAGTTTATTCCTAGGTTATTTATTATTTTTGGTGTAATTATAAATGGGATTATTTTCTTAATTTCTCTTTCTTCTGTTGCATCATTGCTGTGGAGAGATGCAACAGATATCTATATATTGATTTTTTATCTTGTGACATTACTGACTTCTTTCATCAATTCTAGTATTTTTGTGGTGGAGTTTTTTGAGTTTTCTATATTCAGTATCATGTCAGCTGCAATTAATGAAAGTTTTACTTCTTTCTTACCAATTTTGAAGCTTTTTATTTCTGTTACTTGCCAAATTACTGTGGCTAGAATTTCCAGTATTATGTTGAATAAATATGGTGAGAGTGGACACCGTTGTCTTGTTTATGATTTTAAGGGGAATTTTTTCAGCTTTTCCTTATTGGGTATGAAGTCAGCTATGGGTTTTTCATACACGACCTTTATTATGTAGAGATATGTTCCCTCTAAACCTACTTTGTTGAGGGTTTTTATCATGAATGGATGTTGTACTTTGTTAAATATTTTTACTCCACCTATTGAAATGATCATATAATTTTTATATTTTCTCTTGTTGATGTAATGTATCACATTGATGGATTTGTGAATACTGAAGAAACTGTTCATTCCATGAATAAATCCCATTGGATCTCAGTGAGTGATTTTTTAATGTATTGTTGGATTCATTTTGCTAATATTTTGTCGAGGATTTTTGCATCTATTTGAATCAGATACATTGGCCTGTATTTCTCTTTTTTGTAGTGTCTTTACCTGGTTTTGGTATCAGGATAATGCTCACCTCATAGAATGAATTTGGAAGCTCTCCTTCCTCTTCTACGCTTTGGAGTAGTTAATGGGTATTAGCTTTTTTTTTTAAGTATCTGGTAGAATTTACTTGCAAAGTGGTCTGGTCCTAGATTTTTGTTTTTTTGGGAGATTTTGGCTACTGATTCAATTTCATTGCTGGTAATCAGTCTGTTCAATCTTTTTTTTTGTTTCTTCCTTGTTCTGTTTTGGTACATTATATGTTTCTAGGATATCCATTTCTTCTAGTTTGTCCAATCTGTTGGAATATACATTTTCATGTTCTCATAATCCTTTAGAGTTCTATAATGCTGTTAGTTATTTTTCCTCTTTCATTTCTAATTTTGTTTGTTGAATCTTCTCTCTCTCTTTGTTTTTTGTGATGAGTCTGGCTAAAAGTCGATCAATTTTGTTGATCTTTTCAAAGAACCAGCTTCTGTTTTCATTGACCTGTTTTAATTTATGTGTTTGTTTACTTATTTATTTTATCTTCTATACTGTTTACATCTGCTCAGATGTGTATTATTTCCTTCCTTCCAGTAGTTTTCGATCTTGTTTGCTCTTGTTTTTCTAGCTTCTTTCGTTGTAAAGTTGTTGTTTATTTGAGAATTTTCTCACTTCTTGAAGAAGCTTATATTGTTATAATCTTCCCTCTTAGAATAGAGTTTGGTGCATTCCAAGGAATTTGGACCATTTTGTGAAGTGAAAGCATTGTTGACATGTGGATATAATAACCAGTGAGTTAGAGGGGCGCCTGGGTGGCTTAGTCGGTTAAGCGTCCAACTTTCGCTTAGGTCATGATCTCGCGGTTCGTGGGTTCGAGGCCCGCGTCGGGCTCTGTGCTGACNTTGAATAAGAGTGGTTAGAGTGGATATTCTGTCTTGTTCCTGATGTTAGGGGGAAGCATTCAGTCTTTCATCATTAAAAAATTTAGATATATATGTTTATAATAAAAACTGCTTACATTTATATTATATATAAGGGCTGCCTGGGTGGCTTAGTCGGTTAAGCGTCCGACTTTCGCTTAGGTCATGATGTCGCGGTTTGTGGGTTCGAGCCCCGCGTCGGGCTCTGTGCTGACCACCAGCTCAGAGCCTGGAGCCTGTTTCAGTCTGTGACTCCCTCTCTCTCTGACCCTCCCCTGCTCACGCTGTCTCTCTCTCTCTCTCCTAGAAATAAATAAAACATTAAAAAAATTATAATAACCAGTGAGTTAGAAAGATAAGAGGTGACAGTAGAGGAATTGGATATTCAAATTAATGTATTTTTGGTGGTAAAAATGTATGTTATAATTTTGGAAGCAAAACCTTTAACTGAAGGAAAATAAAAGTTATTTCACATCCAGAGTTATAGGAGAGAGAGTGGCATATGATAAAGAGATAGTGACATTGACTTCAGGCTCACAAAGAAACAATAGGAGTCAGGAGATGGAGTCTTTAATACAAGGAGACAGTAAAGATGTTGGTATACAACAGGATTAGTATATTTGAAGGCATGCGGCTTAAAGAGGCAGGATTCTCCCTCCCTTCCCCAGAGGAGGAGGAAGAAGAAATTATTTAGAGACCATAACTGAGAGCAAAAAGAACACTTTCATATTATGTGTTCTTGTGTCACAAAGGAATATGGAGTAACACAAATCAGAGAAAACTCAGCTTTATAGAGTTAAATCCAGTTTTCAGTGAACCTAAAAACATGGTGGAAATATCTTAAGATGAGATTAAGGACATTAGGATCTTTACTAATAAGAGTTAATATTTACATATATTTTTAAAGTTTATTTATTTTTGAAAAGGAGGGAGAGAGAGAGAGAGCATGAGCAGTGGAGGGTAGAAAGAGGGAGACACAGAATCCAAAGCAGGCTCCAGGCTCTGAGCAGTCAGCACAGAACCTGAGGTGGGGCTCAAACTCATGGGCTGTGAGATCATGACCTGAGCCAAATTCGGACACTCAACCAACTAAGCCACTCTGGCACCCTGATTTACCCATATTTTCTTATATAATTATTATAATCACCCAACAAGGTGGAAGCTATGATTATCTCTATTTCGTAGGTGAGGAACTCTAAACACTAAAATGTTGAGTATAGTTACCAAGGTCATATATCTACTAAGTATTGGTACCAGGATTCAGAATCAGGCCATTTGACTCCAGATTCTAAGCTGGGATTCCATCTGACTAAAAAAAATAGAAGACTGGCTTTCCTCTGGAATTATACACTGCCAAAATAGGAAGACATTGGAAGTGATAATGGATAAGTAGAAAGGTTATACTTAGATCAGTAATTGAAGTAATGAGGATGTGAGCCTTGATAGCTTGATCCTCAGAGAAGAATGGATATAATAACTTCTGTAACTGGTTGAAAATGCATTTCATTGTAGCTATAAGCTGGAATAGCTGCTCTATAAGTTGCACATATGAGTGATTTAATCATGGGAACATGAGCTCAGTAGACATTTTAATTCTCACTAATATCTGATTCTCCCTTCTATTTGGTCATATGAGAAAGTATACATCCAGCCTCTTTGCAGTTAGTGCTACATGACTAATTCTGTCCAAAGAGAAATGAGAAGTGTGGATGTATCGTTCTCCCCTAAGCCAAGGCAGTAAAATCCCCAAACAATTTTCCAAACTTTCCAGGTGTGTGTTTTTTCTTTTCCTAATGCCATGGCAAAAATGGAGGTCTCATGGTTAAATGAATGAGGAGCAAGATAGAAGTAGTTGAGGTTCATGGTGGTTGCTGCTGTGAATGCTACAGAAAGAACAGTTGTCTCAAAGTCATCTCATTTGGCAGGGAACTCTTGTGTTAAGCCACTGATATAGTCTAACTGGTCCTGAAAAATACAGAAAAAGTGAGAGGAAGGCATAGAGAGCAACATGACAAAATCATAAAGGTTGAAATAAGCAAGTAGACCCTGTCTAAAAGCAGGGGAAGAGATTTTTCTAAGTTAGTTCCCCTAACTTGGTTTCTTCTCAGACACAAGTTATGTTAATGCACCATTATAAGTCTATTAACACAAATTTCTTTTTTTAGAGGGGGGAATAACCTTTCTTTATTTCATAAGTGACCTCACATCTCCAGAAATTACAACTTGGGAAATTCCTTTTTTAAAATTTATTTTTATTTATTATAAAAGTTTTTTTTTGGAGGGGGCACGCAAGCAGGGGAGGAGTAGGGAGAGAGGGAAAAAGAGTATACCAAGCAGGCTCTACACTGTGAGTGTGGAGCCCAAGGCAGGGCTTGAGCCCATGAGCTGTGATACCATGACCTGAGCTGAAATCAAGAGTCAGATGCTTAACTGACTGAGACACTCAGACACCCTGGAAAATGCTTTTTTAAGTCTCATTTCTTAGTGAATTGAGTTGATTTATTAACTATAACCACAGTTCTTAATTATCTTTCTTAATTCAACTACATAAATTTATCTACCTAGAAATACGATGAATGCAGGTGAAGAAGATATTAGAACAGCTCACATTTTTATATACTTCTTTTCCAGAAGCCCCAAGCTACTTCAGGGAGCATTTCAACCCATGCATATATGCTAACTGACTGAATTACTAGATCACAGATAAAGAATGCTGAATAATTTCCTTCTCAAAGAGTTCTAGGGAACTAATTGCTGTCTAATCATATGACTTTTGATTGTGTCTAGTATCAAGTCATCCAGGGGCGCCTGAGTGGCTTAGTTGGTTGAGCATCCTACTTTGGCTCAGGTCACAATGTTGTGATCCATAAATTTGAGCCCTGCATCGGGCTCTGTGCTGACAGCTCAGAACCTGGAGCCTGCTTTGGATTCTGTGCCTCCTCTGCCCTTCCCTCACTCACACTCTATCTCTCTTTGTCTCTCAAAAGTGAATAAATATTTTTAAAAAATTACTTTTGAAGTTATCTAGCACTGCAGTGGAAATTATTCCTAAGTGTGTTTTTTGATTGCCTGCCAATCACATATGATAACATTGGTAAGTTTTACATTTTTTAATGCATCACACCAATACTCAATTTATAAAACCCTACAGAAATACAAACAAACAAGCAAAAATACTTACACTGGCAGACACATAATATGTTCTTGCTCATAATTAGTTTATACTGTATTTAAGAAAAGGTAAGTCCATTGAAAGTCAAATCATTTTAAATGAGTTCCCTCGAGACTTGCTGATGACGGCCAGAAATGGGACCAGAAAAGGAGAGGGTTTCTCTTTCTTTTCACATGAGAACTTCTTTGGCTTGACTCTTCTAGAAGACAGAAGTAGTTGCTAATGATCTTGGTCGGAGACAGAGAAATGGAGTTAGCAGAGATTACAAGTAGAGATAATTTATTCTTGTATTCCAAAGAACACAGGCTCTTTAGTCTCCTAGTTTTGTGTGTTTTTTTTTTCTTATAAATGACTTGCATTTTCTGCTTCCCATGTCATAAACTTGTCTAGGAAATGTCTTCCTTGATGTTTCCCACCTCTTCTGGATAGTAAAATAATTTAGGATTTCCCACATAAAACTCGTTCTCTCTTCTTTCATTCTCCCCTCTCTCTTTCTTTCTCTCTCTGTTTTTGACAGTGCAGGATTTGGAAATTCTCTATTGACCTGTTTTTTCCCCTATAATGTGTTAACAGTCTCCTACTTTTGTCTGTTTGTTTAGAATTTTATTTAAATCCAGCTAGTTAACATATAGTGTAGTAATGATTTCAAGAGTAGAATTTAGTGGGGCGCCTGGGTGGCTTAGTCGGTTAAGCATCCGACTTTCGCTCAGGTCATGATCTCACGGTTCGTGGGTTCGAGCCCCGCGTCGGGCTCTGTGCTGACAGCCAGCTCAGAGCCTGGAGCCTGTTTCAGTCTATGAATCACACTCTCTCTGACCCTCCCCTGCTCACGCTGTCTCTCTCTCTCTGCTAGAAATAAATAAAATATTAAAAAAAAAAAAGAGTAGAATTTAGTGATTCATCACTTACATATAATGCCCAATGTTCATACCAACAGTTGCCCTCCTTAACCCCCCATCACCAATTTAACCCATGCCCTCACCCACCACCCCTCCAGCAACCTTTAGTTTGTTCTCTCTATTTAAGAATCTCTTATGATTAGCCTGCTTCCCTGTTTTTGTCTTATTTTTTCTTCTACTTCCTTATGCTCATATGTTTTGTTTCTTATATTCCACATACGAGTGGAATCATATGATATTTATCTTTCACTAACACTCTTATTTCACTTAGCATAACACACTCTAGTTCCAACCACATTGTTGCAAATAGCAAGATTTTATTCTTTATGATTTCCAAGTAATATGCCATGATTAAATATATATATGTGTGTGTGTGTGTATATGTATATATATACATCCCACATCTTTTTTTTTTTATCCATTTATTAGTCTATGGACATCTGGTGCTCTTTCTGTAATTTGGCTATTGTTGATAGTGCTGCTATAAACGCTGGGGTGCATGTGCCCCTTCAAATCAGTGTTTTTGTATCCTTTGGATAAATACATAGTAGTTCAATATCTGGGTCATAGGGTAACTCTATTTTTAATTTTTTGAGGAAACTTCATACTATTCTCCAGAGTGGCTGCACCAGTGCACAAGCAGTGCAAAAGTGTTCCCCTTTCTCTGCCTCCTCACCAACATCTGTTGTTTCCTGAGTTGTTAATTTTATCCATCCTGACAGGGGTGAGGCAAATCAGCAAGGAAGAATTTAAACTTTCACTCTTTGCAGATGACATGATACTGTATGTAGAAAACTCAAAAGACTCCACCAAAAGACTGTTAGAACCGATACATGCATTCATCAAAGTCGCAGGTATAAAATCAATATATGAAAATTGGTTTCATTTCTGTGCACCAAGAGTGAAGCAGCAGAAAGAGAAATCAAGGAATTGATCCCATATACAATTGCACCACAAACCATAAAATACCTAGGAATACACCTAACCAAAGAGGTAAAATATCTGTAGACTGAAAACTATAGAAAGCTTATGAAAAAAATTGAAGATTACACAAAGAAATGGAAAAACATTCCATGTTCATGGATTGGAAGAACAAATATTGTTAAAATAGTAGCAGTACCCCAAGCAATCTACATATTTAATGAAATCCCTATCAAAATAATACCAGTATTCTTTACAGAGCTAGAACAAACAATTCTAAAACTGTATGGTCCCAGAAAAGAACCCGAATAGCCAAAGTAATGTTGAAAAAAGTAAACCAAAGCTGGAGGCATCAAAATTCAGGACTTCCAGTTGTATCTCTCTTGATCTTTAACCTCTGGAAGAGACAGACAGTAAATGGTCAGGGCTCATAAGACATTTAGTGCTGCTTGGAATCACAGGGAGGCATTCATGGTGAATGGAAAACGAGACCAGAGTTTCGGAGTAGGACAGGCAAGTAGGAGGTGGGAGATTATTTTCAGAAACGGACCCAGAAATGAAACCAAATGAGTAAAGGAAGCACAGAAGCAGAAAAATGTCTGACACAATATTCAAGGCCTTGTAGAAAATAGTGTGAGAAAATATTTTAAAAATGTAGCTTGGAAGTGAATGTGAGGTATAAGCAATGTAGTCACTGAAAGCTTTGTGCCGGGCAATGAACTGGTGCTTTTTGGGTCATCCCATGTCCTTCTCCAACTTGTATATTTTCACTTCACGTGCACCAAAAAGATTCTCAAGAAAAGTATTTATGATGACTTTTCCCACTTTTGCATTTACCATTCACTCTTCAACCACTAGGTTTAGCCTCTTTTCTCACTTAGTTACCCACACTGTTGTAAAAGATCATTTGACTTCAGTGGTCCCAATTCTTCATATGATGTGATCTCACCCTCATCTCAACCTTTATTTTTCCTAAAACACTCTACTGCCCAGGATTCTTTAACACCATAGATCCCTGTTTTAACTAATGATCGTTTTCCTTCTCAACTACCTCTGATGGAGCATCTTTCGCTACTTGGTGTATGAATGTATAGAATGTGAGGGTTGGGTTAGAATAATATCATTCTTCTATGTGCAAAGAAAATCTTTTTTTTTTTAAAGTTAACTTCTTTATTAAAATTTTTTTTAAACGTTTTATTTATTTCTGAGAGAGAGAGAGTGAGCAGGGGAGGGTCAGAGAGAGGGAGACACAGAATCTGAAACAGGCCCCAGGCTCTGAGCTGTCAGCACAGAGCCCGACGCGGGGCTCGAACCCATGAACAGTGAGATCATGACCTGAGCCAAGTCGGACGCTTAACCGACTGAGCCACCTAGACTCCCCTAACTTCTTTATTTTGAGAGAGAGAGAAGAAGGAGAGAGAGAGAGAGAGAGAGAGAGAGAGAGAGAGAATGAATAGAGGAGGGGGAGAGAGAGAGGAAGAGAGAGAATCCAAAGCAGATTCCCCACTATCAGTGCAGAGCCCAAAGTGGGAGGTTGAACCCACAAACGATGAGATCATGACCGGAGCCAAAACCAAGAGTTTGAGAGTTCGATATTTTACCCACTGGGCCACCCAGGCACCCTGTGCCTAGATGTTGACATTCCTGATTTTTATGCCCAGCTACTTACATTATATCTAGACTTTCTTATATCAATACCTGTACTTTTTTTTTTAATCTCTAAGTATGCACTTTCTTACCCCGATACTCAAGTTAAAATTCAGGAATTATGCTTTATTCCTCTTTTTTCTTAACTCTATATTGAATTAACTGTTTCTTGATTTTACCTCTAACATAGCTATCAATTCTACTAATTGCTTCTATCTCCACTGCCAGAACATTATTGAAAACTGAATTATCTCACCAGGACTTCTGAAATAGCCTTCTGTGTGGTGTCCTTAGATCCATCCCAATTCTCCTATAATCTATTCTTGATAAGATATCTAGAGTCCTACTTTTTTACCCTCTAGTTCCATCCATGTAGTTGCTAATGGCAAGATTTCATTCTTTTTGATTGCCAAGTGATACTCCATTGTATATATATGCCACATTTCTTTATCCATTTATCCACCAATGGACATTTGGGCTCTCTCCAACTATTGTTGATAGTGCTTCTATAAACATTGAGGTGTATGTGTCCTTCAAAACAGCCTACCTGTATCCTTTGGATAAATACCTAGCAGTGCAATTGCTGGTTCATAGGATAGTTCTATTTTTAAATTTTTGACTCCTACTGTTTTCCAGAGTAGCTGCACCAGGTTGCATTCCCACCAGCAGTGCAAAAGAGATTCTCTTTCTCCGAATCCTCCCCAATATCTGTTGTTGTCTGAGCTGTTAATGTTAACCATTCTGATGGGTGTGAGGTGGTATCTCATTATGGTTTTGATTTGTATTTCCCTGATGATGAGTGATGTTGAGTATCATTTCATGTGTCTGTTGGCCATCTGGATGTCTTCTTTGGAGAAGTGTCTATTCTTATCTTTTCCCCATTTCTTCACTGGATTTTTTGCCTTTGGGTGTTGAGTTTGTTAAGTTCTTTATAGATTTTGGATACTAAACCTTTATCTGGTATGTCGTATGCAAATATCTTCTCCCATTCCATTGTTTGCTGTTTAGTTTTTTTATTGTTTCCTTCACCGTGCAGAAGCTTTTTATTTTGATGAGGTTCCAATAGTTCATTTTTGCTTTTGTTTCTCTTGCCTCCAGAGATGTGTTGAGTAAGAAGTTGCCACAGCCAATGTCAAAGTGGTTCTTGCCTGCTTTCCATTCAAGGATTTTGATGTCTTCCTGTCTTACATATAGGTCTTTCATCCATTTTGATCTTATCTTTGTGTATGGTGTAAGAAAGTGGTCCAGGTTCATTTTTCTGCATGTTTCTGTCCAGTTTTCCCAGAACCCCTTGCTGAAGAGACTGTTTCTATTACGTTGAATATTCTTTCCTGCTTTGTCAAAGATTAGTTGGCCATATATTTGGGGGTCCATTTCTGGGTTCTCTATTCCACTCCATTGATCTGAGTGTCGTTCTTGTGCCAGCACCATACTGTCTTGATGATCACAGCTTTGAAGACTCAGATTGTGATGCCTCCTGCTTTAGTTTTATTTTTCAAGAGTGCTTTGGCTATTCAGGGTCTTTTCTGGTTCCATACAAATTTTAGGATTGTTTGTTCTAGCTCTGTAAAGAAGGCTGGTGTTATTTTGATGGGATTACATTGAATATGTAGATTGCTTTGGGTAGTATTGACATTGTAACAATATTTGTTCTTCCTATCTAGAAGCATGGAATATTTTTCCATTTTATTGTGTCTTCTTCAATTTCTTTCATAAGCTTTCTACAGTTTTCAGTATATAGATTTTTCACTTCTTTGGATAGATTTATTCTGAGTATTTTATGGTTTTTAGTGCAATTGTAAATGGGATCGATTCCTTGATTTCTCTTTCTGTTGCTTCATTGTTGGTGTATATGAATGTGACTGATTTCTGTGCATTGATTTTATATCCTGCCACTTTGCTGAATTCATGGATAAGTTCTAGGAGTTTTTTGGTGGAATCTTTTGGGTTTTCCATATATAGTATCATGTCATCTCCGAAGAGTGAAAGTTTGACCTCCTTCTGGCCTATTTGGATGCCTACTATTTCTTTGTGTTGTTTGATTGCTGAGGCTAAGACTTCCAATAATACTATGTTGAATAACAGTGGTGAGAGTAGACATCCCTGTGTTGTCCTTGACCTTAGGGGTCTACAGTCCTGCTTTTAAACATAAGTCGTACCATGCCATTTTCCTGCTTAAAAGTTCCCATTAGTTTTCTTAACTTGATTTGTTGAAGAGACTCTTTTATCCGTTGGATATTCTTTCCTGTTTTGTCAAAGATTAGTTGGCCATATAACTGTGGGTTCGTTTCTAGGTTTTATGTTCTTGTTCCTTGATCTAGATGTCTGCTTTTGTGCCAGTACCACACTTTCTTGATCACTGCAACTTTGTAATTTAACTTGAAGTTTGGGATTGTGATGCCTCCAGCTTTGCTTTTCTTTTTCAAGGTTGCTTTGGCTATTTGGAGTCTTTTCTGGTTCCACACAAATTTTAAGATTGTTTGTTCTAGCTCTGTGAAAAATGCTGATAGTATTTTTATGTTTATTTATTTATTTTGAGCGAGAGAGAGAGAGAGATCCAAGGAGGGGCAGAGAGAGAAAGGAAACAGAGAATCCCAAGCAGGCTCGACACTGCAAGCACAGAGTCCAACACAGGGCTAGAACCCATGAACCATGAGATCATGACCTGAGCTGAAATCAAGAGTCAGACACTTAATGGACTGAGACACGGAGGTGCCCCATTGATGGCATTTTGATAAGGATTGCATTAAATGTGATGATCGCTTTGGGTAGCACGGACACTTTAATAACATTTTTTCTTCTAATCCACAAGCATGGAATTTCTTTCCTTTTCTTTGTGTCGTCTTTGTTTTATTTCACTAGTGTTTTATATTTTTCAGAGTACAGGTCTTTCACTTTGTTGGTTAGGTTTATTCCTATATATCTTATGATTTTCAATGCAATTGTAAATGCGATTGATTCCTTAATTTCTCTTTTTGCTGCTTCATTGCTGATGTATAGGAATGGAACAGATTTCTGTATGTTGATTTTGTATCCTGTGACTTTACTGAATTCATGTATCAGTTCTAGCAACTTTTTTGGGGGGGGAATTCCTTTGGATTTCTATATAGAGTATCATATCATCTAAAAATAGTGAAAATTTTACTTCTTCCTTGCTAATTTGGGTGACTTTTATTTCTTTTTTGTTGTCTGATTACTGTGGCTAGGATTTCCAGTACTATGTTAAATAATACTAGTGAGAATAGAAACCCCTGTCCTGATCCTGACAGTAAAGGAAAAGCTCTCAGTTCTTCCCCACTGAGGATATTATTGGCAGTGGGATTTCATATATGGCCTTTATTATGTTGAGGTATTTTCCTTCGAAATTTACTTTGTTGAGGGTTTTTATCATAAATTGATGTTGTACTTTGTCAAATAGCTTTTCTGCACCCATTTAAAATTATAATATACTTCTTATCCTTTCTATTATAATATGGTGTATCACATTAATTGATTTGTGAATATTGAATTATGCTTGCAACCTACGACTAAATCATACTTGATCGTTGTTAATGATTTTTTAATGTATTGTTGGATTTGGTTTGCTAATATTTAATTGAAAATTTTTGCATTCATGTTCATCAGGGTTATTGGTGTGTAATTTTCTTTTTTAATGGAGTCTTTATCTGGTTTTGGTATTAGGGTTATGCTGGCCTCAAAGAATAAATTTGGGAGTTTTCCTTCCTTTCATATTTTTTGGAATAGATTGAGAAGAATGGGTCTTTACTCTTCTTTTAAATGTTTGGTAGAAGTCAACTGTGGAAAAACTGTATGGCAACACGCACGACATGAAACTAGATCATTTTTTACACCCCCCCAAAAAAAATTCAAATGGATTAAAGACCTAAATCTGAGACAGGAAACAATTAAAATCCTAAAAAATAACACAGGTATAACCTCTTCAACATCAGCCATAACAACTTCTAATTAAATACGTCTCTTGAGGCAAGGGAAGTGAATGCAAAAATAAATTATTGGAACTTCATTAAAATAAAAAGCTTCTGCATAGGGAAGGAAATGATCAACAAAACTAAAAGTCAACTTATGAAATGGGAAAACACATTTGCAATTGACATATCTGATAAAAGGTTACTATCCAAAATATATAAAGAACTTATGCAACTCAACATACCAAAAACAAATAAATCCAACTAAAACATGAGCAAAGGATACAAATAGACATTTTTCCAAAGAAGGCATACAGATGGCCGAAAGATACGTGAAAATATGCTCAACATTATTCATCATCAGGGAAATACTAATAAAAACGACAACATAGCACCTTCCACCTGTTAGAATGGCTAAAGTCAACAACGCAAGTAACAACAGGTGTTGATGAGGATGCAGAAAAAGGGGAGCCCTTGTGCACTGTTGGTGGAAATGCAAAGTGGTGTAGCTATTGTGGAAAAGAGCATGAAGTTTCTTCAAAAAGCTAAAAACAGAACTACCTTATCCATCAATTGCACTACTGGACATTCACCCCAAAAACAAAAATTACGAATTCAAAGGGATACATGCACTCCAATTTTTAAAGCAGCATACCCAAATTATGGAAATAGCTCAAGTGCCTGTTGACTGATGAATGGATAAAGAGATGTGATACACACACACACACACACACACACACACACACACACACACACAATGAGATATTACTCAGCCATCAAAAATAATGAAATCTTGCCATTTGCAATGATGTGGATGGAGCTGGAGGATATTATGCTAAGCAAAATAAGTCAATCAGAGAAAGACAGTTATCATGTGATTTCACTCATATGTGGAATTTAAGAAACAAAACAAAAAAGCATAAAGGGGAAAAAAGAGAGAGGAGCAAACCAAGAAACAGGCCTTTAACTATAGAGAACAAACTGATGATTACCAGGGAGGAGCTGGGTGAGGGAGTGGTTGAAAAAGGTGATAGGGATTAAGGAGCACATTTGTGATGAGCCCTGGGTGTTGTATGTAAGTGATGAATCACTAAATTGTACACCTGAAACTAATATTATACTGCACATTAACTAACTGGAATTTAAATAAAAACTTCTAAAAAATGAAGAAAGGAGTTTCCATTAGTTTTCCACTAACATACAATCCAAAGTCCATTTTGATGCCCACCTGTCTCTTTTACCTCACTCCACTTTCACCTCATAGTATCTCCCACATTTCACTCTAAGTTTCAGACATAACCAAGTTTTCCAAAATTCCCAAACCCTTTCCTACCCCAGATACTATGCTGCTTCCCAGGCCTGGAGTTATACAAGCTTTTGTCCATTATAAGCACCCTGTTTATAATGCCTACAATTTTCAGAATTTAATTCATAGGAAGCTCAATTAATTTGAAATTAACATTTATTGCATACTTTTACCAGGAAAAATAAGTTCAGTGAGTTCAGGGACCTTGCTCACTTTACTATTTTGTCTTTAGAGCCTAGCAAATTGTTTGGTAGGTGGTCAGTCAATATTTCTTGAATGAATGAATGTTCATAGTGCGGGCAATGGCTCATAATGTGAGTTGGTGAGAATAGCATTTTCAAAAAGATTCATCAATTTGCAGTTTAATTTACAGTTTTTATTTTAAATATCAAAATTAAATAAATGCCTAACTTGTCACTTTTGTTTTCCTATATTTTTAATTTTTTATTAGTGTTTTAGATATTTTACATTTAAAGTACCATTTTTATTACTATGTTTTTCTGTCACTCATTCTTTTTTTGGATCTGTAGTAATACTGTTGTCAATGGCATTTACAAATGTGTACAGAATATAACAAAATGAGTCATGTACCAGGTTGAGGATGCAATGAAATATTCTGTATTAACCTTGCTCTTTCTCAAAAGAGTATTCTTGATATTTTCTTAAAGCTAATGAACGCTAATGCTTTCTTTTTTGCCTTTTTATTAATTCTTAAAGTTTAATTTGAGCACAAGACCTCTGTGATAAATGAATTAAACAAATCATTGAAACTTATGGGAAAAATCACTCAACAAAATACAAATATAAGTAAATATATATGTAAACATGTGTAAAATGTATGTGTGTTCATGTATATTTACTTTATATCAGGGTGTGCATGTACACATACATATAGATGAAGACATGAAATTGGGGATTTCAAAGACTGATGCGATAAATGACTTTTCAGGTCTTTGAGAACCTTGAAATATAGCACGTGACATGGGTCTATTGTCTAAGAGTGACAAGAAATCGTTGAGATCAAGTGGACATTTTCACTTGTTTGACTCATTGAACCTATTCTAAAAACAGATTGAGATTTAACAAATTCACTCAACTGTGTGGATGCCTGCTGCATGCCAGGCTCAGTGCCAGGTAATGAGGATTCCCAGATGAAGGGAGCCCATGCTCTGCCCTGGGTTTTTCATAATCTTGTAAATGAGATTACCATGGCAGACAAATGCATGCATGGTATCTATAATATGAAGAACATTTAGGGTTCAGACACAATCAATGAAAAGGTGTCCATGTGGAATTACTCTGCTTGCGAAGTAGGAAAAGGTTTTCAGAGAAGATTACCTAATTCAACAAAACTAAGTACTACTGTAATTCTAATCACGAGGGTGTTTCATTTCTCAACTCAGTCAATGAGAGGTTCCTTTTATCCATCAGTCTAGCCATTACTTTCCAAGGATCTGAGGTTAAGATCATTAGTCCTTCTGTCCCTGAATTCTGTTCAGTGTCACCTGGAGGCTCAGCCTAATTGGTGAACAAAGCCCAATGGTGCATTAGAACCCTTTCAATATCCAGTGCCCTGGGCAGCTGAGTATAGGCCAGACTGCAGTCTCTTGCTTAAATCTTCCCTGAATTATTTTGGCCTATGTGACAGCACTTCTTCTTGAGTTTTCTCTTTCTTCTACAAGTCCTGTCTTGGGTCTAGAGATCTGTTATGATGAGGAATCCATTTGCTTGAGCACAAATACACTTTCAAGACATGTCAGCTTTCTCCTCAATGACAACCCTATTCCCAGAACTCTCTGCATCTGCCTAATTTCTGAAATTATGGGATCATTCCAAAATAAAACAGCACTGCCAACTTACTCTGCACATCAATATTTCTGGAAAGGTCTGTTCACTCTCCACAATATCCTGTTGGTCCCATTTGAATGTCAAGTACAGACTGACTACACATAATTTAATGGACAACTTGGATATCAAATCCAAGGTTAGCACACAATCTAAGACATTATTATGATGTATTGGTCTACCTGACTCAAACAGTTGAATACTCCTAACCTTGACTCTTTTCTTAACTTTCTCTCCTATTTTTTCCCCTTTCTCTGACCTGCCTCCGAGTTTGCAACATCACCAAGGAGTTGTGTATGCATGAGTAACAGTAAGCATTCTAAAGGATCTGCTTCAAGCATTATCAGCTAGGAAAAACCAGTATATTACTACATTTTTTTAGTTTCAAGTTTTTACTTAAATTCCAGTTAGTTGACATACAGTGTAATATTAGTTTCAGGTGTAGAATTTAGTGATTTATCACTTACATACAACACCCAGTGCTCATCACAGCAAGTGTCCTCCTTACTACCCATCATCCATCTAATCCACCTCCACACCCACCTCCCCAATAACAACCCTCAGGTTGTTCTCTACAGTTAAGAGTCTGTTTTGTGGTTTACATCTTTTTTTTTCCCCCTCTTTGCTCATTTGTTTTCTTAAATTCTACATGAGTGAAATCATATAGTATTTGTCTTTCTCTGACTTATTTCACTTAGTATAATACTCTTAGCTCCATTCATGTAATTACAAATGACAAAATTTCATTCTTTTTTTATGACTGAGTAATATTCATTGTATATATCCCAAATCTTTTTTTTATTTTAAAGAGAGAAAGTGCATAAGTGGGGGAGAGGGGCAAATAGGCAGTCAGAGGAGAGAGAGAGAGAGAGACAGAGAGACAGAGAGAGAGAGAGAGAGAGAGAGAGAATCTTAAGCAGGATCTATACTCAGCATGCAGCCCAAGGCAGGGGCTTCATGCCCTCACTCTAAGATCATGACCCGAGCTGAAATCAGGGGTTGGACACTCAACCAACCGAGCCACCCAGGCACCCTGGTTTGTTAACTTCTGTTTTGTCATGGTTTCTTGTTATGGCATCCCCATATTAAATGTTTTTTGAGCACTAATGGTGTCTTCAAATTTGTATTAATATGCCTTTCTGTTAGTTAGAGTGTAACTAACCAAAGAAGAAGCAGCATGAAATAGCAGAAAGGACAAAAGGGTACCAAGCTTGCTATCATGATGTCCTTCTGTCTTCTCTGACTACTCAATGAGTCTTAATCATTTGTGGGTTATATGTTATTTTGGGAAGCTAATAAAAATTTGGGTTCTCTCTCATCTATATATTTATCTCTATCTCTATCAATCTATCAATCTATCTATCTATCTACCCATCCATCTACCTTTCTCTGTAGCAATTACTAAGCTTTTGTTTCTCAGCTTCAAGCCCACCATCTGCATCCCACTTGCTGATGGTGGAGCTGGGACTCGGTTCTGCCATTCCTATTTGGGTCTGAAGATCAAAGGTATCAAAGGGAGACTGCAGGGTTGGAGGAGGAAGAAACTTTTTAAAAAAATTTTTTTAAATAAAAAATTAATGTTTACTTATTTACCTTTAAGAGTGAGAGAGAGTACAAACTGGGGAAGGAGAGAGAGAGGGCAACACAGAATCCAAAGCAGGCTCCAGGCTCTGAGTTGTCAGCACAGAGCCTGACGTGAGGCTTGAACCCACCAAAATGTAAGATCATGATCTGAGCTGAAGTGAGACACTTTACCAACTGAGCTACCCAGATACCTCTGGAGGAAAAATCTTGATCCTTCCTATCTGCCTCCGTGGGCTTTCTGTCTGCTTATACTTCCTGCAAGGCTCACTGCTACATTTCCTCACCCTGGTGACAGCCATTATTTCTGCAGCACCAGTTGAATCCAGGCAGCAATTATGCCAGCACTTGCGGAGTCACCCTCATCTTGCTTACCTTCCTCCCCCTCTGAGAACTCGGTTTCAGCCTCTAGGGGCTCCTTCTCTAAGTTTCTGAGGTTTTGCCATTGTTCCCTTGTTTTCTGAGCACAAATGCTTGTGGTTGTTTCTTACAGTGGCAAATACATACCTTAGCATTTTCTTTTTCCTTTTTATACTTAGTTAATGATTCTTTATATATATAACAATTCTCTCTATTCAAGTAGAATAGGTCTTAGTTGGTAAATACTCAAATTTTTTTCTTTAATTTTCAGTTAATTGATCCTAAGTTAAGAAGTGCTTAACCAATAGTCTCTACATCCATGTAAGTTCTAAAATTCAGTGATTCTTAGAGATATATGATGGGGGGCATGATAAAGACAGAACATGATCAATGAAAATATTAGTGAAAATGTGAGAAATAATTGTCAAAACATAAAGGAATCATCAAGTCCGTTCTGTACCTATTTTGAATCAGAAGTGGATTATAAACAGAGTGATTATTTATAGGGAAGTAGAATAGAAAAAGGAAAATTTTTATGTGATGAAAGTGGGAGAGTAGTGTTGGCATATGGTCCGTAGGAATAGAGTACAGATTTTGACCAGCTGAAGGCAACAGGAAACAGATGAGTGAAAAACATAATATCTTTTCAGAAAGATTTTTTTATATACATGCAAGTAATATGGCTACAGAATAATTAAAAAAAAAATAACCAGTTACCTGTAGAATCACGCTTGATAATGCCACAGTATTCCTTATCACAGCAATACAGTTGCTCAAATTCAGAGCCCAGAATGGATTTCTAACAAGATTCTGGCAGCAATGTCCCCACATCCATAACTGTCAGTAGACTAATTGCATTGTCACTCTGAGGAGGTCGTAATCAGCACACTGCTTTTACAATAGAGGAATTTCCACTCATGACACCTCTGTTCCCTTAATACCTTCATCTTCTCTGCTAATAGAAAAAGAGTCACCATAGAGATATAGGTTTAAGGGCCAAAGGTTGCAAGAAAATGAAAACAAACAAACAAAAACAACATCTTTCCTCTGAGAGCTCAGCTTCTAATAAGGAAGACAGAATCCAATTTAATAAAACTTGAAAACGTCCCATAAGGAAGTAAAGGACGTTCGGTGCTAGAGTGAAGGTGGTCTGGTACAGAGGATCCTAGAGCAGCACCGTGAGCATTGCCATTGCCATTCTCCTTTCAAATGCACACTTTTTTCCGGGAACAAATTGCATCTCTAAATCATCCCTCTCCCTGTTGCAACTCACTGTGTGACATTCATCTTTTCAAACTGCTTAGCATTCAGTGGGATAAGAAAGAACTAGTTTGGAAAGTTTCATTCTGCCCTTTAGTCCAGGTCACTGGGGATGGGGCTGAGTGGTGAGTAAATGTGTTTTTTCTCCCTTGACTATTATGCAGGTAAAAACAACAACCACCATTTTAAAAAATGAAAACAGAAACATTGAAAAGGAGAACTATTTAGAAGGGAAAGCTGATCAGTCCATATGTGACTGCAAAGAAAATACTCCACCTCTTCTTAGATGAAAAAGGAGAGGATAATGGGCTGATTTTCTTATATTGGAGACTGGTTTATTTAATTTTGTCTTATTTAGAGCCCCACCCCCACCCCACCCACTGGCTGAAAGGTGAATGGTGTCATCACTTTTCTTACCAAAATTTCAGGTTCTTCTGCCCTTGTTCTTAAGTCAACTTCCTTGAGCTTAGGTTCACACATAGTGAGCTCCATGTGTGGCCAACATGGTAGCCTCTGGCTACTGTGATTAGTATAATTTAAGTAGAATTTAATTAAAATAAAATATTCAGTTTCTCCAAGACACTAGGTAACTTTCAAGTGTTCAATTTCCATATGTGATTAGTGGCTACGTGTTAGACTATGGATTTCCATCATCCGTGTGTTCCATAGGACATTTCCATCATGTCAGATGGTTCCATTAGGTAGTGTAGACTCCAGAGTACCAACCCCATTTTTGTTCTATAAAAGTGCCTTTCTTCCATTTCTTATCCCTATAAACCTCCTGTGATGAAAATTAGTGCTTCTAACAAATTTTTTCCCAGTTGCCACAGCGGCACTGTTGTGAGAGAGACAGAGGGCTCATTGTTGCCTCAGATTGCATATTCAAGGCATCATAGCTGAAGTCTAACACTGTAGGAAGCCATACAAGGTGTTTTCAAAAGCCATAAAACAGATTTGGGAGCTGTTTCCAGGGATCTGCCTTATGAAGTAGTAGTGCCACCAAGTGTTGGGTGAAAGAGGTTCAAATTTTTGAACAGAATTTGATGAAAATTCTGGTTTAAGAAAATGAACAGAATTAGCCAAGGTGACCATCAAGCCTGCATAGGTTTCAAAGCCTTATATACAATTATTCATTTATCATAGATTTTAGAACACTGTAAGAATGGATACAGGCACAAATAAATATATTTAGTATCTTTTTTATTGTAGATATAAGTGGTACAGCTTATCACCTTAAATAGCCTGGTCATTGTTTCTCCTTCACCTTGGCTCACATACGTTAGGTATTCTATATGTCCGATGCAGAAGTGCGATGTATAGCATACACCTAAAAAAGAATGAATTCTTTAAACGGTGGCATCGCCTCACATCTTCTAGATCTCCTCCCTCTTCTTCATTCTGCTGATCCCCACCTTCCAGCCTCCCTTCCTCCCCACTTTGTAGATTACAGTCTGCCTCCCTGGAGATTTTCATTCAAAATATGATGTGTATTTTATGTCTGGGGAAAAAATGCATACAGAAAAATGATGTTTTGAAAAAAAATATCTGTGTTGTCTTTATCACAGAATGAGGGAGGAAAAGTCCACTGGTCTCTCTACCTTATTTATAACTGCAGCAAAAACCTATTTTACTTGTCCTCTGTTGCCATGGTTACAAGCTTTCCCATTTCAACAGGTCAGTACAAGCTTTTGGTTTACATAAGGTCATTGGCAATTCATCTCAGCATTGCACAAACAAAAACCCTGATCTTCTCTCCCCTTTGAAAAATTATCCATCAACCCCCTGGAAGCACAATTAGTCTTGATTTCCAAAATTTATTACTCTCAGTTTATTCTTTTGCTTGTGGCTTTGTGCTTATGTTCGAGTTCTCCAAAATAAAAGACAGGTTTTGGTAAAGTAGCAACCTTAACACTTCTGTGTACCACTAATGTTCTAAACTGGATATTTTGCCATTTTGACTCCATTTATTTTATGATGTATATATTCAGCAAAGCCAGCATCTAATTAGACTTAGAATTCACTTAAAAAGTATAATATAGTTCAGATGGGAAAAAAATTGGCCAAGCATTAAGCTATTTACAGCTGCATCGTTCTGACCACTTACCAGCTCCGAGTAGGTTGTTGGTGTTTTATTTTGCCCAGTAAAAGAGAATAACGAAAATCATGATATTAACTGCATGGATGGTATGGCTAATTGGAATTCTCCTTCTTTAGGGGAAAAAGATTTTGACTGGGGGTGATGGGGGAGAAAGAGTGAGAATCCTTATAATAAGAAGCAGAGGGAGGCTGTCCATTATGTGAGAAATGTTAGTTCTCTGATAAACAGAAACTGTATCAGTGTCATTGTTTTATTGGAGATAATCTATTCAGTTCTTCAATTATTCTTATAGTTCATAGGATTGGTGAATTTTTAAATGTTCATGATTTACATAGTTGACTAAAGTAAGAGACTTCCTGTAGAGATGTATATAATGCAGATATAATGCTGGTATCTTCTGAACATCCCTATCTGTTGATGTCACATTTCTATTTCATCTTCTTGGCTTAGTTCAGAAACCTTCAAACCCTTTATTCACTGGAGACCCTTTTACAATAGATATTAGACAGAATCCACTATGTAATGACAGAGATGCTGTGACTGGAATATGAGAAGATAGTGAACGCAGACCTCCAAGTTGCCCTTCCTCTGCATCCTTTTAACCTACTCCACTTCACTCCACCAAGGTGGCTCCAAGACAATTCTTTAGAACCCTAAGGCCCTGAAAACACAATCTCAAAGAAACACCAGTTAAGTGGGGAAAATATAGACATCGTCAGAGTTTGATTCAAATCCTGTTTCAACATTTAGAAATGTGTTATCATGGATATGGCTTACATTTGGTTATTCGCTGATAAATTTGAGATGTAGGGATGGTGTACAGAATTAAAGACACGACTTAAATCGTGTTCCTAATGCATGTAGATGTTTTTCAAGGTTTATATTTCTGCCTTCTAAATTTCCCTTCCTACTTTAGTGATTCTCACCCTGCCTGTGAATCAGAATCACTTGTGGATCTTCTTTTAAATAGAAATGCCAGTTTCTTCTAAAACCTACTGATTAAGGATCCTCACTATTTGGACCAATGAATCTGGTTGTGAAGCTGTACAGCTGGTCACTATTGAGAATAACTGTTCTGTATTCTTTCATACAAGTATAATCTCTTGTCTATCCAAAGTTTATGTACCAACTCTGACCCTTTCCATAAGCTCTACTTGAAATATTTATTTGTGGATGGCAAAGTGGATGATAACACCATCTCTTATGGCCAAAATGTATAGGTTCAAGTCCTGTTTCTACCCCTGATGAGCTAACATTGGACACATTATTTATTTGGGTTCCACTTGCCTTATCTGAAAAACAGGTTTGTGACAAGCAGCCAATGAGCAGCAGAGTAATGTCCAGAACATAATAAGTAGTTGAAAATATTAACACTTATGAAAATTACTTGGCTATTCTTCTTTTTTATTATTTAATATCCACCCTTGAACTCATTTTTCTTTCTTAAAAACAAGAGAAAAAAGGGGCACCTGGGTGGCTCAGTAGGTTGAACGTCTGATATCGTCTCAGGTCATGATCTTGAAGTACAGAGTTTGAGCCCCGCATCGGGCCCTGTGCTGACAGCTCAGAGCCAGGAACCTGCTTCGGATTCTGTGTCGCCCTTTCTCTCTGTCCTTCCCCTGCTCATGCTCTGTCTCTCTCTTTATCAAAAATAAATATTTAAAGAATAATAAAAATTAAGAAATAAAATAAACAAACAATAGGAAAAAGCAAAAACCAAACACAGCTTTTTCTTAAATTTACACAATTTGAAAATATGACTATCTTTTTGTAAGTAATCTAGATTTAAACTTGAGGTATTTTATCCTTTCCTATTTGCCTTCTACTTGCCATGAGAGGTTTTCTTATTACCTAATATCTGTAACACAGATATATCCAGTCGACTGTGCTCTTTCTCATTAATTCTGTTCTTTCAGTCTCTCTCTGAATAATATTTCTTAGGTATTATATTTAATTATCAGTCACTTCCTAGATCAAAGGACATTTAAAAGATTTCCAGTGCCTACGAAAAAATATGTTCGTTAGCATAGACTTCAAATATAATTCTAATAAATGATTTGAAGAAGTGGAGGATGTTATGAAAGCATGTCGGTATTTGGTGGGCAATCTGAGATGAGACGTTTTATGAAGTTGTACCTCTTGACACCTCAGAACAGCATGAACAGTCTTCCTATGGTGGCAATAAATGAGAAATGTGTCCCTCTGATATATAATCAGAATTGTTTTCACTTTTATCTATTACTTGAGGCTTTCTTAATCATAAAGCGAGCCTACTCAACACTTCTATAATTATAGTGTCCTTAGTTAGATAGAAGTAAGTATTGTTTCTAATTCTATGAATTAATAATCCAAGAATTTTGATTTCTGTTGAAATATTATACATTTTATCCTTTTTAATTGATTTATTGCCCTCAAAGATGAATGTCCAAATCTCTAGAGGAGTAATTAAACTCTTGTCTTTGAAGATCTACTGTACTTGGTGTATCTTACTTTAGCATTTATGACAGTGCAGTGATCGTAAGTGATTAGGTAATTACCCCCTCCCACCCAACACGATCAATGTCTGACTCACAATAATCTTTGAAAAAATTGTTTTGTTTTTTTTTTTACAAATAGTTTATTGTCAAATTAGTTTCCACATAACACCCAGTGCTCATCCCCACAAGTGCCCTCCTCCATGCCCA
>NW_024080781.1:0-200780 GCF_003009895.1 Hyaena hyaena
TTTTTTTTTTTTTTTTTTTTTTTTGTATTTCTTTAGTCTGGTCTTCTGGACTGAGCTCTAGATTTACATATCAGTTAGCTCTGCAGTATCACCACATGGGTATCCAATGTATATCTCACATTTATCATGTTCAACACTGGATTCCTGATCTTTCCCTGAAAATTGTTCCTCCTCTCAGTTTTCCACATCATTCAATGGCAGCCTCATCTTTCCAACTGCTCATGTGCATTTCATTTCTGTGTTTGTAAGTTTCTGAGTCAGTTGTAACAGAGCTTTGGAACATGAGTGGTACTGGGAATGTAGGTTATCCCAATCGTGCTGATTTAAGCTCCAGCTCCTAGATGGGGCAGCAAAATGAACCAAGTCTCCCAGACCCCAGGTGACACTGAACATCATATGGCAAGTGCCCTTGATGAGGTAGTTACAGTTTGGGAGACTGCACTTAATAAATCTCTCTCTATGTATTATAAACCTTTATGTTTCTATAAAATAACATGAAAACTGTAGGAATTTTATTTTTGAGATGGATCTATGAGGTGAAAGCTGTATTTCTACCTGGTCTTCACACCTGGCTAGTTCACTGGCTCTCTGGATGTGCTAGGTGACAGAGCCATCAGTCAGCCCCCAGAGGGTAGTTCTGAGGGGGCCAGCACTGCTGAACTGGCCACACAGGCCATGAGGAGTTGGGCAAGTTGACAGAAGCCTCCCTGGGTGGACATTTTTATATCTTATAAGGGAATGTAGGCTTTGGAGTAATACAATAATTATAATGTTCTAACATCAAGAATGAAGATTTTTAACTTAAAGGACAAGAAAAGAATTTAGACAGGGTTTTCAGGTGAAGGGTTGCATTTCTCTGAAGACGGCTGTGATTCTCTTAGTCATCTTGGGAATGGTTAATCCTATGGCAGGGAAAGAAGTGTCCTTGGAAATAGGACAGAGTCAGACAGAATTCGGGCTCTGAGACTTACTAGCTATGGGGCCTAGGCTTCAGGTCTAGCTTTCCCACTGACAAGCTGTGTGGCCTTGGACAAGTTACTGACCTTTATGTTTCAGTTCCTCTCACCATAAGTGGTAATATTTACCTTGTAGAGTGTTAGAGAGACTAAGTAAAGTAAGGGTGAAAAAGGCTTAGCATGGTGCTAGACTTCAGAATGAGTACTCAGGAAGCAGATCTGTTATCATTAATGGAGTGTATATTATTTTTGGCTTCCTCTCATGGGTACCCGTTCTGAGAGGTGTTAACACTTAGAAGAGTGAGTTGAGACAGGGTTCATGTGTGTGAAATATTGTTTTCCAGTTATGTTTGATCTGCAACCTGATCTGAACTGGAAGTGCCCTCAAATTCTGGTAGAGAGAATGGTATGTGTGTCTGTGTGGGGAGGCAGAATGGCCGGGAGAGGGGGGTTAATATACACTAATCCCCTAATTCCTGGTTAGTGTAGACTGGGGACTTCAGGATTTGGAGAGAGTGTTTCTTAGACTAAAACATCCAAACTGCCCAGATTCTGAATTACTAAGGGCTACTCTATCAACTGTTAAATTGCTGTTTCTTATTTACATATGGTTTACTTGTGAGTTATGTGAATGTGTCAATATACTACAACATCCAAAAACTGTTTATTCAACCAGATGCGCTACTACATCTTACTTAATCCATTCCACTCCTATAATTAAAGGAAAATATTGGGGTGCCTAGGTGGCATAGTCGGTTAAGTGTCCAACTCTTGATTTCAGCTCAGGTCATGATCTCCTGGTTCGTGGGATCAGGCTCTGCAATGGGCTCCATGCTGACAGCACAGATCCTGCTTGAGATTTTCTCTCTCCCTCTCTCTGCCCCTTCCCTGCTCGCTTGTGCCCTCTTTTTCTCTCTCTCAAACTAAATGAACATTTTTTTAAAAAGGAAAATATTAATAGTAAAGATAAAATTGATAAAAACAAGCAAGCTGGATTGAGTGATTCACCAGGTTTCAGGGAACATTTTCACAGTATAAATAATGGTACTTGTTTGGATGACATTTCCAGTGTGCCTCTCAGTGACTCAGGTGGTCAGACACTAGTGAGGTTATCCAGGCTGAGCCATCAGTCTATTACACATGAGGCCTGATGTGCAGCTGAATTACTTTCTCTTTAGGGGAAAATTAGTTTATTTTAAAGAGAATAGTATGTGTCCTATAGCTTCCAGGAATCTCAAGTGTTTGGCTTAGAATATTAAAAAAAATAATAAACTAATGAAGTATTTGGAAGTTAAGCACTGGGAGGCTTCTCCTGAAAATAGTTACAAACTTGCATGAATTAAGAGTCTTTGGGTGGTAAGACACAAAAAGAGACTCTGACTAGCTTAAGCCAAAAGGAAATGCATTGGACAGACACAGAATTATCTCACGCATCTAAGAAATCACTGACCAGGCAGACCTCGGGAAGAGCAGAAAATGGTGTTCAATAACAGGAGTTTGTGGAGCTTTGCTATCAATGTGCAGTGTTTCAGCAAACCACAGTCTCTCTTTATTTCTGGAGAATTGGATAGACTTGGCTCAAGCCATTGTTTGAGTTTCCCCTTGGTCCAGTCAACTATGGCCAGGGGTAGCTTTGAGTCTGGCTAACGAGCACTCACTCATACAACCCTGGCAGCCCCTGGAGAAATGAACCAGGCAGCCCCCATGGGGTTCCTGTCATAGGGTATTTTACCTTTGAACTACTTTCTTTCTCCTCCTACCTTTAAAAATATTGGTGAATTTTTGTTCTACTCTTTGCTTGGGGAAGTTTCATGGTTGCTGTCCCCATATCTGGGTACTTGATCAATGATTTTCAGGAAGTTCTATCAGTGTCAGCATTTGTACTTAGTCAATTCAGTAACAACAGCCTTTGGGTAGTTCCCTTTGTGACATCTGTTCGTCATCAGTTCTTTGCTTACATTTTGTTTTTCCTTTGTTGATGTTTTTGCAGTTTTTATGTATATGGTTCTGTGTTGATTGCCATCTGATTCTTGCACATCTTTGAATGGGCTGGCCACCAGATGAAAGGAGTGGGTGGGGTAGTGAACTGTGGTAATCTGAACCCCAGCTAGGATTTATTGTCTCAAACATCCTCTCATCAAATTTGTTGCTGCCTTCATCTTAGAGGGATATTTTTCCTCAGTTGTCTTTTCTCCCCCAGACCATTTTATTGAGAGACTATTCAATAGGAAGGTGTTATTTCTTCTTTTTAAAAAGTTATGAACTGTATAATTCATACAGAAGAATAAATAAGATATATGTTTTATTAGTCCTTAAAAACTAATAATAAAAGGAACATTAACGTATAAATAGAACATTCCTGTGTCTTAGTAATCTTCTGTGTGTCCTGCTCTGATCACACTATTCTTCCCCTGGTGGTAACCACTTGCTGACTTTGGGTTCATTATTTCCTCACTTGAAAACAATTTTTAAAGTCACCTATGTATGTATATATGCCTAAGCATACATAAAAACATAATTGGTCAGTACAAACCTGGCTGAATAGGGAAGGAGCTATCTTGCTGTTGTTAGATTAAGTCTCCTGGTAGGGGCACCTGGGCAACTCAGCTGGTTAAGAGTTGATCCGACTCTTGATTTTAGTTCAGGTCATGATCTCAGGGTTTGTGAGTTCAAGTCCTGCGTTGGGCTCTGTGGGGCCAGCAAGGAGTCTGCTTGGGATTCTGTCTTCCTCTTTTTCTTCCCCTTCCCTGCTTGCTCTTTCTCTCTCTGAAAATAAATAAAAATAAACTTTAAAAAAAAAAGAAAAATTTCCTGGGAGAAAATAAACTGAACAGAGTATTTTGGACATACTTTACAGGGGGACTCTTCTAGAGAAGTCTTTGGGCAAAGGCTTGGAGGAGTTCTGGGAAAGTCAAAACATCTGGCAGGCCAGGAGTAAGGGCCAAGGGTGTCCAGACGGGAAAATGGATAGAGAGAGTGTGTTGCTTCCCAACTCTCCATGATCAACCCTAGCATTCAAGGGGTAGGTAAAAAGCAGTGGTTCTCAAAGTATGGTTCCTTGGCCAGCAGTATCAGTATCATTGGAGAACTTGTTAGAAATTCCTAGGTCCCTATGGAATAGACATCTCTGGGGTTGGGGCCCAACAATTTGTGTTTTAAGAAGCCCATCAATGATTTTGATACATAGTAAAGACTGAGATGTAGTGGATAAAAGCGTATACTCTGCGTGTCCTCAGTTTTCCGGATCATAGGGTATGGAAAGGAAAGAAGGAGCACAGTTAATTACCATATGGTCAAGATAGGCTGAGTATAGCTCATATGAGCCAGGCTCACTTGGTATTCTATGGCTGATTAAAAAGGCCATACAAGGCACCTGGTATTTGTCGGATGACAGCTCTCAATATAGCTTCTTTTGGTGACACTGCTTCAATCTGACTGCTGTCCTCTAAACCTGGTGCACAGTTATTGACCTGGGATTATCCTTCTTCATTCTACCTTGAGATTACCTTCAGTTCTGTCATCTTTCCTCAACTCCACATCTTCCTTTTTCTTGGTTTACTCTCTTGCTTTGGTGAAGCTCAACATTCAGTAGTGTCTCCCAAAAGAGTGCATGGTATATACATTTTTAGACTTTTGGAGTGTCTAAAACTATTTTCATTCTTTTTTCATACTTGATTGTTTGGCTGAATTTAGTAGAATGCTGAAGACATTGCTCCATTTCTTCTTATTTTTCAGTCTTTTTGCTCTTAGTATTGCTCTTGCAAAGTCTAAAGCCATCTGGTGCCTGTTGTTTTGAGTGTGAGCTGTTTTTTCTCCCTCTGAAGCATACAGAACCTGTATTTGTCCCCACAGTTCTGAAATTTCACAAGAATATGCTTTGATGTAGTTTTTTTTTGTTTTTGTTTTTGTTTTTGTTTTTTTTTGAAAGAGAGCGCAAGTGGGGGCGGGACAGAGAGAGAAGGACAAAAGATTCTGTGCTGACCTCAGTGAGCCTGATGTGGGGCTCAAATTCACAAACCCAACTGTGAGATCATGACCTGAGATGAAGTTGGATGCTCAACTGGTTGAGCCACCCAGGTGTCCCAATGTAGGGTATTTCTTTTAATTAATTGTGTTGTGACCCTTCCAATTTGGACTTCTATCTCTTCATCCTGAAAATTATCTTGAATTATTTTGTTGATTCCCATCTTTCCATTTTCTCTGTCCTCCTGTAATTTCTGTTTATTTGTTTGTTTTAGAAGTTGTATTTTGTAGGCTGGTTGCCTTTCAAATTTTTTGCATGTTGTAGCTCTTTTTGGTCTTGGGATGCTTCCTTTTTTATAGCCTCCCATTCTTGTTGCATGGATGCAATATCTTCTCTTACCTCTCTGAGGATATTAATGTTACTTTTGAACTTTTCTTCACTGCCAAGTGAAGAAATCTGTTTCCTTCAAATTGTTGTTGCTGTTTTTTTTGTTTTTTTGTTTTTGTTTTTGTTGTAGTTTGTTTGTCCCTATCTTCTATATTGGAAGTTTCCTTAGATGTCTGAATTGGTTGCTTGCTCATATTAAAGAGTTAAGAACTAAAAAGCTGATTGCAAGCTCTGAGCATGTGTGTGCAGGGCTCATCATCTTAAACTTTGCAGGATATGGGTGGACTATTTGTTGGAAAGGTCCAATATTAGCATTTTTACATCTTTACTCTTTTATCAAATTTCCCAGAGAAGATTCTTTAATATCCTACCTGGTCTCCAGTATTCTTAACCTGAGTGCAGGAGGAGACCAAAGCATCTCAGCATTTGGCTTCTCAGACCACGCTCATCCCCTCTTCCTTATTTGGGGACTCCCTTCACCCCTAGTTCTCTTGGCTGGGATGCTGAGAGTCAACAGTGCGCATGGTTTGTCCCTTCACCTCTGCCATCAGTGGAGTTGGCCTAAAGGCATATCTGCTATAACACCATTTATACATTACTGAAAGACCTTGTGTTCTGCAAAATCATACTCTAAAAATAGGGCTTCTGGGAAAGATGAATTATAACACCACTCAAAATTTTGTAATGTTGTATTCAGTACAACATAAAACCAGTAACAATTGTAATTAAAAAAAAAAAAACGCAACAACAATCCAGTAGCACAGTTAAATCGCCACATGCATCTGCATGCAGCATTATTCAGTAGATCCTTTGCAGCTTTAAACTGAACTGTAAGTCCTTGAGAGCTTTATCTTCTAATAGAGATCAGTACCCAAATAAAAACATCTGGTGTGAACCAGTTGTTTCTTTACTGATTTTTTTCTTAAACACAGGGCAAATGCCTTTGCAGTTTTGACACCTGCACTCTTAGTTCCCTTAAATACTTAATGTAGTAGGAAGTGTAGAGGCTTTGGAAGTCACTGAACCAGTCACTAACCTTGTAAAGGATTTGAGCCCCCCTCCCCTTTTTAGGATTTTTTAAACTGTTAAGGCGTTCTCTTTAATTGTGAGAAATCCTGCTCCTCTAGCTTCTAAACAACTGGGGAAGGTCATATATGAACCCATACAGGTTTTCCATTATATTGTATCACCTTCCTGGTTACCAGTTGTGTTTGAATTAGTTCTCATGAAAGAAACACGTATGAGATCTGAACAGACTGTATACCTCAGTCTGTGGGCCATTTCCACCCCCAGGACTTGTTGCTCTGCTCTAATGATCCTTGGATAGGCCCTTCAGAGTGTTGGAAACTTTCTTCAGGGAAATATGTACTGGCAGGAGCTCCATTCCTCCCATATCTCCATCCAGACTCTCCAGATTTGTGGCACTATACTTGCAGACAGGAGCTGTGTTTGTGTTTCTGCTTCACTGATGATACTGTCGTCCCCCTCCCCCAATCAATTTGTCATTTTTGTTGTTTTTAAGAAAAATTGAGAAAAGGCAGTGGAGTAGAATATATTACTTCACCTTCTTTACTCAGAAGTTTCACAAGAACAGTAGTTTTCGAGGAAGGTGAGGTCAAAGTTGGCCAGAATGTTACAGGTTGAGAAGTTTGCTTTGGCCCCAGAGACTTAGAGGAAATAGAAGCTATTAGTAGAGGGTGTTGGAGGGAGAGGTGAAGGAAGCATTCTCAGAAACAACAGGCTCTGTGGCTCTTGATCTAGTTTAATTGAGCCTGAATTAGGGTCTATTTAGAGTACTGTCTTGTTGTCTATCTTTCAAATCATCAGAATCCCCTAGGAACTTGTGAAAGTTCCTGGGCACCACTCATGATGACCCACTCTGGAAGATTCTGGCTGGGAAAAGAAGGAAAAAGAAAGCTAGTGCATGACTGTAATGTGGCATTTCACGTATAAAGGTGGATATACAGGTACATCTTAGAGATCCTGCAGGTTGGGTTGTAGACTGCCCCAATAACATATGTCAGTAAAGCAAGTCAGATGAATTTTTTGGCTTCCCAGTATATAAAGCAACAATGTATATACTTTAATTAAAAAATACTTATTGCTGGGGTGCCTGAGTGGCTCAGTTGGTTAAGCATCTAACCTCCGCTCAGGTCATGATCTCATGGTTTGTGAGTTCAAGGCCCACATTGGGTGAGCACCAGCCCTACTCCTCTCTCTCTCTCTCTCTCTCTCTCTCTCTCTCTCTCTCTCTCTCTCCCTCTCTCCCCCTCCCTCCCTGTCCCACCCTCCCTTCCTTTCTCTCTCTCTATCTTCTTCTCTTCCCCTTGTGGGATTCTCTAACCGCCCCCCCCCCGCCCTTTCTCTCCACCCCTTGCTCACTTGTGCCCTTAAAAAAAACTTATTGCTAAAAAGATGCTAACCATCATCTGAGCCTTCAATAATCTTTTTCAAGTCTTTTTGCTGGTGAAGGGTCTTGCCTGGATGTTGATGGTTGCTAAGTGATTGGGATGGTGGTTGCTGAAGGCTGGTATGGTTGTGGCAATTTCTTAAAATAATACAACAATGAAGTTTGCTGCCTCAATGGACTCGCTCTCCCAAACTGATTCTTTGTAGCAGATGATGCTGTTTGATAGCATTTTACCCACAGGAGAACTTCTTTCAAAATTGGAGTCAGTCATCTCAAACCCAACTGCTGCTTTACCAATGAATTTTATATCATATTCTAAATCCTTTGTAGTAATTTCAACAATCTTCACAGCATCCTCACTGGGAGTAGTTTCCATCTCAAGAAACCACTTTCTTTGCTCATCCATAAGAAGCAACTTCTCATGTGTTCAAGTTTTATCATGAGATTGCAGCAATTTAGTCATATCTTCAGGCTCCACATCTAGTTCTAGTTCTCTTGCTTGTTTCCACCATATCTGCAGCTACTTCCTCCACTAAAGTCTTGAACCCTCCAAGTCATCCATGAGGGCTGGAGTCAACTTCTTCCAAACTCCTGTTTATGTTGAAATTTTGACCTCTTTCCATGAATCACAAATGCCCTTCTCCTCCTTCAATCAAGTTAGTTAACATATGGTGTAATAATGGTTTCAGGAGTAGAATTTAGTCGTTCATCACTTACATATAACACCCAGTGCTCATCCCAACAAGTGCCCTCCTTAATGCCCATCACCCATTTAGCCAATTTCCCCACCTAACACCCTCCAGCAACCCTCAGTTTGTTTTCTGTATTTAAGAGTCTCTTATGGTTTGCCTCCCTCTCTGTTTTTATGTTATTTTTGCTTCCCTTCCCCTACGTTCATCTGTTTTGTTTTTTAAATTCCACATATGAGTGAAATCATATGATATCTATCTTTCTCTGGCTGATTTCTTTCACTTAGCATAATAAATTCTAGTTCCATCCATGTTGCAAATGACAAGATTTCATTCTTTTTGATCGCTGAATAATATTCCATTGTAGGTACATACCACATTTTCTTAATCCATTCATCAGTTGATGGACATTTGGGCTCTTTCTGTACTTTGGCTATTGTTGATAGTGCTGCTATAAACATTGGGGTGCATGTGCCCCTTTGAATCAGCATTTTTGTATCCGTTGGATAAATTCCTAGTAGTGCAATTGCTGGGTCACAGGGTAGCTCTATTTTTAATTTTTTGAGGAGCCTCCACACTGTTTTCCAGTGTGGCTGTACCAGTTTGCATTCCCACCAGCAGTGCAAAAGGGTTCCCTTTTCTCCACATCCTCACCAACATCTGTTGTTTCCTGAGTTGTTAATTTTAGTGATTCTGACAGGTGTGAGGTGGTATCTCATTGCAGTTTTGATTTGTGTTTCCCTGATGATTAGTGATGTTGAGCATCTTTTCTTGTGTCTGATATCCATCTGGATGTCTTCTTTCTTTTAATGTTTATTTATTTTTGAGAGAGAGAGAGAGACAGACAGACAGACAGACAGTGGGAGAGGGACAGAGAGACAGATGCAGAATTTGAAGCACATTCCAGGCTCCGGGCTATTAGGACAGAGCCCGATGTGGGGCTTGAACCTATGAGGTGTGAGATGACCTGAGCCAAAGTTGACAGCTTAACCTGAGACTGAGCCACCCAGGCACCCCCATCTGGGTGTCTTCTTTGGAAAAATGTCTGTTCATATCTTTTGCTCATTTCTTTAGATTATTTGTTTTCTGGGGTGTTGAGTTTGAAAAGTTCTTTACAGATTTTGGATACTAACCCTTTATCTGATATGTCATTTGCAAATATCTTCCCTCATTCCATTGGTTGCCTTTTAGTTTTATTGATTGTTACCTTTGCTGTGCAGAAACTTTTTATCTTGATGAGGTCCCAATACTTCATTTTTGCTTTTGTTTCCCTTGCCTCTGGAGACATATCTAGTAAGAACTTGCTGTGTCCAAGGTCAAAGAGATTGTTGCCTGTATTTTTCTCTAGGATTTTGATGTGGTTTTTTTTGGTCTTAATTTAAGTCTTTCACCCATTTTGAGTTTATTTTTGTGTATAGTGTAAGAAAGTACTCCAGATTCATTCTTCTGCATGTCAATGTTCAGTTTTCCCAATACCATTTGCTGAAGGGATCGTCTTTTTTTCCATTGGATATTCTTCCCTGCTTTGTTGAAGGTTAGTCGGCCATACATTTGTGGGTCAATTTTTGAGTTCTCTATTCTGTTCCATTGATTTCTGTGTCTGTTTTTGTGCCAGTACTGTACTGTCTTAATGACTACAGCTCTGATTCTTAATGGCATCTAGAGTGGTTCAGCCTTTCCAGGTTTTCAATTTACTCTGCCCAGATCCATCAGAAGAATCACTATTTGTGGCAGCCATAGCCTTGTGAAAGGTATTTCTTAGACAAGAAAGCTTGAAAGTTGAAATTACTTCTTGATCCATGGACCACAGAATGGATGAGATGTTAGTAACCATGAAAACAACATCAATTCTGTCAGAGTTCTTGGGTGACCAGTGCACTGTCAATGAGTACTCATATTTTGAAAAGAATGTCTTTTTCTGAGCACTGTTTTCTAACAGTGGCTTAAAATATTCAGTAAACCATGTTGTAGACAGATGTACTGTCAGCCAGACTTTATTGTATCATTTTTAGAGCATATGCAGAGTATTTAGCATAACTTTTAAGGGCCCTAGGATTTTCAGAATGAGCATTGGCTTCAACTTGAAGTCATCACCTGCATTAGCCACTAACCAGAGGGTCAACCTGTCCTTTGAAGCTTTGAGGTTAGGCATTGACTTCTCCTCTCCAGCTATGAAAGTCCTAAATGGCATCTTCTTCCAATGTAAGGCTGTTTCACCTACATTGAGAATCTGTTTTTTAGGATAGTCACCTTCATTGATTATCTTAGTTAGAGCTTCTAGATAACTTGCTGCAGCTTCTACATCAGCACTTGCTGCTTCATTTTGCACTTTTATATTATAGAGATAGCTTCTTTCCTAAAAACTCGTGAACCAACCTCTTCTAGCTTCCAACTTTTCTTCTGCAGCTTCATCACCTCGCAGGAGAATTGAAGAGAGTTAGAGCCTTGCTGTAGATTAGGCTTTGGTTTAAGGGAATGTTGTGGCTGATTTGAACTGCTATCTAGACCATTAAAACTTCTTCCATATTGTCAGTGAGGCTGTTTTACTTTCTTATCATTTGTGTGTTCATTGGAGTAGCACTTTTAATTTCCTTCAAGAACTTTTCCTTTGCATTCACAGCTTGGCTGTTTGACACAAGAAGCTTAGTTTTTAGCTTATCTTGGCTTTCTACATGCCTTCCTCACTAAACATAATCACTTTTAGTTTTTTATTTAACATGAGAGACATGCGATATTTCCTTTCACTTAACAGTTACAAGACCATAATAGGGTTATTAATTGGCCTAATTTCAATATTGTTATATCTCAGGGAATCAGGAAGCCAAAGGAGAGGGAGAGAGACAGGGAGTGACTGGTTGGTGGAACAGTTAGAACACACACAATATTTATCGATACGACACAGAGACATGAACAAGAGCTGTTGGAAAAATAGTGCCAACATACTTGCGCAATGCAGGGTTCCCATGAATCTTCAATTAAAAAAAAAATGCAATGTCTTTGAAGTGCAATTAAATGAGATATGTTTATAGTTCCTTTTCTTGGTCTATAGCATTTCATAAAGATGTAAAAATTCCTGTAACCACTTTATCTGTGGCAGTGGTTCAACTGCTACCTAATTAAATTTAATCAATGCCTTTAAGCATAAAGTGAATGATGTGTTAGGCCCGTGACAATTATTACTGCTTTTTTCTAAACAGAGTATTTGATTCTTACTATAAAACTCTTAATTTTCATTTTTCTTTGTGGCTCTTTTTTCAAAGGATGGAGATTTCTAAAACCTGAATTGTTGCTGCATCAAAACTACCTCTTAGTCTTTATGACATTTTGTGGTTAATTATTATTACCCTGAATAGAGTTTTATTACCAACTGAAAAGTTTGTGGATATGCTAAAGAAAAGTTTCATTAATTTATTTGTTAAAATGTACTTAGTCTACCAACTCTACTAGAAAAACAAACTGTTATTTGAATATTTCTGGTAGTTTGCCAACATTTCTTTATCATTTTATTATTCTGTAGATGCAGGCTCTCAACACAGGTATATAAACCTTGTCTATTTTTTTTAACTGAACATAAGTTCTATATCAATCTCTCATTTTATAAGTTTAATCTCAGCCAAATTAAGTTTGACTAAATTCTTTAGTCAGTTTAGGCTCTAATCCCCTAATGCCCATATACCTTCCAAGTTGAAAGTCAGTCCCAGGAGCACCGATACTTCCTAGTGGGTAAGACGGGTGGGGACAAGCCATCTTCTCTCTGTTCTCTGGTCACAAGGTACTGAATATAAATTGATATTCATTCATCAGATACAGCATTGCTTTGGTCTCTGCACTGTCCTGTCCCAAGGCCTCTCCAAGCTATTCTTACTTGTGACCTTCAGACACACACACATTTAGATGCCCTTCTCATATATATTTACTAACAAGTAACTTTCTTGTTTTTCTATCTTATGACTCCCTATCTTCCACAGTTAAAGGAGATACATGGTATCTCCTCTAGCATAGGAAAAGCTGGATTTTATGTAATCATGCATTTTCTCCAGTCCACTTGGTAATACATACTTTTTGCCATATACTCAAAAGATCAGGCTTTCACAACTAAAAATAAAAAAGATCTACTTTTTCATACATCTCTTCTCTTTGGAAATAGTAGATGCCTTAAAAATCTTAAGTTTGAGTTGGGGAAAGGTCATGGGGCAAAAAGGAATTACCAGAAATGAAAAGAATACCACTTTAATTTATGGGAAAAAATTTTCAATGTTTAGTTTTGAGAGAGAGAGAGAAAGACAGAGTGCAAGTGGGGGAAGGGCAGAGAGAGAGAGGGAGACACAGAATCTGAAGCAGGCTCCAGGCTCTGGGCTGTCAGCCCAGAGCCCAACGTGGGGCTCAAACTCAAGAGGTGTGAGATCATGACCTGAGCCAAAGTTGGACGCTTAACCAACTGAGCTACCTAGGCGTCCCTAATATATGAAATATTATCCACAATAATTATATTTGAACTTGTGATATATGATTAATACCTATTGTGCATTATAGATTTTAAATTTTGGTTTGATATTGTTTTTACTTTATGAGTATTATTTCCATATGTCCTTGTGAGGAAATGAAAGGCTGACAGCCATTAGAATGGTACTGGCATATGCTTTGCATGATGAAGATGTGACCTTGCAAATTTGATGTTGGGTTAAGAGCGAAGAGTACCTGATAATAGAATACATATTCTGCTTCCAGGAAGAGGGAATAGACATACTTTCCCCTGCTCCTCTCACTAAGTATCACAAAAGCCCTGGATATTATGTATAAAACAAACATAAGAAGACACTGTAGAGAGAAGAGGCTGATTCAACTAGGGACCTTAGGATCTGAGGAATGACCTGATGGTGAATTCTTTGGGTTTTCTTTCTGACTCATATATTTCAGACTCAATACTGAAGAAAGCAGCAACTCAGAAAATGCCAATTAGTGCAGATAAAAAAAAAGTCATGAGAAAAATTTGATCTTTTAGCCAAAGGTCTAGTGAAGGGACAGTATCATAAGACAGAAAACTTTTAGATAATAGCCACTAGACTCCAGTCAAATACCACAAAAATACCTCTTGTCTTAGTACACCTTTTCTAGTTGATAGCAAGTGAGAAGCCTAGACTCCCACTCTCATGAGGCTGTAATGAGGCACCCCAACCCCAGAAAGAAATGACATATTATCATTGCCTATAGGAAAACAACAAAATTTAAGTGACAAGCAGATTTCTTACCTGAAACCATAAAACAGAGGAAGGGAGTGACACAACATTTTATAAGTACTGAAAAAAAAAAAAAAGAACTGTCAATCCAGAATTCTATATTTAGTGAAAATATCCTTCAGGAATGAAGGGGAAATCGAGACATTCTCAGATGATGCAAAACTAAAAAAAATTTTCACCAGCACACCTACACTAAAAGAATGACTAAACAATAAACAAAACAGAAATGGTAAAAGGAGGAATCTTAGAACATCAGAAAGGAAGATAGAACATGGAAAGAGCAAAAGAAAAAAGAAAAGAAGAAAAAGAAATGGTTGAATACAATAGATTTTCCCTCTATTGCTTTTTTTAATATTCTTTTTATTATTTTTTTTTAATTTTTAATGTTTTATTTATTTCTAGGAGAGAGAGAGAGAGAGAGACAGCATGAGCAGGGGAGGGTCAGAAAGAGAGGGAATCACAGACTCTGAAACAGGCTCCAGGCTCTGAGCTGGCAGTCAGCACAGAGCCCGACGCGGGGCTCGAACCCACGAACCGCGAAATCATGACCTAAGCGAAAGTCGGACGCTTAACCGACTAAGCCACCCAGGCGCCCCTTCCCTCTATTGTTTTTAAAATTACATTTGATTGTTGAAGAAAAAATGATAACTATCTAATGTGGTTCTCAATGTGTGGAGAGGAAACAATGATAAATGAGAAAAGTAAAGGGGTATAAAGAGAAAATTTCTATCTTTCACTCAAACTAGTTAAATGTTGACACCAGTGGACTCTGATCAATGATATATATATAATGTAATGAATGCATAGAGAAAACACTAAAGGAGCTCTACAAAGAGACTTACAGGTAAATCAAAATGGAATTCTTTTTTTTTTTATTTTTTTTAATGTTTTATTTATTTCTAGGAGAGAGAGAGACAGCGTGAGCAGGGGAGGGTCAGAGAGAGAGGGAGTCACAGACTGAAACAGGCTCCAGGCTCTGAGCTGGCAGTCAGCACAGAGCCTGACGTGGGGCCCGAACCCACGAACCGCGAGATCATGACCTAAGCGAAAGTCGGACGCTTAACCGACTAAGCCACCCAGGCGCCCCCAAAATGGAATTCTAAAAATGTTCAAGTAACCTACTGGAAGGCAGGAAAAAGAAAACAGAGATCAAACATAAAGTAAAAAAAATGACAGAATTGAGGCTTAACATATTAACAATTACATTAAATAATTAAAAATGTTTAATGTTTATTTTTGAGAGAGAGAGAGAGAGAGACCAAGTGCGAGCAGGGGAGGGGCAGAGAGAAAGGGAGACACAGAGTCTGAAGCAGGCTCCAGGCTCTGAGCACAATGTGGGGCTTGAGCTCACAAATGGTGAGATCATGACCTGAGTCAAAGCTGGCCCAGGCACCCCTATAAATGATTTAAACATACCAATTAAAGACAGAGATTCACACTATATATTTAAAAATGTGTCTCAACTATGTGTTGTTTAAGAAACTCACTTCAAATATTTCAAATGATATTAGTAGGTTAAAAGTAAAAGGATAGAAAATATATACTATGCAGATCTTAAAAGAAAGAGAGAAATAAGTATATTAATATCAGATAAAATAGACTTAGAAGAAAATTACTAAGGACAGAGACAATTATTACATAATGATAAAAGGATCAAGCCACCAAGAATACTTAGTAATCCCAACTGTGTGTTCATCCTTTTAACAGAACTGCAAAATATATGAAGCAAAAACTAAGAGAAGTAAAAGGAAAAATAGACAAATTCACTATTCTAGTTGGTAACATCAATACTCCTCTCAACAGTCAACAAAACAACTAGAGAAAAAATTATCAAGGGTATAGAAGAGCTCTACCAACAGGTGCTAATTCCCATATAAAACACTTGACCTAACAGCAATAGAATATATATTCTTTTCAAGAACCCATGGAACATAGACCAAGACAGACCATATCCTGGGACATAAAACAAATCTCAACAAATTTTAAAGAATTGAAATCATATAAAGTATGTTCTCTGGCCACAGTGTTATCAAATTAGAAATGGGTATCAGAGAGATGGTTTAAAAATCTCCGAACACTTGGAACCTAAAGAACACGCTTCTTTTTTTTTTTTTTTAAATTTTTTATTTATTTTTGAGAGAGAGAAAGAGACAGTGTGAACATGGTCAGAGAGAGAGGGAGACGCAGAATCCGAAGACAGGCTCCAGGCTCGGAGCTAGCCGTCAGCACAGAGCCCGAGTGACCCAAGCTGAAGTCGGATGCTTAAACGACTGAGCCACCCAGGCACCCCTAAAGAACATGCTTCTGAGCAATCCATGGGTCAAAGGAGTCTCAAGAGAAATAAAAAAAAAATACATTGAACTGAATGAAAATGGAAATGCAACATATGAAACTTTGTGGGACAAAGCTAAAGCAGTACTGATGGGGAAATTTATAGAATTAAATGCTTAGATTAGAAGGAAGTTCATACATTGTTTGTGTAAATTTTTCCTGAATGATAATACAACAGGGTATGAGAGAGCAAGAACTGAACTTTTGAGATCCTGGAAGACTCTACCTCATAAAGGCAATGCTACCAACTGGCATGTTCCCTTATTAAAGACCTGGATACCAAAGAAAGCTGTGCCACTCAGATATTCTGAATCTGCTCCTGTCCTGCACAGTCACTTTGCTTTATGCATGTTTTTCATCCTTGGTTAATAATTAAGGAGCTATGTTAGAGTATAGGATAAGCTGCTGTAACAAGAATATCCTGAAATATAATTGCTTAACTAAGATAGCAGTATATTTTCTTATCATCTAACAGTCCAGTAACTGTTGATGATCCAGGTTGGTGAGTCTATTCAGCTCTGTGAGATCATTTAGTAACCAAGGTTCCATTTATCTCTTTGCTGCGCTAACCTAAAAGGCAGGGCTATCTGTTAGAAATGACTGCAATGACAAGAATGTATTTGCACTGGTCAGTATGATAGCCACTAGCATATGTGAAATTGAAGACCCAAACCTTTGGTTTTACATAATTTTAGTGAATTTAAAATTAAAATTAATTGCACACTGATGGCTACTGTCTACCACATTGGACATCCAGCTGTGGATACTATTCTATTCTGCATGAATAAAGCTGATTCACTACAGCATTTGTTTCTAATCCACAGAAAGGTGAAGCACTAGAAATGGAGGGAAAAATATCTTTTTTGGCAAGTAAAAGTAAAATTACAATATCAGTTTTACTCACATTTCATTGACAAAAACTTAGCCACTCTGTAGGGGTTCCCAGCACCACCCTCGGGTTCAGTGACTTACTAGGCGGGCTCAAAGGACTCAGGATATATGAGTCACTGGACTCAAGCTCATGGTTATGATTTATTACAGCAAAAGGAAGCAATGCAAACTTGGCAGAGGGAAAAGACACATGGGGTGAATTCTGGAGAAAATCAGGCACAAACTTTCAAGAGTCCTCTCCTAGGGGAGTCACATAGGATGTGCTTAATTCTTCCAGCAATGAGTTGTGACAACACGTGTCTACAAGGAAGTTCACCAGCAACTCAGCACCCATAGGTTTTATTGGGGCATTCTCTGCTTTGCACATATTAAAATTTCATATCCTCATGAGGAAAGCAGGTGGTTGGCATAAACCATATGGTTTGTATAGTTTAGGCACTCTTACCATTGGGGAAAGTTTTATATTGATGTAGGGAACTATTTATCAGTCAAATTCCCAGATGCCAGCCAAGCAAGGGTCAAGCTTACAAGCAGCTTTTCTAAAGACAGCAGTCTTTGGTCTGCTGTTCTTTTTCTCAGCACAGTCACTCCTACATGCAAGGTAGAATGGGAAATGTAGCCTCTAGATGGTGAACCACATGTCTAATTCAAACTCTATTACCATGAAGTGGAGAATAGATTTGAAAGGATAACTGGAAGTCACCTATGGAATTTGCACACTTTGTGACTTTACACAAGTTGCTTAGGCTCCCTGCTCTTTGGCTAATCTATGCATCTCTGAAATAATACATACATTGAACCATGCTTAGCACATGGTAAGTGCTCAATGACACTTATATTACTATTACCATTATTAATATTAGTCTATTCTTACAGCATGTGAGTTGGTTTATCTCTTCTTCCTTATTCTTAACCCACCAGAAACTTGAAAGTTTTATTAGGAGTGAAATCTGGCCTGCTGTCTCCTATCAGCTTTCTATGTTGCAGATTTTGGTGTCATTTTCACAGTGTAATCTGAGTGTCCTCTAGCCCCTACCTAGCTTTTGGATATAATCCTTTCTTTTAGCATCCAAATATAATAGCCAATATCCCCATTCCAAGCTGACTATAGGAAATTCAGACTTGTCTCAAATCTTCCTGAGTATTCTTGATTTCTTTTTGTTTTAAAAATTTTACTATTAATTTTTTTATGTTCTTGATTTTCTTGGTGGGTTCTTATGTATCCTGATCGTTGCCTGTCACTTCTTGCTTTGAACTCTTACTTTGGGTTTCCCTGTTGTTACTTCTTTGAATCTTTTTGTATTTTCAACCTTTCATTGTCCATTTTCCCCCAAAGGTGGACATGAACCTCCCTGCTTTCTTCAGAGCTGGGCTAGAACAAAGTTACCATATATTTGCTTTATGTTGGTAAACAAAACTCACGGAAGCTTTATGAGTGAGGGAGAAGATAGTAGAAAATTCAATACTAGACATTACAATGTCTGAAATTCCTAAATCACATCTGCCACAAGGTGCTTCTTATTCTCTTCTCTCTTATTTTTATTATTTATTATTTTTTGCCTCTCGCCTTCCTAGTACTGTCTACCCCATTGCTGGAATGTGCTACAGAAAACTGGATCTCTTCTAGACCATTCTGTGCTACTTCTAAATCCCAATCTTCTTACCGCATGCCACCAGAAGAAACTGAAAAATCCCTCAACATTTAAAAAACAGAAGCAAATACACAAAAGAAGCCCCCAAATAAAAAACTCTTTCCAAGAAAGTTGCTCTTTACTTTTATGTTACATTAGTGATTTTATTTAATTCATTCTCTGTGCTCTTTCATAACTTAGACCCTGCTGCTTCAGCTTCATTTCTGTTACTTCCCCCTTTGGACTTCAGCTATTTAGGGCTCCTTCAGTTCCTCCATCATGCTCTCTCCTGCCTCCAAATGTTTGCTCATGCCAGAGTTACCACTTAGAACACCTCCTGTGCCTCTCCCACTGACTGTATCCTCTACATTCTTTTAATGTAAGCTTAAATGTCATTTTCTTGTGAGATTCCTTTCCTGAACACTCTACTTGAGGCTCTCCTACTATGTGCTGCCCCTGATAGCTGTGTTAATTTCATAGGGCTCCTATAACAAATTACCACAAACTGGGTGGCTTAAAACAACAGGAATTTATTCTTTCACAGTTCTAGAGGCCAGATGTCTGAAATCAAGGTCTGAGCAGGGCCATCCTCTTTGTGAAGGCCTTAGGGGAGGATCCTTGTCTTTTCCTACCTTCTGTTGATTTTGCCAATTCTTGGTTGCCGATTCACCCCTCCAAACCTGCTTCCCTCTTTATGTGGACTTCTCCCCCATGTCTCTTCTCTTCTTGTAAGGCCCACCCTAATGACCTCATCTTATCTTGATTACATCTGCAAAGATCTTATTTCCAAGTAAGTTCACATTCACAGGTACTGGGAGTTAGGACCTCAGCATATCTTTTTAGGGGACACGATTCAACTTATAACAGTAGCTTACAGCAGTTATTTCTTTGAGTTGTTTTCTCTAGACTGTAAGCTTTTTGAGAACATAGACCTTGTCTGTTTTATTCACTATTATATCCCCAGAGCCTATCAGAGAAGCTGGCGCTTCGCAAATGCTCAGAGAGCATTTGAATAAATGAGTAAGGGAAAACTCTCAAATACAGAATTCTTTGTGTTTTACATTTCTACATAATCCCTACTTCTTTCCTTTCTCAAAGCCTTGGTGGTCTCTGGGATTCCTGAATCTTGGTCAGCCATCATCAAGTCCTACTGAACAGGTCCTAGCTAACTTTTGCTAATGGCTGCCATCACCTTCTCTTTTCTAGCCATTACGGCCATCCTAATTCAGGGTACTGTCATCTCTTCCCTGGACCAATAATTTTCCTCCAACATTCTCTTTCAGCCCCTTTCCAATCCATTCTCCATACAACTCTTATATATCCTACTACTTAAAATCTGTCAGTGCTTTCTCACCACTTATGGCTTCTGATGCTGTCAGTGATCTGGCCCCAGCATACACCCCCCTGCCCCCGACTCCCAAACTTTTAACCACCCTTCTTGTTCTTTCTGCATTGGATGTAATGTAATTCTCATTGTCTTAATCACAGTGCACTCTTTGTTGATTCAGATTTTTGCACGTGCTGTTCCCTTTGTCAGGAGTATACTTCCCAACCATCTTGGCCTGACTGACTCATTACTGCATATCTTTTACATCTCAGTCGAAACCCCTCCCTCAATTAAGACTCCATGACTTCCCTCCCCAGGCTGAGGTTCCCCTGCTATTGGTGACCCCCCATATAGGTTCTCAGCAGACCTCACATTTCTCTTTTGTAAACCTCATCACATTTACATTCTTAGTTCAATGTCTGTCTTCCATGCCATAGTATAAACCACATGAAGGCTGGGGCTGTGTCTAGCTTGTTCACTGCTGCATCCCCAACATTGCCTGACTTATACATGGTGCTCAACACATTTTTGTTTGAAGAATGGATGCATTCAACTGCCATTTCTCTTTGTTCTTTGATTTAGCTCCCATTTTGGGAAACCCACTGGTTTCTAGAAATCAGAATATGTGTTTCTTTTCTTGCTTGGCTCCTCTCGGTTCTTGGCTCTGTGGACTTCCCCTTACTCAGCAGGAATCCTCCCCTGGAGGAAGAAGTCTATGGTGGCTAGAGTGGGGACAGCTTTATTAGAAGGCAGAACTTTCATCTTGCTGGGGCTGAAAAGGGGAAATCTTTACCAAATTCCCAACATAGTGGTAAGGTAAGAGAGAGGGGCTTTGTGCAGATTGCCTCTCCTACCACCACTCTCAAAGGGGGTGAGGAGAGAGGGCATACAAAGAATATTGTTGGTGGGAAAGTAAATGGAGATCGATATATATGTACTGATTATTCATTGCCTCTTCTAGAAGTTCTTAGAATGTTTCTGCCTAACTTATTATTTTTCTTGAAGATGAAGATACCTAAAGACAGTATTTATAGTTTTTTTCACTCACTGACCAACAGTGTCTGTACCCCCAAATTGAGATAGCTTATATTTGACATTTAACAAATGTTTATTCAGGCCTCCTATATTCAGGTCCTGCGCCATTGGCTCAGGATGCAAAGATGAATACAATAGTCTGCTTTCTTGAGGAAAGAAGGCTGGCTGGAAAGAAAACTCAATCAGTTTTAAGATGTCATACAGTGTGGTAGGTGCTATGATAGACAGGCATGTGCGATGTTTAAGGAACCCAAAGGAGGGAAGCAGAGCTTCTAGTTATTATTTAGAAGTGCACATTGCTCTCTATCTTATACAATGGTTATGCCCTTTCAAAGACTTTTGATTGCATTTTTAAATGTATTTCCTGTATTAACATGTCTTGGAATTTTCTATATCTTTCAAAATGTTCCCTAGGAAGTTAACATTAGGGGACCTGGAGACAATTAGACCTGGACTTAAAATCTGAGCCTGTGCCTTATCTTCCAGCTGGGTGACTTAGAGAAATCGCTTACTCTCCCACATCCATAAAAGAGTGTACAAGTGCCAAGATTAAATATCACAGATGCAACACATTTAGCACATGCCTGACATGCAGTACGTTCTCCATTATATCTTTCTCCAGGTGATTGTAGCTTTTTGGGTAGTGGTGGTGCTGGTGACAGAAACCTGTTTCTATTCAACTTCACTGGATACACAGAGGCTCAGTTGTGGATTTTTTTTAAAAAGGAGTTTATTAGCATAAAAACAATTTAAACATTATATAAATATGATATAAATATTCCTTTTGTTAAAAATATGTATAAGTTAGCCATGTATTTGAGGTAAACCTACACATTCCAAGAAATGATCTGGCTCTGAAACGTCAAGGATATTCCAGCTGCATAGCCATTTTACGTTATCTTTTTCAAAATGAATACATAAAATATTTCAAGTGGCACTTCATAAAAATATAAATATCTATTCCTTATATAAATTAACTCAATATCACATATTTAAATATCAATAAATTAAAAATAATTAAAATAGTGTCTTAACCTTCATACTTTTCGTTCTTCACAGAGAACAACATCAGTTACATGCCCAGTGGACAGGTTTCTGACCAGAGAAAGGAATGCCCATGAACTACAGCAATCTTAGATGCCCAGGTGACATTATCCGAACAGCCCTGAGGCTGAATTGAAGGAAGTCTTCCAGGCTTCGCAGGGTGAGGTGAATTGTTGTGTGCCTCAGCCACTCATCCTGTGACTGCAGCTTAGCCTGCAGGCTGACTTCTGCAGTTGGGCCAGGAGTGGTTACCTCATCCTGATTTTTTACCTGAAGGAAAAAGAAAACAAAAAGAACTATTTAAGTATTGAACAAATCCTTTGCAGTGGCAGAATGCCCTGGGCTTTGGGAAGATGTTCAAATTTGGGGTGAAGGAGACTGATCGGGGTTGCCTGCTCTGACTAGCTCAGGTAGGGGGAGGTGCCTCTCCCCTGAGCCCACCTGTGCCCATCCTGCATGCAGCCCTTTTATGGTGACTGAATTCTATTCCCCAACTTTGCTACTCTATGTCTGTTATACCATGAGCATCTTGAGGGCGGCCATGGTGACTTGTCTTCCCTTATGTTAAACGGTGCCTGGCGCAAAGCCCCATACATCCTCTGTCTATTGAGGGGCCACTGATCTGTGGTGTAAGGAGGACTGGGAAGCACCTTTCCATAGACCCACTGACATGAGGCTAAGTAGTTGTGGGAGAGTTTGCACCTCCAGCTGTGGTTCTTGAGCACGACAGCATGGGCATCCCCTGGCATTTGTTAGAGATGTGTCTCAGCTCTTCCCCCTGCCAAGATCTGTTGGATCAGACGTTGCTCTATGACAAGATTCCTGGGGATTTGGTGTGTGTTTTAAAGGGGGAGGAGCACTGGTTTAAGGCAAACAACTAGAAAAGGCAGTGACAATATCAACACCCATGTGCTTGCTTCTCTGTCTAGTACCCTTCTTAGCGCACTTTGTTTGGCTCACACGCTGTGCCATCAAGCCTCCATTAGGTGAAATTTGAACGGGTAGCTGGTAGTGACCAGGGCCTTTGGTACCTGCCCTTCTAGCCTTTAAACATGCTTCTGCATTAACTCTTTTGGCAAAAAGTAGTAGGAAAGAGTTGAAACTACCACAATGACAAGAATATCAGTTGGCAGTAATTAAAATATTAAAATAATTTTTGTGCCCTCTGTTCTTTTTTATTATAGATCACTGAGCAGGATTGGATGTGCTTCATTCTGCCTCTACAGATTTTTTTCCTTCTATCTTAAGCCATGATAGTAGAAGTTGATGTTAAAATCTACCTCATTTAATAGTTGTAAGTATAGTTATTGATGTCTTTTGCGGAAGAGAGCCGAAAGAAAAAAAAAAAGGTTTCAACTATCAGAAAATATTTCTTGGATCCTTTCCTTTACATGTGGCCATCTGTTTTGAATTGGCATTGCATTCCCAAGTTGTCTAGACTCCTTTCTTTGAGCCCATTTGCCTCACACCAAGAGAGGGGATGAGGAAATGCTCACCTTACGCCTCAGCATCTGGAGCAGGACATTAGTACTGGTGTGCACAGACTTGGCATTTTCCTTATCACCCTCATACTTGTCCTGGAGGAATTTCAGGTATATCTGAAACTCCTGAAGACCAGTAGTGATTCTTGTCAGGCAGGTCTCCTAAGAGAAAAGATGGGAAAATCAGTTATTGCTAGGAAGGTATAATCAATTAAAAAAATTAAAATTACTATAATTCAGCTACTTCTCCCTCTGTCCCCTTCAGGGAGCTTCAAATACCCCTTAGCATCATATTTTGAGACATCAGACAGCATCAGCTGCCCCATTTTAAATATCTGGACAGAGACACTACTTAATCAGTTTTACCCACAAAACCTGATAGATGATGGAATGTAGCATGGAGGTCCTTCTAAGATTCTCCCCTTAATACTCTTCCTTCTGGCTACACTCCTTTCCTTGTCAATATTGGGCTGAACCTTTTATGGAATAATCAGAAGGCAGTGCAGGATATCCCACTGTCTGGAAGGAAGAGGGTGTAGAGAATGACCTCCACAGGGAGGGCAGATTGTGATCCTGCTAAGGGCAACCAACTGGGAGAAGGGCCACTTTGCGCAGGATAATTAGCTAAACCTGCTGGAGTTTGTAACGTTTGATGGCTGTGAAATTCCCAATAAAGAAGGGCTATCTCTACATTGCACTCAAAAGTAAGCTGCCTTCAGAAAGATTCTAATTGGCCTCCTTGTGAAATTTAAGCGATGTTCTTTACATTTACTCCCTTCTTTGTTGTCTGCCTAGTCTATATGCATACAGACACTGCATATCAGAGGGAGACCTTTTGACTAAGGAATAGTTAATAGTGAGTGTGATGTGTTCTTACCTGATTGAACCCAGATTGGAAGCATCCATCTTTTTCTGCCAGTTTCGGAAGATTTAGGTTGTTTTCTGCCAGTGCCTCCTTGCTGTCCTCACATTTGTTGTACTTGTCACACATCTGGGGAGGAATACCAGAACTGTTGTCATAGAAGTGCCCCAAAAACAAACACCACTAGAGGGCCGATTCATGTTTTACCAAGGCAGGAAGTTCTCGAAGAGAATGAGGTCACACCACATCAGCATCCAGGCAAGCCAGGTCTTGTGAAGATGGGCATGCTTGGGTTCAATTCTGCGTTCACCTATGACTTCACACTTGTTACTTATCCTGATTCTTGGTGTCCCTGTCTCTCCAAATTGGGGATAATGAAACTCCTCCCTTGTAAATTTTTTTTTTTTGTGAAGATGAGGCATACTATTTACATAAAGTATGTGGCACGTAGTAGGTAGTCAATAAATGACAGCAATCTTGATGATAATTAGGTGAATATAATTTGAACCCCAATTTTCCAACTAGAAGGACCTTTGAGATCATCTAGTCCAATTCCATAATTTTATAAATGGGACCCCAGGGATAGCAGGGAATTTGCCAAAGATCGCAAAGCTAGTTCAGCAGAACCAGAACTTGATTTGGTTCAGGGCTCCCAATACCCCCTCCTGTGTTCTTTCCTTTCTACCAGACAGAGAAAAACTACCTTACCTTTAAAGCTTTGTAGCTACTTTAACCTACTTATGATTTTGCCACTTTGGTGGATGATTGAGTATACATCTTATATGCTGGACTCTGGGGAGTCCGTAACCACTGAGCTTCCATAACCTAGAAGTCCTGTGATTGTCCTGAGACAATTTCAGGTGGCACTTTGCTAATCCTTCCGAAGTCCAAGAGACATAAAGAAAATTGATAGACATTACTTTTTGGTTAGGGAAAAAGAAGTCCTGAGAGGCAGTGACACCCAGCTAGTGCCAAGTATGGAGCTGGGAATGGGCCAGAGGACATGGATTTCAATCCTAGTGTGTATTTTCTAGGAGGGAAAGAAACTCCCTGAGACCAGTAGCAGAAGAGAAATGCAGAAGACAGTCTGACCCTTTGGCCTAAAATCTAAACTGCTCCAGAACCCAGCAAAGACCTCCCAGTGCAGAAGCCCTTGTCCACATCCAGGGGCCAGGAGGTGAATGCCCACACAGGCCCTTTATCACCCTCAGTTGAGCCTACCCACCTCCTTTTTCAGTGCAGAGATTTTGTCGAGGATATACTTAATGAGTTCTTCCATTTTGTCTGCAGAGGTGAGTGGTGGTCTATTTGAGGTGGCATCACCTTTGGAATCTCCTCCCAGGGGTCCCGGGGTAGGAAAAGCGGTAGCCATCACCAGGAGCAGCCCCAGGGAGAAGGCGAGTGAACTGAAGGCGCCTGTTCCGGAGGCAAAGGAGAACAGCCAGTGAGCAGACGGCACAGCTGGGGGAGCTGTGCTTCTGACTGTTGGCTGCCTGCCAGCCCTCCCAGCGGACACACACCCCTCCCTTAGCCGCTAGGCTGCCAGGCAGTTCCAGGGCTAGGGATTTCCTTCACTTACTTGTGGAGAGGAAGGTCATGGCTGGGATCCTGGAGGGCAGATGAAGCTCTCTTTCGTTCCTGGTGGGCTCGAGGGCAGAATGAGCCTCAGACATCCCCAGTCTTATATTTATTGGGGGTTGAGACTCTAATATTGAGACTCATGGGAAAATCCCACATTTGATAAATCTCTGTTGGAGGGTGGGGGTGGGGCCAGGGCGGGTGTGGCTGATTGGAAACCTTATTAAGATTGTGCAATGTGACGTCCTTTAGCATCACAGGAATCACAACTGGGGGGTGGAGGGGAAAGTGCCGCTTAGGTCATACCAAGCTAGCCTAAGAAGAAGGATCACTCTTCCTTTACTTTCTTTTCTGTTTTTTTTTAAAATTTTATTTATTAATTTTTTTTAGTGACTCAGCATTTTGGCAGGTCTTAAGAAGGAAAGTAAAGTTGAAGTCATGCACAAAGTTTTACAGGAGGGGGGGCAAGAAGCTAAGGCTGACTATGTTTACTAGATTAACAGGCTAGGATTTAGTATTTCAGTTAATTCATAGTCGTGAAAACCTAAGACGTTTTGACCTGAGCTTCCTCAGACCACACCACAGCCCACTAGTCTGGGGTTACAAGTAAGATGCTACTAAGAGCGAGCCATCTGCAGGACTTTCCTCCGTTTGCTGGCTTTCTCCCTGACCATCTGTTGCAAAACTGTTTGACTGCCCCCAAATCTCGTGCACTTGTCTCTAGGAGTTTCCAGGTGCCGTGTGAGGTGTACACTTAAATGACTCCTCTGTGCCGCAATGAGGCATCTGCCAGTTTCTTTCTCACCTCTTCCAGCCCACTTCAGCCAGCCCAGCCTCAGCCCTGCTTTCTCCCTAGTTGCCCCTTGGGACCCTCCCTGTGAAGACTGATCTCTCTGCCAAGGGGTTTATCTTGTGCTGCTAGTGCTGTCCCTACTGCTGGTCAGAGGGTGATCCTGCTTCTCAGAGGGAGCCCTGAGGAGGCCAAGTGGGTATTCTCTCTGCTGGAGCCCTCAAGTTAGCAACGCCCACTTGGTTCATGGCAGAAGTGGCGAGAATACTACTCACCTCTTTGTTAGGATGTCAAAGAAGGACTCTGTGACATTTTCTAGAGCTTGTGTTCATCGCTCCTTTAGGATTGGTTTTGAGTCCAGAGGTGGCTGAGAAGAAATCTCCTAACACAGACACAGGCTCTGAGGCTCTGAATCATGCTTTCTCTCCAATGCCCCAGGCTACCTTATCAGGTTGAGCTTATATAGCTTATACAGGTTCTCTCAGGCCTTATAATGACGTTTCTTGCAGGAGGGTCCTTGGTCTCATGCAAATGAGCTCTAGGTCAGGCTGTTTTACCAGTCTCCCAGACACCCAGGCAGCTCAGAAGATTGGCTCTAGGCTGAAACTAGGACCTTTGTACAGCTCCAAAAAAAAAAAAAAAAAAAAAGAAGAAAAAGATTTACAAAATACAGTGTTATCACAATCAGCTTCTTTGCAAAGATCTCATCAGGATTGCTAAAACAAGGACCTCTGCTAGAATATTTAAAATACAATAGGTTTACTCAAGTTTTGTTTTGTGAACAACACTTTAGGACCCGCCTATTGGGGAAAGTGAGATCATTCATTCTTTCACTGACTTTCTAAATGGAGGTCCTGTGGCCAGTTGTCTGAAAATGAAAATGGGAGAGGATGGTTGGTTGAATGTTTTCGCTTTTACTGTTCTTGGGTCTTGAGCAACTCAGACACCCCCCAGCTGAGCCCTCTCTCCTGCACTAAATGAAGCCACTTCTCCTGCCCGCCCTCAGCACCCCCGCTGTGATGAATGCAATAGGCCTCTCTAGCATGGGATTGCTTTTTCTCATATATCTATCTTTTAGAAAATATGACTCAGTAAATTTCAAATACTTAGTGACTCAACAACAACACATGGATATTTCTTTTCAGTTAAAAGTTTTAATTTTTAAAAAATATTTACTTAATTTTGAGAGACAGAGCATGAGCAGGGGAGGGCAGAGAGAGAGAGGGAGACACAGAATCAGAAGCAGGCCTCAGGCTCTGAGCTGTCAGGACCCAGAGGCTGATGTGGCGCTCAAACCTGTGAATTGCGAGATCATGACCTGACCAGAAGTCGGCTGGCCAACCGACTGAGCTGCCCAGGTGCTCCCAATTAGAAGTTTTTAAAGTAGGAAATACACATACATCTAAAATGTTCAGACAGGACATCAGGGTATATAGGGAAAGTAAGTCTCCTTCCTTTCCAGCTCCTCTCCTTAGAGGTAGCCCCTGACCCACAGTATTTTCACTTAAATCCTCTGTTACCATAATCTGGGTGAGGTTTTCTTGGCGACCTAGGGACTCACCTCTGTATTTCCACAATTGGTTTACATTCTGTATGCACATACCTACACATTTGTATGCAAATAGACACACACTTTAATTTCCCATTGTGTGGGTGCCACCTAGGCAATTCTCTATGCCATAGAGCACAGGCTTTTGAGTTGTACAACGTGGGTTTAAAGCCCAGCACTGCCACTTGTGGTATGACCTTGGCTAAGTTACCCCAAGGATCTGTCCCCTTGTTTGCCCATCTAATAAAGCTGGGATAATAGCAGTTCTTCCCATACTGCTGTTGTGAAGACTGAAGGAGATGAAGTGTGAAAAATCCCTGGCCCATAGGAAGGAAGCTGAAAACATGTGCTCTTTGTAACATTCCGTGGCTTGGAGTCTCTGCATTGGGGAGCTCCTTCAGCTCAGCTTGTCAGCCCACGTGCTGTCCTGCCTGTGAGGGAGGCTGTGAATGAGCCACACCACTGTGCCAGTGATCAGCTGGTCTCCCAGTCATTATTCCTTGGAAGAAATGAGATTCTGTGTTTTGTTGAAAATGCCTTATGGCAAAAGTGAAAAATGCAGGAAAGAAAGTGGTTTCATCTCTTTTTTGAGAAGATTAGTATTCCTAAATCTGACCTCTCAATTTAAATATTGAACCCAGCTTGTGTTTTTCTCCTACACCATTTCCAAGGCTTGCTGCCAAGTATTTTTATGACAGAAGCTCTCAGCCTTCCCTGTCAATGGCCATCATCTTTATTTAAAGTCTGGGAAATGGGAAGACCCAGCTAGGGTAAGGAGATCAGATTTTGTGCTTTTGGCAGCTAGGAAAGAGCAAGTTGTGTGGTGGTGGGAATGCATGTGTATGGGGAGGTTGGAAGATGCTGCCTGCCACCTTGCATGGTCTTAGCCTCTAGGATCTATACTAGTGTCAATGCCTTGGGATGGCATTTGCTTGTTGGAGAAATGGGCTCTTTTTTGCTCCAAAGGATTGATACAACATCTGTAAGTCCACCATGATAGCTTCCTTTCTTTGGATCTCAATGGATCTTCCACTTGGAGAGCTAATGCATCATATTTTAATATGTACGAATGACCAGGAAAGGCCATGATGTCAGCATTTATTAACTAATAACCTCAGTGGCTGGATTGCACCACAGCTGATTTAAAGTGCCTGCCAGCTGAGACCAAGAGAGAAAGGACAAATGGGAATTTACAGGCAAGAAGAAGAGAAACCAAGTAGCTCTGCATCCTTTACCACCTTATCCAGGCAAGCTAGTCCCATCTGTGCCCCTCAGAATTACTACCCATGACTGCTTTCCTACATGTTGTTGGGGTCCAATTCAGAAAGTTCATCAATGCATTCAAGGTGAAGGAGAAAAAGTAACTTCCTTTTGGTCTTAGTCTCTCAGGAGAAGAGCTGTTCTCCACATCTCACAAGTTAAAATGTGGTATTGTGCTCTCTTCTTTATTCCAGGTATTGGTGGTGAGTGAGTCTGTGATTTAGTGGGAGGGAGTATCCCAAGAAAAAGAGAGAAGTCACTGAGTACTAGGGAACTTGCATTTGCTGTCAGAATGTAGTTTCACTTGTCACTAAGTCATAAAAAGTTTGCAAACTGAAACAATGAGTTATTTAACAGCTCCTTCTGGGATTGAGTCCGGCAGAGCAGACTCCAGGCCTGAAAGGCTCTGGGAAATGTGTGCTTTGGGAAAAGTGGTCATATTATGTGGAGAGAGAATATTAGGGACATGTGGTATGTCTCCTTGGAAAGGGCTGGCTGATCTTGGAGGACAGCCAGCCCTAGAGACCAGAGCTCTGGACAGTTCCCAGCCTGGCCCAGTCTTAGTCCTAGCCTTTGCTAGCTTAACTCTGATGGCCAGTTGTAGCTCCTGATGCCTTTCTAGTCTGGCCTTAGCTTTTCTGAGGGCAAAGGTGCGCTGGGGTTGTGCCTAGTTTTCCCGAACCCAAGAAAAAGGCACATTGGCCTGCTGGGTTCTTGCTTCCTAATTGCACACGATGGTCAATGAGGAGGTCCTCATTGTTTTGCCTTGTTTCCTTCTCCTCCTAAGTGGAAAATCCCAGGCATTTTAGGAGGGAAGTGGTCTTCTTGGGACAGCAATATAGACTCCCCTTGCCTTGAGGACCACCCCCCTCATCACATCCCTTTTCCTCTGGTCTCTAAACCTGGAGGAGAGTGTTTGGATCTCCAGTTGTTAATAAGCCAGCTGCTCTGAAGCTGGTTTGGTGATGAGAACTTGCTTTGCTGATCCTGAAGGCCCCCCACTGGCCTTGCGCCCCAGGGCTGGGGAGGTCACTCAGGCTTAGTTTCAGTGTTCCATCTCTTCTCCATCTGTGGGGTAGGTCTTCTGTGTTGGTGGCTGCTGGTTCTGCTTTACAATTAGGAAACTTCAACATGTCAGAAAGGAGCACAGAGTTAATTTATTCTCACGAGTCATTTGAGCCATCTTTGGTTTCTGTAAAGGTCTCAGTTCTCTTGAGTTTAGTGTCATACACAGAAACTCAGCATGCAAAAGCATTGGTTGGTTTCTTCTACTCTTTCCCTCAAAATTAAGGTACTAAGAACCCATTTGAACGCATGCAATGGTAAGACCAGGGGATTCTGCTGGTCTGGCTATGACATTTTTCACCTCCTTTCCCTGTCCTTCAGGCTACTTATTACTAAAAAGAAAGTATCTCTGTATTTCCAAAGTAAGCCTCATGTATGTTCTACTTAGCAAACTGAATCGATGAAGGTAGGGAAGGTCTCTCTAGTTCTCATGGTGGAATAATTTCCATGAATATACCTTGGGCATATTGAGCACCCTGTAGTTCTGAGATATTGAAGTTTATTATTCCTAAAGAAGGGTTCCTGGATTAATTAAACCTATCACAGAAGAATTCAGATCCAGGTAAGCAGGTCAATGAATCACAGGTGATTTCTATTGAGTTATTGAGTTCTATATAACTGTGTATGGGTGTGGTTGTACACAGGGCAGGGCAGAAGTGTTGACCTGAAGACCATGGCCGTGGCGCCAGGGAATGTTCCCCTCACTGTGTAGGGCTGGCCTTAGATGCCTGGGTTCCTGGGAAGCTGGGCTGCTGGTCCACTGTCACTTTGGTCTGCCAGACCTGTAGCTCCTCCTGTGGGTCTGCACAGTGTTCTGGGTCTGAGCAGCAGTTTTGTGTTCCCTGAGGACTCTGTGGGATGATGGCTCTATGTCTCCCATCCTGGAGGCCATGTTTCTTTTGTGCTACTTTACTATAGGTGAAAGGTATTGTCAGGAGGGAAGGCATGGCACTAGTCAGTTTGGCAAGTGATCAAAATGCATGGAAATCATTTCCTCCACTCTGGCATTTGAAATTGTCTTCTTGGGAGCTGGTGAGCTTTTAAAAGAAGAGACTGCACTCCCATAGGTTTGTTTGGGCCTTGGTACTTAAGCAATTGCTACTAACTGCCTCAGCTTTTCTTGTCCTTCAGGACAATTGACAAAGAGGCTATAATATATACTCCTTTCTCTGTGGTAAGCTTGTTGACTGAGGCCTCAGTAAAGTTATTGAAGGCAGCAGGTATATAATACAGATTGGAGCAGGTCAGATGTGAGAAGAAATTTGGGTTCTGGGCTTTTTCCATCTGATAATGTGTGGCCACTCTTTTGACCAAGTTTGTCAAGACCACTTTGGCCTTCTTGACTTGTCGTAGATTGCAGAATTTAGGAGGTTGGGGCTTTTTGCTGCCAGGAAAAACTTTTGTCTGAATATATGATTTTCATAAATTAGACTTGTCTTTTCATTGCATTGCTGAATCTTTGGTTTCTTGTATTTCTTCAGTGTCACTGCTGGAAGATATGAGCATTGGGATGGTGAATAATGGGAGGATTTGGGACAAAGTGCTCTCCCATTTCAGGGATCCGATAGAGGTACTCTCTTTAAATTTCCTCCTAGCTCCAGTGTTCAGTGATTCTGTGAGTCTTCATTTAGTCACACGTAATAATCCAGATCCATACTCTTCATGGAACTATAGAAGCAGGATATTCTACACTGGGAAATAGTTCTTGGAAATCCAAAAGTCTAATGCTGTCTTCCAGTTCACACCCAAGTATGGCTACTTGGGATGCCACCCATTTTGACATGCCTAGGATCATGGAGACCATGGGCAGAATAAACTTATTTGGAAGATGTCAAAGCCCAGACTTTCAATGCAAGGAGGCAGCAGATTTATTCATTATCATAGAAGTAGAAATAGATCAATATTCAAAATTTTAATTATTTTTAACTTAAAAAAGAATTACACATGTAACATATATTTAATGTTGAAAACTGAGAAAATAGAGAAAGGCAAAAAGGAAAAAAATTGCAAAATAATCTTCTCACTGAGTGGTAGTCACTGTTATTAAGTTGTAATAATCCTTGTTAGCTTTCTGTGTAGCTATACATGTATACATGTATAAACATATACCAAAAAATACCATGCATAGTGTGTTATCTTCTTTTCCTTTCAGTACTACTTTCTGGGTAATTCTCCTAGTAGAGGTGATGTAAATAATGGCTGTTGAGCAACCATCTCAGACTAAAACCAGGATGGAGTTCAGGCAAATGTGTGTTGGTCCTGGCCAGTTCAGCTCAAGGAGAGCCGACTGTGCTCATTTCTTCCTAACTCTGCATTCACAATTTCCTTTGGTAGCTTCATATTAGACAGGGTGGGAGTGTTTACACTATGCAAATTGACAAATGCTACAAACCCACCCCCTCCCCCAAAAAACTAGTTGGTAAATATCTTCTGGCCCACCAGTGGGCCCAAGAGAATACAGGGTTATTTTGGAGGCAAATAGCAATGCAATCTAGAGATTGGTTATTATATGTGTACTGTTTAGGGACTGTAGGAAAAGTTATGTATCAAAGACATTGTCTGATCTTACACTTCAAAGGAAAATAGCCATAAAGTTTTTTATTAAGGAAAGAAATTGTTTTGGCATGCTGCTGCTATGTCCCAAAATGAAGGCTGCAGCATCTATAAATGGGTAGGCACAGGCTACCAGCTGAGTTTGGGGGAGTCAGGACGTGCGTCGGACAGAACTTCTGTTCTACAGAATTAGATGCCTTTGAGTTTCCCTTGCCAGATACCAGCTCATGCCTTAGTAGATCAGGGCAGAGGCTAGGCCCAGGCCTTGAGCCATGGCCAAGTTAGGGACAGGAGATTTGTCACAGTGAGAGAGTTAGACACAGCAAAGTGGCAATACACAGGCTTAGTGATTTCTGCTTTGTCACTGTTCCATCCCAACCTGGCTGATGAATAAGGAATCCGGCTTTGGGGCCCTTAGTGGACAGGATGAGGAGAGCCCTGAAGCATTCTTAGGGTCCCCAAAGGATTGCTTCTTGGGTCATAAGGTTAGCTCTTAACTGTACCCAAATCACAAGGAATCACTTATCCTGCTGTTATTCTTGGCATTGTGTCTTATTGTACTGCATTCTCCTCTTAATTCATCTCTGTTATAGTCCTGTTGCATATTTCTAGGATGTTGCACTAGGAAAACAAAGAGTTTTAAATCCAACCCCTGCCTCCTTCTGAGGGCACCCGCATGATGACAGGAACCTGGTTGATACTTGACTACGTCAGAGTCCAACTTCAGAATATTGAGTAAAATGTAAAACTCCCTGTCAGAAACTTGGTGTGATTTACATGGCTCAGCTCCCAGGCAGACCACATGAGACCTATGCTAATTTTTTTTTTCCTCTCCAAAGGACGTAAGTCTTCTCATAACAGTTTCAGTGCAGGGTAGAATGACATCTTGCAGATGCCATGAGATCTCTCAGTTATGAACTTCCATGAAGACAGACTGCCTCCATCCTCCCGGAAGTCTTCGCTGACCCATTTCCAGGAATAGTGAGGGTTCTCCTCTGGGCCCTTCCGCAGCGTCATGTGCTGTAGTCATCTATTTCTAGGCAGCTTGATGACTCTGGAGACAAACTGCCTGGGTTCAAATCCCTGTTCTGTAATTTCAAACTGTGGTCGGCTATGAAGTTATTGAACTCCCCAGCTTCATTTTTCTCTTTCATAAAATGAGGGGTAGAAATAATACCTTACATCACACAGTTGTTGGAACCTATGTAAAATATGTAGCATGCTGCCTGGCAATAGGAGGAGCCCAATAAGCATTAATATTGCTCTCTCTGCCATTGACTGAAAGCTTCCTGAGGGCTGTATCTTCCAATGTCAGCAAATAGCAAGCACAGTTGTGAGCACATGCCAGATACTTGGGGCTGATGAATGAATGAAAGGGGGTATCCTTTCAATTGATTTGTCAAAAATAACCATCAAGAGTTTAGAAATAGAAAATAGGTTAATACATAAAACTTTCTTTGTATGTGTGCTTTTTATAGGTCATATAAAATATTAAGCTCACTTGATTCTCAAATTACAAAGACTGTAATATTTTTTCAATAATTTAAAAATGCATACATAGGTATCTTTATTCCATATTGCAGGCAGTACAGTTTACTAAAAGAGGTGTGGATTTGAGAGACAGACTTGGTTTAAATGTTAGCCCCATCATTTACTGCTCGTATGGCTTTGAGCAAAGCTTCAACCCTTGTGTCAGTTTCCTCATTTGCAAACTGTGGCAAAGAAAACTTCCCTTCTGAGGGTGGTTGTGAAAATTGGATGATATCACACCCATAAAGCATAGTTATCAGTATGTACAAAATTGCCAGCAGATGCTAATTTTTAAAAAGTTGCTGTTATATTACAGGTGGGGCAAGGGACAGAGGGCAAGAGAAGGGAAATAGGAAAGGATCAAGGCAGACAAAACATGATGGAGAAAGACAGCTGAAAAATTGAAATAACCACCAAAAAATAAAGACAAATAAAATGACCTATAGATTCATTTTGTGTTAAAATATTGTATTTTTAGTTTTTAGTTTTTGCATAGGTGACGCATACCGATGACACAAAATTCACAAGGTACCAAAGGATACTCAGTGAAAAACTAATCACTTCCACCTGCTTGAGCCAACTAGCTTATCTCTTCAGGGACAAGTACTTCTACTGGTTTTTGTCTTGTGATCCTTCCAGAAATACTCCATACATTGATAAGCAAAACATTCCTACTTCCCATGATTTAGTTTTATTCTTCTGCATAAGTGGTGGTGCACTAATTACATCGTTCTGCAGCTTACTGCCTTTATTGAATATGTTTTAGCAATCATTTCTTTTTGAGAGATACAGGGCTGCCTCCTTCCTTTCGGCCCCTGTATTCCATTTATTAACCCATCCCCCCATTGGTGGAACTTTAGGTTGTTTCCAATCTTTTGTTATTACAGATAAAACTACAATGAATAATTTTGTCTGTGATTTCACACATGTGAATGTATCAGTGGGATAGTTTCCTGGAAATGGAGTTGCTTACTCAAAGGATACCGGCAACTGTGATAGACAGATAGAGGTTGTACCAATTTAATACTCCCTCTGGCGAGGAGTGAGAACACCTGTTCCTCATGCCCTTGTCAGCACATGATATTATCAGTCCTGGTCTGTGTCAGACTAATAAGGGAAAACTATATCTCAGTGGAATTTTAATTTGCATCTATCTGATTACAAGTATGTTGGAGTATCTGGTGAGATATGTGAGAACAATTTTTATTTCACTTTCCACGAGCTCTCTGTCATATCCTTTGTCTGAGTTTTTGTTGGTTTATTGATCCTTTTCATATTGATTTAAAGGGGCTTTTGATATACTACGAAAGGTAAACTTTTGTTTTTCATGTGTATTTTTAATTTTTCATTCATGTTTCTATCATTTTTTAGTGGCTTTTTTTTTCTTGGCCATGCAGAAGGTTTAGATTTAGACAAAGAAGAGTTTATATCCTTTCGTTTATGGCTTCTGGATTTTGTGACACTCATAAAAAGTCTTAGTCTAGTCTGAAATCATGACAATATTATTCTAAGTGTTCCTCGGGTATCTTTAAATAATAAGTTTTCAAAGTATTGAGCAAATACAGACTATGCTTGTCACATAACAAGATGAGCTAGTCCTGTCCACACTCTGTTGTAAATGCACACACACAGGGAAAAATGTAGGTCTTACTAGAAATGAGGATAAGCAGTACTTTTTCCTCTCTTTGTACTTTGTTTTGTAGGTTTTCTTCATTGATCGTGTATTACTTTGATCCTTGAAAGATATTAATTAAATAAAAATGTATTTCTACCTCCTTTAACTGTCTTTCAAGATGTCCCTGGGTCCCTGGATCTTATGGAATGCTGGTAATTCTGCCTGTTTTGCTTTGGAAACTGTCTGGCTTCTACCCTGAACAGCTTTGGCCCCGTCCTAGTGACTTCTTTTTTGCCAAATCCATAGAAAGTATTTTAGTGCTAGTCTTTTCCACTATCAGATCTGAAACTCCTGACCATGCCTTCCTAGTTGGCCTCCCTGCTGGTCCTCACTCCTTCCTTCTTGTGACTGCTGCTCAGTCAGCGGTTTCACACATGTGTGTGCATGTATCAGTTGGGATAGTTTCCTAGAAATGGAGTTGCTTATTCAAAGGCTATCAGAGACTGTGACAGACAGATAGAAGTTGTACCAATTTAGTCTGTTGTCCTAGCTGATCCCTGAGCTTGCTGACATTTGGGAGGGCTCCCTGTGTACCAGGTGCTCTAAGTACTTTGCATAGCTTATTTCATTTTTGTCCTCACCACAGTTTTTTAAGAGATCATCAGTTGTATTTTTCAGATGAGAAAATGGAGAATTAGAAAAAGTTGAGTAGTAAGTGTAAGAGTGCCAAGTAGGGCAGAGCCAAGATTGGAACCCAGGGACTCTGTGCTCTTAACTGCCCCTCTAAACTGCATATCGTATGAGCATACTAAACCATCTCAGGCACTATTTCCGTGCCTTCTGTGGCCAGGTCATCCCTTTGTGCACTTACTTACCCTTTTGCTTTTACACACATGACTCCAAAGTGTATGCTTGGATCTCCCTTGCATGCTCAGATCTCCCTTGCATTCTAGACTGATTGTCTAGACATATTCAGTATATGGTGAACATTTCTACTTAGATCTTCCACAGACACCTTAAATTTAGCATGGCTGTATTTCCTAGTTATTTTTCATTGTGCCCAGTGGAAAAGTCTGACACATGAGAACCTGGGAGACTTAAGCTTACTATTCTATAGCTGAGGTTAGCTTTTTGCTTTAATTAAGTTTGAGTCCATTTATCAGCACCTACTAAGACCAAGGCCCCAGCTCTCAAAGAGCTTTCAATGATTCAGCTTGATTTGCATGTCCTTAGACTTTTAATGCCAATAAATTCATTTGGAAGATTGGTTGCGTTTTCCCCACAGCCCAAAGTAATTTGCTTATCCTGATCGGAAGGCCCATTCATTTCCTAAAAATGAACAGGGCTTCCTCTCATGGAATAATTAACATTGAAGGCCCAGATCCGTTTAAATCCCCTGAGAGTCTATGTCCAATCCATTGGACTTAGTAATCACAGTGAACTTGAAGTAGGGCATCTGATTTAAAAACATTCCAGTGGGAAGAGGAAACTTCAATCAGAGGAGGAATCTTCTCACTGAAAGATCAGCTTTTGTGCTTTTGCAATTGATGATAATCACCATAGGAAGGGCATTACTGGTTTTTTATTTACATCTCTCTATTATAAAAAAAATTATAAAAGCACCAGCTAATTGTAATTGTGGCAAGACTGCCCACCCCTTGAGATGACCACTGTTAATAGCTGTATCACTTCACAAACGCTGCCACAGGCTCACAAGAATGAATACAAACAGGAGCCATAATTACACCTACAGGAGTGGTGTAATGCATATTACTTTGCAATTTGGTTCTTTCTCTTAACTCTATGTCATGAATATCCTATCCAGGTTATTATTATTTTTAATTTTTAATATTATTTTTAATAATATGTAATATAGCATATTCCATGATTTATTCAACCGGTTTCCTTTCGATGAATACTCAGTTTGACTGTCCAGGGCCTATCCTTTCAGAGAGTGTTTTTTGAATGGTATCTCTTTGTCTCTCTTGTTGGGACCTTGGTTATTTTATTTTCCTATTCGTAGTGATATTTGGGACTCTCAACCTTGGGTACTCTGGCTTGTTTCTTGAGGTAGCCATTAGAAGGCTTTCTCAGTGGATTCTGCGTCCTTTTTTTCCCAATCTCTCAGGTTTTGTAAGGTTTCCAATGGCTTCAGGTCTTTTCCGTGTGATGTATGGGTGTGAGTGCAAGTACGGAGCTCCTTACTTCTCCGCCATCTTGCCCCTCCGATGAACACTCAGTTTGTTTTCAGTTTTCCATTTCTATAGGCAAGGCTACAGGAGACATCCTTGTACATAAATTTTTACATAACAAAGGATTTATTATTAAAGAGCTATCAAATAAGACTGTTAAGCTACAGAGTTGGCTAGTTTCTAGAACCACGTTACTACATGAGCAGGGGAATGGAAAAGGGAAGTGATGTACTTCTGTCTGTCAGGTACTACAGTAGGTACTTTCCGTAAGTTGCTTCAGTTCATCTTGGTCTCCTGGCTCTAGTCATGTCCTGGTCCCTCCTCTACATAGCCCAGAGGTTATATAAGCACATCACCCCTGTGCTTGGAGGCCTTGTGTGGTTCCCATCCTCCAGGGTAAAGGCCAAGTTGCTAATATGGCCCTCAAGGCTTTCCACAGTTTGATGTCATCTGCCTCCTCAGTCGTGCCCCTCTCCCATTCGCTTCGCATTCCAGCACATTCCAACTGTTGATGTTACCCACCTGACCAGGCCACTGCAAACTTCTCAGCCTTTGCTCTGCCTTCCTCTCTGTTCTCATGGTCCTTCTTCGCCTCTTCCCCTGGCTCTTCTTTCACTCACCAATTAGCACTCAGTCCCTTGCTCCTTCAGAACAGCTTTTGCAGTCTGGTTTATGAATCAGTAAGGCTGGATTATGCTGTAGTGAGTTAAAACCCACAGACCTCAGTGGCTTAATACACATTTTTTGTTTGGTCAAAGTCTGCTTCAGGTCTGGGTCCTCATCCTTTCTGGCAGCTCCCTTCAGTGACCTGCATGGAGGAGCTGATGGAGGCTCTACTATCCTGTAATTATATCATCCAGAACACTTAGCTCTCCTGGTCCACATGGCAGAAGAGAATGCTGAGAGTGTCATGCTGGCCCACTCGCCAATCTATTATAGTGCTCTGCTTAACTGCCTCTCATGAGGTCAGAAGGAAAGGAGAATTGACTATGGATTAGCACTAGAAGCTTCTACAAAGGTGAGATGCCACCATTCTCTATATGTCTATTGAAATTATTATGCAGCATTAGAAAGAGAATTTATGCATGTCTTCTAAAGTAGACACTCTGAGAGTAGAGGACTTTACCTTGTTCATCTTCATATCTCTGGCATCTGGCACTTGTCTGGCACATAGGAAGTGGCTGAGAAACTTGTATTGACCAAATCCATTCATATAAATCAAGTCATCTACCCATTTTAGATGAGACCTACAGTTCAAAAGGGTCAGTTAACTCACCTTTGATTATGCAGCTGGGAGGTAGAAAAGCTGGGTTCAAATCCAAGTCTGTCAGATTCGAAAACTCATGCTTTTTGAAAAGGTACTAGAAGTTAAGATTCCAAGGTCTGACTTGGGACAATGAGCAGTTCACACAGGCGGAATGAATTCAGTTTTGCAGACTCAAGAACACTAACTGTCTTTTTTTTTTAAATAATTTTTAAAAATATTTGTATTTGTGTGTGTGTCTGTATGTATGTATGTGTGTGTGTGTGGGTATGAGAGAGAGAGAGAGAGAGAGAGAGAGCACTTGCAAGAGGGGGAGGGGCAGAGAGATGAAGACAGAATCCAAAGCAGGCTCTAGGCTCTGAGCTGTCAGCACAGAGCCCCATGTGAGGCTCGAACTTATGAGATCATGACCTGAGGTAAAGTCAGATGCTTAACTGACTGAGCTGCCCAGGCACCCCAAGTCTGGAATGCATCTGCCAAGGGAACTTCTCTGTGTTCTGGGGGCCCTTGTTGAAAAATTCAGCAGCCCTTTGTGACCCAAGATCTCCCAGGTACATACTTAAAACAAGGCAAGCAAAAGCAGCCAAACTGGTTTGGTCAGCCAAACTGAAGGACATTTAAGCCACTATCAGCTCTGATATTCCTCTGTCCTCACTAAATAGATTTGAATTTAAATAAAACTCCCACTTTCTTTTTTTTTTTTTTTTTGGGAAATGGGATTTTTTATTGTCCTTGCAGCCAACTGCCAGTAAAGTCCAGCGACTTCCATAATCATTTTCTTTATATTATTTTCAACAGCAGATACAAGCAGCAGACTCTTCTTATTTTCATCAAATAAAATTCCTGAGAGATAAATTTTTTAAATTTTAGATTTTTAAACTTAACTATTCAATGATTTTAAAGCAACTTTCACTTCTTTGTTAAAAAGCATTTCCCATTACTTCTTTTTTTTTTTTTTTTTTTTTTACAAATAGTTTATTGTCAAATTAGTTTCTTTTTTTTTTTTTATTTTATTTTATTTTATTTTATTTTTTTTTTTACACTTTACATTACTTTTTATTTTATTTTTTTTTACAAACAGTTTATTGTCAAATTAGTTTTTACATAACACTCAGTGCTCATCCCCAAAGTGCCCTCCTTCATGCCCATCCCCCCCTCCCCCCCACATCCATCAGTCCTCAGTTTTTGTCAGCATTCAAGAGTCTCTCATGGTTTGCCTCTCTCCCTTTCCCCCACCATTTCCGCCCTTCTTCTCCCCCTTGTTCCTCCGTCAAGTTCCTCCTAATCCTCCTATACGTGCAAACATATGATATTTGTCCTTCTCTGCCTGACTTATTTCGCTCAGCATAACACCCTCAAGGTCCATCCATGTTGCTACACATGGCCAGATTTCATTGTTTCTCATTGCCATGTAGTATTCCATGGTATAGATAAACCACATCTTCTTGATCCATTCATCTGTTGATGGACACTTAGGCTCTTTCCATGTTTTAGCTATTGTGGAGAGTGCTGCTATGAACATTGGGGTACATGTGCTCCTATGCCTCAGCATTTCTGTATCCCTTGGGTAAATTCCTAGCAGTGCTATTGCTGGGTCATAGGGGAGTTCTATTGTTAGTTTCCTGAGGAACCTCCACACTGTTTTCCAGAGGGGCTGTACCAGTTTACATTCCCACCAACAGTGTAGGAGGGTGCCCGTTTCTCCACATCCTCGCCAGCATCTAGAGTTCTCTGATTTGCTCATTTTAGCCACTCTGACTGGCGTGAGGTGGTATCTCAGTGTGGTTTTGATTTGTATTTCCCTGATGAGGAGGGATGCTGAGCATCGTTTCATGTGTCTGTTGGCCATCTGGATGTCCTCTTTGGAGAAGTGTCTGTTCATGTCTTCTGCCCATTTCTTCACTGGGTTGTTTGTTTTTCGGGCATGGATAAAACTCCCACTTTCACATAATGTGTGTGGCTACAGAGAGCTGTAGAATTGGGGTTTGAAACTGAGTTTGAGCCCCAGCTCTGCCACATCCTTACCCCTTACTCCTGGACCTCTGAGCTTCCCTTTACTTATTTATAAACATTGACTACAAGAATACTCACCTTACTTTGTGCTCCATTGACTCAAAGTTCCAAAAGAGCCTCAGGTAAATATCCCACTGTATCCAGAGATACAGAACCAACAGGAGATTTTATATGTGTACAGTAGGAATTTATATATAATACGGAAATGGCTCACGTGACAATGGAGGCGGAGAAGTCCCAAGATCTGCAGTTGGCAAGCTAAACCCAGGAGAGCCAATGATCTAGTTCCCGAATCTGAAGACCTGTGAACCAGGTTGGCGTAAGTCTCAGTCTGCAGATAGGAGACCAGTGTTTCAGCTCAAGCATTCAGGCAGAGAGGGTGAATTCTGCCTTACTCAACCTTCTTGTTGTATTCAGGCCTTCGGTGGATTGGGTGAGGCTTACACACTTTGGGGAGGACAATATGATTTATTCATACATTAATATAATCCATAGACACCCTCACACTTAATAACTTAATATCTGGGCACCCCCTGGTCCAGTCAAGTTGACACAAAACTAACCATCTGTAACACCTAACTTTCTGTATGTCCCATAATTTTCACTGTTTTTTAGTCTATAGGACCCATGCCTGCGTTCTTTCTATGTTACTATTTTGTGTTTAAAAAACAGTAAAAGACAAAGTTCTGGAAGTGGTGTGAGTTTACCTTCTGAACGCATTTTTAAGTGAAAATTATTTATTAACTGTTTGGTGAAAATTCAGTTCAAAATGATTCCTACTAATTTTCACTATTTTCCTTTACCTTGTTTAATTTACATTTTTTAACTTAAAACACAGTAGACTTCAGTGTTTAGAGTATTTTCTGATTCACAGTAAAATTGAGTAGAAGGTACAAAGATTTCCCAAATAACACCTACCCTCACATGTGCACTACCTCCACCGTTATCAATATCCAACCAGAGTGGTACATTTGGTATAACAAGTGAACCCACACTGATACATTATTATCATCCCAAATCAATAGTTTACATTAGGGTTCACTGTTGCTCTACATTCTATGGTTTTTGACAAATCTATAATGACATACATCTACCATTAGAGAATACAGAAAAGTTTCACTGCCCTCCAAATCTGTACTTTACCTGTTCATTCTTTCCATCCCCCATCCCCTGGAAATCACTGATTTTTTTTTTTTTTTACTGTTTCTATGGTTTTGTCTTTTCCAGAATGCCATTATAATTGGAATCAAATAGTATATAGCCTTTTCAGATTGGACTCTTTCATAGTAATATGCCATTAGATTTCCTGTATGTCTTTTTGTGGGTTGACAGTTCAGCTCTGGTTTATTTTTATCATAGCATCCAACACTAGCTGAAGATACATTATCTATTTTTGCATGCATGTTCATTGTTCATCTCTCCCACCAGAATGGAACCTTCTGAAAAGCATGGCTTTGTTTTATTTATCACTGAATCTCAGTCCCTATGAAAGTATTCAGTACATAACAAGCTCTCAAAAATATTTATTGAATGAAGATATGAACACATGAATCTTTCATAATTATAAGTCTCTCATTTGGGGAATTATTTCTGATATATATTATGTAAGAGTTAATTTTTTTTTTTCTCAAGTTGGTTAACATACAGTGTTATCTTGGCTTCAGGAGAAGAATCCACTGATTTATCTCTCACATATGACACCCAGTGCTCATACCGAAGAGTGCCCTCCTCAATGCCCATCACCCACTTAACCCACCCTCCCACTCCCTACTCCCAGCAACCCTCACTTTGTTCTCTTTAAGAGTCTCTTATGGCTTGCCTCTCTCTCTGTTTTTATCTTATTTTTCCTTCCCTTCTCCTATGTTCATCAGTTAAGTTTCTCAGATTCCACATATGAGTGAAATCATGATATCTGTCTTACTCTGACTGATTTCACTCAGCATAATACCCTCCAGTTCCATCCATGTTTTTGCAAATTCCAAAATTCCATTCTTTTTCATTGCTAAGTAGTATTCCATTGCATATATATACCACATTTTCTTAATCCATTCATCACTTGATGGACATTTGGGCTCTTTACCTAATTTGGCTATTGTTGGTAGCACAGGTATAAACATTGGGGTGCATGTGCCCCTTCAAATCAATCAGCATTTTTGTATCCTTTGGATAAATTCCTAGTAGTACAATTACTGGGTCATAGGGTAGTTCTACTTTTAATTTTTTGAGGAACCTCCACACTGTTTTCAGAATGGCTGCACCAGTTTGCTTTCCCACCAACAGTACAGTAGGGTTTCCCTTTCTCCACATCCACTCCAACATCTGTTGTTTCCTGAGTTGTTGATTTGAGCCTTTCTGACTGGTATGAGGTGGTATCTCATTGTGGTTTTGATTTGTATTTCCCTGATGATGAGCAATGTTGAGCATCTTTTCATGTGTCTATTTGCCTCTGGATGTCTTCTTTGGAGAAGTGTCTATTCATGTCTTCTGCCCATTTCTTCACTGGATTACTTGTTTTTTGGGTGTTGAGTTTGATAAATTGAAAGAGTTAATCTGAACTGCTATTTCAGTGGAATTTAAATATGATGTACTCTTACAGAATTTGGGTCCCTTTTGTTTTGGATATGGGACTGTAGAACTCATTAGTGATAAATAAAATTAAAGAAATCATTAGTTTCGAGCAAAGTACTATTTTAATTTTTTAATGCAGAAATAGAGTATAAATGAAAGTAGACTATTTAATTTTCTATCACCAGAAGCACTTCTAAAATGTTTTTAAAAATTATATTATAAAAGCAATAAAATTTCCCTCTCTGCATACCCATTGACGCCTAATCCCATTCCCCAGAGGTGACTTCTAAGAGTTCTGGAAGTTTTGTGCAATATATAATATTTTTGTGTAGTTGGTCACAGATTAATTTGGATTTACAAAAGGCAGCACTTCTGTGTTGTGCTGATATTTATCTTTTTTCCCTTGCAAGTCCTTCTCTATTGGGTAGAAGGGAAGCCAAGTAATTCTACCAAGTAATGGGAGTTCAATCTCTTCTGCTTTAAACAATCTCTTGTTGCTTTGATATGGCTCCTTTTGAGGAAATACTTGATCCCTGGGCCACCGGCTCCCCTGCCTTATCCTGTCCAAGGTGACACCTTGGGGAATTTATGTGGGAACTTACCAGTCCTGTGGTGGGAGTGTTGGTTACACTTTTTCCCTTGGTGAAGCTGCTGGTATCTGCTCCTGAAGCCTGCAGTTAGCAACTGTGAGGCCTGTGTTCCCTTAGCTTAGTCCTTCTGCTGATCTGGCCCATCTAGGATTCCACTGGGGCTAGTGTGGGGATTCTTAGCATGGCAGTCCCTCACTATCATCCTCCCCCACTTACCACTTCCCTGGAGACCTCCTTTGTAAGCAGGCCAGCCAACACTACCAGGTAGCTTCTGTGCCTTTCCAGGGCACAGTGGAAATTGTGCATACTCTCACAGCATGTGAAGCTAAGATAGCCTTGGGCCACTAGATTCAGTCCCTTTTCTGCCTTATCACATCTCTTGGAGGCTTTTTATCTCTGATGCAATGTGCAGAGGACTATATGAGTCAGTATCTTACTAGCCTGTCAAATGGAAAAGGAACAAGAGGCCCTCTGCTTTCAACTTTCCCCTCAACCTAACACTTATCATCTGGGATTTTGGCTTGGGAGGCAGGATTTCCACAACACACATGTCTGACCCTCTGCCTCTTCTCTCTCTTTCTTCTTCCCAGAGCATACTAGCATTCTATGCCAACTTTAGTACTATGCCTTAAACTAGACAGTAAATGTAGAATTCAGGAAAAGAAATAAGCTTGCTGATAAGGGAACATACATACATTGGGAAAATCTTAAAAAATGGTACCTGTTATATGTATGTATCTTTTATTTGGTTTAACTAGTCAAAGGTGAAGTCATGCTACATATAATGTTCTGTTTCTTCTTTTTCAACTTGGTATTTCTTGAAGATCTTTCTATATTCACACAGAAACACACATCTACCTTTTTAAAAAATGTTTATTTATTTTTGAGACAGAGAGAGATAGAGCGTGAGTGGGGGAGGAGCAGAGAGAGAGAAGGAGACACAGAATCCGATACAGGCCTCAGGCTCTGAGTTATCAGCACAGAGCCTGATGCTTGGCTCTAACCCACCAACCAACCCACAAACCGTGAGATCATGACCTGAGCCAAAATTGGATGCTTAACTAACTGAGCCACCCAGGCACCTCTACCTTATTCTTTTTTAAGAGCTACATAATAGTCCATAAAAACTAGCATAGTTTATTTAGCCAGTCTCTTCCTAAAGGATGTTTAGGTCATTTCCAGTCATTTTCTATAAAAAATATTGCTGTAATGAACATTACTATATATAGTTTTGGTTTTCCTGCATATTTGTGTGAGTCTGTCTTCTGACTCTATCTCTAGCAGTGGAATTGCTGAACCAACTGGTATGTGAATTTAAGATTATCTAAGAAAGTTCCAACACTTTTCAGTCTCATCTGCTGATAAGAAAGTCATAGTTTTTCCTTAAGGTAGTGGCTTTTATAACTATGCCAGTGATAAAGAGAGCATGATAATACATTTGGAAGAAAGAGAGGAAGAAATAGAAAAGAAAGAGATGAGTCATTTGGCAAGTGCCAGTGTTATATGGAACTTAGTATAAGGTTCATGAATACTGGGAATCATATAGACTTGGGTGATAATTCCAGCTCTGCCACTTATTAATAACCCTTTGACCTCAGTTTCCCCACTGAAGATCAAATCAGATTATACATGTATAGTATTTAGTACTTGATAAATGCTTATTCTCAGAACTACTATTATGTGCTTGGTACTATGTTAGATGTTTAACATTGTACTAGACAATGAAGGGAATGCAGATTTTCCAGATTAGTTGTAAAAACACAACAAGCCTGTCAGAAACCATGAGGAAGTAATGAAGACCTTCAAAAGCTCTAAGTGCTCTAGAAACCCACATCTACTCTGGAGATTATTTGTGTGGATAATTAAAAAAACATTTTGCAATGAAATAATTTCTTCTCAGGAGTTGATGCTTTGAAAGAGCACTCTTTAATTTCACATGACTTTCTTCAAAGCATCTCATAAAACATATGACAGGCTGATATGTCAACTTCATTTTTGAAAAGTTCAATTACATGTTTGTCATGGTTTCTATAGAGTCAGCATCCTAAAACTCTTTAAAAAATATTATTGGTATCTGGGTTGAAAAGTAGCTTCAGAATAGAGTTGAGGTAGATTTGGTTCTTCCAGTTGGTTTCAAAGGGAAATTTTAGGCTTCTTTTAAGGATCATTTTGTAAAATGTCAAGGTCTTTTGTATGCCTCTGGTTGAGGGTGCGGTGGTGCCTGCCCTGGGTCAATAGAGGAAATGATGAGATAATGAAACTTAACTGTGGTTCTGCTCAACTAGGAGATGGGAGGGCAGATATACCCCCAAACTGGCCCTATTACATCATGACATTCACTAGTGATACTGTGGATACATTGTTTGGGACCTCCTTTATTCTCTCCTCTATTACTCATCTCTTAGAGTTTTAGGGTGAGCCAGACCTGGATTCGAGCCCTCATTCTGACTCTTACTACCTGTATGACCTTAGGGAACTCTTTTCAGTTTATGCTTTCTCATAGTTCAATGGAGACAAATGCCCATAAATGTGCATTTTAATGCACTTTTTAGGAGATTCTGATACAGGAAGAAGGGACGAGGACATTTCAGGGAACTAATATCTTGGAGAGGTGGGGTGACTTGCCTAATACCATGCAACCAATCAGTGGCAAAGTCCAAATAAAAGCCTCTGGGCTCAAACATTTTGATTTTTATAGTAGTGGACTACCAGAGTTTGAGGGAGCGGGGGTAGGAAAAGAATCCTCCAGTGTGGTCTCCACCCATAAAGCAGCTCAAGACAGAAAGACAGACTCTAGACTGACGTATCCATTTATTTCCAAGGTACACCACTTTACTTGCCTCTCCCTCCTCCCAGTTTTCCCAGTGCTACTACCCTCTTTTTCAAGCTCTAGGGAAAAACCTAGGAATCATTGCAGATACCTTGCATTCTCTCATCCCACATGTAATTGTCTGGAAGTCCTATCATTTTTCACTTGTAAATTACATTCAAATTTATCTGCTTCTATCTGTCTTCACAGCTACCACCTCAGTCCAATTTTTCATCATCTCTCACCAGGACCCTAAACTTCTGTCTGGTCTCAGACTGAAGTTCTCACAGTGTGATTCTGCTCTCTCCCGTCAGTTTTAAAAACGTTTAATGACACCTCATGGCTGTTAGGTTGGAAGCACAACATAATGTGACCTCCAGTGCCTTGCAAGGTCTGGTTTTTCAGTATTATCTTGTACCATTCTTTTTCCTCTTCTAGCTCCCTGACTGTGCCAGCTCCTCCTTGCCACAGGGCCTTTGCACATGCTGTTCATTTGCCTGGGACACTCTTTTTCTCCCTTCTTCCTTTACCCAGTCAGCTCCTACTCATCCTTCAGATCTTAGCTGAAGGCTTCACTTTACTGAGAAAACCTTTCCTGCTTCCAGTTTGTCGAGTTCCTGTTAGAAGCACCCCTAGAACCATTTTCCCCCCTGTATGGATGTTTATCAGTCTGTAATTCATGCATTCATTTGTATAAATACTTGATTAATTTCAGTCTTTCCCACTCTGTCATATATTCCATGAGAACAGATAACATGATTGATTTTGCTCATTCTTGGTCCCCTAGTGTATAACATGGTGCCTGGCACATAGTAGGTCCTTAATAAATATATTTTTAATGAATGAGTGAAACTATGTTCAATTCTTTCTTAAATTTCCCCTTGATCTACCTCACCTAGCTCCAATAACCCAAGACCTATCTTTCACATATTTACATTTAGTTCGACACATGTATATATATATATATGTATGTCTTCTATGTTCTCTTTATCATAAGGTAACCTCTACATTCCATCTCAACTGTCTTCATCAACACTTTCTAAGCTGAGTGTCTTAGATAGGAAATAGCATGGGCCTCGTGACTGTAGGGAAGGGAAGTACTTAGTAAATTACCCTTCCTCTCTCTCTTTTACTGAACTGCTGGGGAAATCCCTTTGACCATGAAAGCAAGAGACAGAGTTAGGCTGGAGGCCACAGACTATCATGGTTTGTATCAAGGCTTGACAACTAAATAACTCAGGAAAAGAAGATGGAAATCCATAGCTTTTGCTAGTCCATTGAATTCTTTTATCTGTGAAATAGTGTTAGGCTGCTCTCTGAGACTTTGTGATCATCTCAGGGATTTCATATTATTATAAATCATTATTGCTAATTGCTTTCACCTATAACTTAACACCTAGACAGGATCTAAGATTGGTAAATGGTTGGGCTCCATGGTGCAGGGCACATCACTAAGTATGTGTTCAACGGGCCAAACAAACTACTGGCCTGAAGTGGAGATGGGATGGGGAGGCTCTGAGATCTTCCCTGGGGCATCTGGAGTGTCCCCAAGAACCAGAAAGTTGGCGTTGTGAAACTAGGGACTATCCGAGACCAGGCATGCAGTGTCTTTGCACTTAGTGCTTAGTAATGCCATCAATTCTATTATTGCTATAGAGAACACATAAGCACGTTTTTGCTTTCGTGGGGGAGGAAATAACATGCACAGCTCTCCTTTTCTCCAAGGCATAGACACATTGGAATCTGTCTACTTGTTTATTGAGACATTCCAATATCTTAAATATGGGACCTTTCTTTTAAAAGACAGTCTTATGTAGAAGAATCTATAACATGCTTCAAGTATTGGCTAAGAGGAAGCTTTATCTAAGTGCCTTTTGTTGTGTAATCATTGAATTCCTGCCTGGACTATGAAACTTAATTTAAAAACTGGTCTCCTGTTGTAACTTTTACCACATTTTTACTCTTCCTTTATAAATCTTAGCACAGCTGTTATTATTTGTTATTTGTGTCTTTTTTCTTTCATTCTTTTTTTTTTGTAATCGAATTGTGCCCTTCCTACTAGACCCTAAGCTTCATGAGAGCAGAAATCTCTATTTTGATGACTCCTGTTTATCCATCACTGGTACAGGATAGGTCCTCAATAACCATTTACAAATATCAATTCACTTAGTCCCCCCAGGAGCCTAGAAGGTGGCTGTCATTATCATCTTCATTTTGTCAATTAGGAAGCTATGGTACAGAGAGGTTAAGTAATTTGTTAGTAGAAACTATAGTAGAAACAAATCAGTCTGGATGAGTTAATCATTATGATCAGCCACAAATATATATATTTTGAAGAATAAAAAGCTCCATGGGAATAGACTTGGAGCAGCTTTGCATACGTGATATATGAATCACTCAGACAGACATGTTAAGGATGCAATCAGCTGGGAACTACATACAGTGTGTGTCCAAACGTGGGGGAAGGAGTGGAGGGAGGCAGACAGATGAGGACATGGTAAGTGGAAGGGACAAGTCTGGCCAGAAGTACTCCAGGAACTAAGGTGGTCTGGCCTGGTCTGTTTCGTAACACTCTGCCCTTCCTGGATTAGAGGTCAAGATCTGGGTTGTTTCTATACTTGGAAGCAGAATGGCCTAAGGAGGGGATGTATTTTGCAAGATTCCTGAAGTCAAACATAGAGCTTGTGTGCTTTCTAGCTGCATGACTGATTCTAACCAGTCAGGATGCTTAAAGGCTCAGCATCTGACAGCTGGAACATGAGTTATTAGCATGATGAGCAGGGAGTTAGGAATGTGGGGATCAGGGTATCTAGGCTGAGAATGCAAGGCACAGGTGAAGGCATGGACTCTGTACTGAAAACGGGGGGATAATATGCATAATAATGCACATACTGAAGATGTGTTTCCATTTGGCTCTCTGGGCATAGCAGTAAGGCCTATCCTCCAAATAGGGGCTAGAAGAGTATACCATGGGGAATCTGACCTGTGCAAGCAGAAAGACATAGGGGCATGGATACCATATCTGCTAGATTACAGTGAAGCTCAAAGTCACTAAGCCCCATCCTCAAGCTTAAATCTTCCAAACAGCTCTTTCTTCACCTTCTTTAGAACATGATTAGACAGCTGGCTGTGTGAGGACAGCATCTAACATGAGAAAGTCCAAAATAAACAGAAACACAACAGAAGGAACAGATTGTATAGTTAGAAGAAAACCTGAAAATAAAATCCTCAGGGAAAATATTTCTTGCATGAAAGAAGAATGAGATGTTCTACAAAGTAATGTTTTGAAACAGAAATAATCCTTGGATATTAGAAACTTATCAGAAGTGAAAAACTCAAAAAAAGGAGTGAATGAAAAGGTGAGAAATCCTTAGAAAGTAGAGCAAAAAGGAAGCAGTTGAAAAGAGAACAAAGAGAAGAAAATTAGAGGATGATTCCAACAACCAACAATACAAATTTAAGAAAGAAAGAAAGAAAGTGTAGAGAACATGCATAGGAGAACATTTTTTTAGAACCGCAAGGCCATGAATTTTGAGATTAAGAAGGCCTAATGATTGTCCTGAACAATAAATGAAAAGGTGTCTCCACCATAATTGTGAAATTTTGTTACCTTGAGAATAAGGAGGATTTTACAAGCTCCCAGAGATAAAAACATGTCACCTACAAGTGATCAGCAATTAAAAAGGCATTGAACTTCTCAGTAGCAGCACTGGAAGCTAGAAGACCATGGTCAACACTTCCAAAAATATGAAGGACATTTATTTCCAACTTGGGTGCCTATAGCAAGCCAAGCTATGAGTCAAGTAAGAAGGTGCAAAAAGATACTTTCAGATAGGCAAACCTGTAAAACTTGCAAAAAGTTCCCTTTTTCAGGAATCTCCTGGAGGATACATTCCATATAAATGAATAAAGAAGCCAGTAAAGAGTAAGGCATGGAATATACTGCAGAGAAGGGAAGGGAATCTCCCGGAGAGTGGTGAAGGGAGATCCCAGCACAACAATTGTGCATCAGATGTAGAGGGCAAACAGTACTGATTGGAACTGCATGACTCAGGAAGTGGGTTGAAAGCTGTCATCAGTAAGTCTTCTGCTATTGTGGAAGTCTCTCTCTCTCTTTTTTTAATGTTTATTGATTTATTTTGAGAGAGAGAGAGAGAGAGAGATGGAGTGTGTGTGTGTGCACATGCGCTCAAGCAGGAGAGGGGCAGAAAGAGAGGGAGAGAGAGAATCTCAAGCACGCTCTGTGCTGTCAGTGTGGAGCCCAACACGGGGCTCAATCTCACAAAGTGTGAGATCATGACCTGAGCCACAATTAAGAATCAGATGTTTAGCCAACTGAGCCATCCAAATGCCCCAGTATTTTTTTTTAAATTACTATTGTGATAAAAACATATAACATAAAATTCACCATTTTGACCATTTTAAGTGTACAGTTTAGCAGTGTTAGTGTTTCACATTGCTGTAAAATAGATCTCCAGAACTTTTTCATCTTACAAAACTGAGAATGAGGTTCTTTAACCATTAAATAACAACTTACCCTTCCCCCTATTCCCCCCATTATTTTACTTTCTGTTCCTATGGATTCAAACTATGTTAGACACCTCATATAAGTGGAATCATACAGTATTTGTGTGTGTTTTTTAAATTTTTAATGTTAATTTATTTTTGAGAGACAGAGTGTGAGGAGGAGAGGCAGAGAGCAAGGCAGACACAGAATCAGAAGCAGGATCCAGGATCCAAGCTGTCAGCACAGAGCCTGATGTGGGGCTCAAACTCAGGAACTGTGAGATCATGACCTGACCTGAAGCCTAATGCTTAACCAACAGAACTACCCAGGTGTCCCTGTGGGGTTTTTAAAAAATGTTTACTTATTTATTTTGAGAAAGAGGAAGAAGAGTGAGTACAGAGCCCGATGCGGGGGTTGGTCTCATGAACCGTGAGATCATGACCTGAGCCAACATCAAGATTCAGATGCTGAACTGTCTGAGCCACCTAGGCACCCCCAGGCTTTGTGTTTTGTGACTGGCTTAAGGTCATTTAGCACAATGTCTTCAAGGTTCCTCCAAGTTGTAGCATGTAGCAGGATTTCTTCCCTTTTCAAGGCCGAAATACTCCATTGCATGTATATGCTGTATCTGGTTTATTCATTTCCTTGTTGATAGACTTTTGGGTTGCTTCCACCTCTTGGCTATTATGAATCATGTTGCTATAAGGATGGAAGTACAAATAATCTCTTAGAGACCCTGCCTTCAATTCTTTTGGATATATACTCAGAAGTGGGGTTCCTGGATCATATGGTGGTTCTATTTTTAATTTTTTTAAGGAACTACTATACTATTTTCATAGTGGTCTCACCATTTTACAACCCCATCAACAGTGCACAAGAGTTCTAATTTCTCCACATCTTTGCTAACACATGTCATTTTCTGTTTTGTTTTTTAATAGTACCCATCTTAATGTGTGAGAGGTAGTAGTTTTCATTGTAGTTTTGATTTGTATTTCTCTGACAATTAAACTTCTTTCCATATGCTTGTTGGCCATTTGTAGTTCATCTTTGGAAGATGTCTATTTATGTCCTTTGTCCATGTATATGGTATGTATATATAAGGGTCCAACCACTATTTTGCATGTGGATATCCAGTTTTCCAAGCACCATTTGTGAAGCAGATTGTCCTGTTTTCATTGAGTAGTCTTGACACCTTTGTTAAAGATTATTTGACTGTTTAAAGAGAGTTTACTTCTGGACTGTCCATTCTATTCCATTGATCTGTATCTCTGTCTATATGCCAGCACCATATTTTTTTGATTCCTGTAGATTTATAATATGTTTTGAAATCAGAAAGTGTGAGTCCTCCCAAGTTTTTATTCAATATTATTTTGGCTATTTGGGGTACCTTGATATTCCACACGAACTTTAGGATGAATTTTTCTGTTTCTGCCAAAAATATTGTTGGGATTTGCTAGGGATCATCATATTGAATCTGTAGATTTCTTTGGGGAGTTCGAACATTGTATCAGTCTTTTATAAAACTCCTAGAATATGAGTTTGATCAAAATGAGTATATCAGATAAGAAAGAGGATGGGACACCTCTGGGAACTGATAGATTGCCTGATGGGATTGACCAGTGGAACACTTTACTGAAAAGCCATTCAACAGTGTGGAAGAATTATAATAGGTATATGGTTATTCAAGCTAATAAAAAAACAAGGTGTTTATTAAATTAAAGGAAAATAAAACAAGAAGGGAAACACCATTACAGTACATTATGTGGTTGGCTGTCATCAACATTTGCATGGGCATATAATGTAAATATTTGAATAGTTAACTAAAAAGTATAATGTATATAAAGAGAGAAAGCAGTGTTAGAACTAGACCTTCATTTGCCCATAATAGGAAGTCAGTAATGAGCAAAAAGACAGCAGTATTCTATTTTTTAAATAAAATTTTTTTTAATGTTTTTTCACTTTTGAGAGACAGAGTGTGAACAGAGGAGGAGCAGAGAGAGAGGGGGAGACACAAAATCTGTAGCAGGCTCCAGGCTCTGAGATGTCAGCACAGAGCCTGATGTCAGGCTCTAACTCATGATCATGCCCTGAGCTGAAGTCAGACACTTAACTGACTGAGTCACTCCGGCGCCCCTTAATTAAAAAATAATTTTTTTAATTGAAGTACAGTTGACATAATGCTGTGTTAGTTTCAGGTGTACAACATAGTGACTGGCAGTTCTATACATTATGCTATATTTACCATGCACAATAAATGTAGTTACCATGTGTCACCACACAACGTTTCTGCATTATTGACTATATTCTCCATGCTGTACTTTGCACCTCTGTGACTTACTTATTTTATATCTAGAAGTTTGTACCTCTTAGTCTTCTTCACCTAGTTCACCCATCTTCCTGCTACTTCCCTCTGGCAACCTCCAGTTCTCTGTGTTTATGATTCTGTTGCTGTTTTCATGTGTTTGTTCATTTATTTTGTGTTTTAGATTCTACATATAAGTGAAATCATATGGTATTTGTCTTTCTCTGTCTGGCTTATTTCACCTAGCATATATCTCTAGGTCTATCCATGTTGTCACGAAGGGCAAAATTTCATTCTTTTTTATGACTGAGTAATTTTCTATTATATATGTATACCACATCTCCTTTATTCATTCATTTATTGGTGCATGTTCCCATACATTGGTTATTGTAAGTGATGCTGCAATAAGCAGAGAGGTGCATATATCTTTTTGAATTAGTGTTTTCATTTTCTTTGGGTAAATACCCAGCAGTGAGATTACTGGATTGTATGGTATTTTTATTTTATTTTATTTTTGAGGAAACTCCATACTATTTTCCACAGTGGTTGCACAAATTTACATTCCCTGCAATGGTGTGTGAGGGTTCCCTTGTCTATATATCTTTGTCAATGCTTGTTATTTCTTATCTTTTTTATATTAGCCAACCTGATAGGTATAAGGTGATCTCTCACTGTGTTTATTTGCATTTCTCTGATAATGATGTTGAGCATCTTTTCATGTGTCTGTTGGCCATCTGTATGTCTTTGGAAAAATGTCTATTAGGTCCTCTGCAAATTTATAATCAGATTATTATTATTATTATTAGTGTGTTGAGTTGTGTGAGTTCTGTATATATTTTGGATTTAACCCCTCATCAGATATATCATTAATAAATGATATATGTAAATGTAAATGCCTTTTTGTTTTGCTGATGGTTATTTGGTGTAGTCCCAATACTTTATTTTTGCTTTTGTTTCCTTTGCTTGAAGAGACATATCTTGAATGTTGCTTATGCATTTTAAGGACTTTTACAGTTTCAAGTCTCACATTTAAGTCTTTAATCTATTTTGAGTTCATTTTTTTTAAATAGTGTAAGAGTGATCCAGTTTCATTCTTTTGCATGTATCAAGATAGCAGTATTCTTTGTTTAGTGCCATGCTATCCAATATGATAGTCACTAGCTATTTAGCATTGAAAATTTGACTGGTCCAAATTGAGATATGCTGTTAGTGTGAGCTACACATTGAGTTTTGAAAACTTAGTACAAAAGGAGAATGTAAAATATCTCATTAAGAATTTTTTATAAATTACACGTTACAATGATAATATTTTATCATTTCCCTTGCTTCTTTTACCTTTTTAAAGGATGTGGCCACTAGGGAGTTTAAAATTACATATGTGACTTGTATTATATCTCTATTGGACAGCACTGATTTAGAAATAAAGTGATGTGTAAATGCCAAAACAAAGAGCTAAGATAGAGAAAAGTGGTTGTTTCTGAGGAAAGAATTGGAGGATTGGGGAAGGGTGCAATAGGGAATTAGTGTATTTTGTTTTAAATCAGTGCACATATATAAATACATATTAATTAAAATATTTTTTTTGGACAGTTTCTTCTATTAGTCCATTTAGATTTACCTCATCTTTTAGGAACTGTATAATATTCCACCATATGAAGTTACCATAATTGCTGTAATAAGTTCTTTTTTGTGGATAGTAAAATTGTTTCTAGATTTTTTTTGCTAATATCTCTGAACATAGAAGATTTTGCCATATTTTATTTGTAAGACAAATATCCATAAGTAGTCTTCTGGGACAAAGGGTATGTGCATTTTAAGTTGTCATTGACTTATAAAATTTTTCTTCTGAGAAATCACACTAGTTTACACTTTGACCAACAATACCAACTTCTCCACATTTTGATCAGAATAGAAATTATCAATTTTTTTTTAGCCCACACTCTTTTGTTATTATTCATGATAGTGAGCATTGTGTGTATATTTTATTGGCCGGTGTCCTCACTCTGTTCATATCTTTTGGTCACTTTTATTTTGTATTTTGGGTTGCTGTCTTTTTTTTTTTTTTTTTTTTACATGACTTGTAAGAGTGGATACTTTCTTGATGGATTCCAGGAGCTGTTGTAGATGGAAAAGATGTTTGTCCTCCTAAAAGAAGACCAATACAGAGTGTCTGATGAGGAAACAGTCGAGTATGTTTGTGTTTGTGACATTTTGTAATTGGAAAAAGAATAAAAAATAAAAATGTCACTAAATAAATAGAACTACATCTGTCCCAGAAACAAAAACAACCAATCAATTCTGTTAAAATAGTAGCTAATTGTTAGGGTAGTAAAAGATTGTCTTGAGGGGTAAAGTAATTGTGTGGCAAAAAAAAGAGTGCTTTTTAGTTTTTAATCTCTGCCACCTCCTTTCCTGACCACTTTGTTTAACTTCCTTCTAAGTTTTTGTAATTTTTCTTCAGCCCTAACCTTATAAAAGTGCTCTCATCCAGCCTGAATTTTTACATACCCACATACTCTGCTTTTATAAACAATAACAATGAAATGGCTTACCTCCTCCACACTATTCTCTCCTTTTATTCCCTAGCAGCCTGTCTTGAGGAACAGCAGCTACTGTGAAGATAAGATTCAAACACTTGACAATATGCATGGTCTATTGAGTTAAAGTAAAGGACACATATGGGTTGTTAATAGTCTCATTATTCTGTCAGAGGCAAGAGTTGTTTCTGATATAGCAGCAGCTAGGGATAACTTACCTAAATAACTTCTCTTTCCTCTAATTTAATAGTAAAATATCTGCATGAAAAGAAAGAAGAAAAATGTGTCAGAATGGGGAGAAATATGTGAGGGAGATGTGTAAAGTGTAGGTCAACAAAGAGAAGTAATAGCTTACAATCTAAAATAAGCATCTCTTCATTGTTTAAAGAAACAGAGGACCAGAAAGCCCCATATAATGTCAGAGGGCACATGTCTTTATCACTAGGAAGTTTTTTCATCAGCCACCCTATTTGCATCCTTCTCTTTAAACATCTCTGAAGGATAGTGTCTCCATAATTATTTTCAGAAAACTGTATGTCAAACCCTTCCACAAGTCAGAAGGGTCCTACTTTACTTAATTGGGATCATTTCTTCTTCTCTGCTTTATGGAAATAGACTAGACCACTACTCATAACCTAATAATCTTCCACAGCCATCTTCTAATATTTCTCCCTTGGCTTCTTCAAATTAAAAGAATCCTCCTTGATGATAACATTTCCCCCCCTCTACACCCTTGAATAATTTCAAAGCTCCTTTCTGACGTATCTATCCATATGACACTGAAACAATTCTCTGTTAGAGATGAAATTCGCCACTGGGCATTTAATTTTTTTAATGTAACTGGTAGTAGAAATGGAAAGTGACGATCTGGTTCTGTCATTGCTGAAAGACTTCATCTTTCTTCTTTTGTGCTGTCAACTCCCAACCTCCAGCCTCAGCGCCAGTGACCAGTAACAACAGCCTGTTTCCTGAGCTTACGTTATAAATTCAACAAAATACAAAACTGCTGGCAGTACTGGGAGCTGTTTTCTTATGGAACACTCCAATATAGAATAATCCATTGTGAGGATAATATTCTGTGAAGGTCTGCCTACCCAGGTACCAAAGGTTTGGTGTGAAGTCCGGTCCAGCTCTAATTTCTGAAGACAGACGAGAAAAAGTCACTGGAGAACGAAGAAGCATATACCATGGAATTTGAGCTTGATATAATTTACAATGCAATTAACTCCAGCATAAGTATGTTCAACACATTATCAATAATTTGCAGCGGGAGCACTGATACTAACTTTTTGTTCCTCCTGCCTAAAGCATTGGTGAATCGAGTCCTTATCCAAGGATGGTTAGGAGAACTGCCTTCCTTCCATTCTGGCTTAGGTCTCTCATCTGTGTTCCTGTGCTTTAGCTAGTCAGGGTGGGGGCAGTTACATTCTTGAATGAAGAATCTTATTCTCATCTTCTGTTTTTGTGCTCTTTCAAAGTTATTTCTAGAGTTTTTGCCAATTGCATGGCTAAGGAGGTTTAGCCTCTCATCAAAGGAGTATTTGGTAAGTCTGTTGCTTGTCACGTATTACTAAGAAATAGCTTGTCCTTCTATCCTTATAGACTTGATCTTCTCTGTTCTCTTTTCCTCTGGTGACCTGACACTGTGTTCTGTCCATTCCCTTTGGCTGAAAAAATTACTTCCTGCTTTTCACCCCTTGAGAATGAGTATTGTCCCCTCTACTTACAGAACATGCTTAATCGAGAAAATTTGGAAAACACCAAAAAGCACGAGGGAAAAACTATTCACAATTCTACTACCCAGAAGTCGTCACTATTACTATTTTAGAATATACACACACAACACAGACATATACACATGCCACAGACATCCATTTTAATTTATATTACAAAAGAGCTATGATACTATGCGTCCTGTGTTACGCCATTTTAAAATTTGGCAACATGTTGTATTTATCTTCCCACAGTATTCATATAAAAAAAGTATTTTATAATATTTTTGTTAACAGATTTTATTAGTTCAATTTTATGGAAATAGATGAACTATTTCCATTTTTCTATCACTTATAGTATTGTAGGGAACATGATTGCACAGACAACTTTGCACTCATTTGACATTTTCTTTAGAATAAAATCCTAAAAGTGAAATTGTAGGGTCAAACGACATATACATTTTAAGTGTATTGATAAATGTTGCCATGTTGCCCTTCATGAAGGTGGTACCAGTTTGCTTGCACCAGCAGTGTATGGAAATATCCATTTCTCAAGGCTGTGGTCAACAGTGGGCACTTTTTAATCTTTTTCATTTTGATAGGTATAAAATAGTATCTCGGTATTTAATATGACATTTCTCTGATTATGAGTCTAAACATATTTACACGTGTTTTATGATCAGATGAAAATTTTTTTTCTTAAATAGTTTATTGCCAGGTTGGTTTCCATATAACACCCAGTGCTCATCTCAACAAGTGATGTGATTTGCTTCTTTAGGTTGCTGGTCCTTTCTTTTTTTTTTTTTTTTTTGGTCATCTTTTTCTTATTTCTTTGTCTTGTTACATAAAGTCCACTAACTCACTGACAGCATGGTAGAATGGTTATTAATCTGGAGCCCCATTGCCTGAGCCCAAATCCTACTCTATCTCTTACTGGCTCTGTAACCCTGGATAAATTACTTAGCTTTCTCTGTGCCTCAGTTTTCTTCTATAGAATGAAGAATCATGCCTACCTCAGAGTATTGTGGTGAGAAATAAATGTTAGTATATGCAAAGCATTTAAAACACTGTTGGGCATATGGTAATTGCTAAATAGATGTGAGTAATTATAATTACCTAAGATACTCTCTACATAGTAAGGATATGGACCCTTCAGTGTGTAGGTTGTAAATACGTTCCCCAATTTTCTTAATTTTGAATATTGCTTTTTAGCTATAAAATAAAATTTATTGTTATTATTTTTATAGCTCCTGCCATGGTATAATACATATGCATTCCTTCCTTATCCTGGGGTTATGTAAACAGTCACCATATATTCATCCAGAGTTTTGTTTCCTTTCTCATGTGTTCATTTTACTTTAAAAATTTTAATTACTTAGCTTACCTGTAATTAATTTTTGGTAAATAGAGTGAGGTAAGATACCAATATTATTGCTTTTTAAAAATCTAGTAATATTTATTGAATAATCTCTCATCCTCCTATTTACTTGAAATGCTACCTTTATTGTGTGGTGGATAATTACATATACTTCTCAGTTTCTGGACTTCCTACTCCATTTCATGGAGCTGCCTATCCCTCCTATTGGCAGTGCTACATTACTCAAATTATTGTAGCTCTAAAATGTATCTTACGTTCTGGCAGTGAAGGTGCCTTCTTTGTTATTACTCCTTTTACTTTCTTAGCTATCACATCTCATTAACTTTGGAATAATTTTTTAAAATCCAAAATTCTTTTTTTAGTGAAATTTGAATTAAATGTATAAATTATTGTGGAATAAATTGACATCTTTACAATGCTGACTTTTCTCATGTAATAAGCCAGTTTATATCTATTCTTCAAATGTTTTATAGACTCCAATAACATTTTATTTTCTTTTTTCTATGAAGGCTGATTTTATTTAAAAAATACATGGTAAAAACACATAAATTTTTTTTAAAAAAAGTATATAGGTCCTATGTATTTTGTTTCATACATACAGAATACATATTCCAAGTATTTTGTCTTTTTGTTGTGCTATGGGAATGGAAATTTTTTCTGTCATATCTGAAATTTGCTGTTATTAAAGTTTACATCATATATGGGAGAAAATTTTTTCTTTTTGTATATTTTGTAATCAGTTGTCTTACCAAAGTGGCCTGTTTATACTAGTAGATGTTGTTACCTGCTATGATTTTTACCAGTAATTGTATCATTCAAATAATATTTTTGTGCTCTCTTTTGTGAGATTTATACTTTTTTTTCTTATCTCATTACTACTCAAATTTCTAATTTATCAAAATCTTGCAGTGGTTCTGAATATTTCTTGTCTGTCTTCAGTTTTTGTTGGGAATATTGGCGGCTTGTTGGAGGTAACAATGCCATGTCTGGTTTCATAACTGAGAACAGATTTTTTCCTGAGCAAAGTCATGAAAGCCTTGCCATGTCCATGATAAAATCCTTTCCTATCCCTTGTGGTTGCAATTGCACAAAGGTGGAGCCATTTACCATCTTCTGTTCAGCATGACTTAATCTGCATGTATTATATGATTTAATTCTCCTGAAAGCCCGGTGAAGTAGATACTGTTATCCTTGTTTTCAGATGAGGAAGCAAAATTCAGGAGAATATATGAATTGCCTAATCCACAGTCACACAGCGACCATATGACAGCAGTGACATTTGAGCTACTTCTACTTGTTTTTTTCCTGGTGTCTTATAAAGTGATGGGAATAGTGGGAAATTCCACTACCCTGGGAAATCCATAAGACACATAAAGAAATATATAAAGTCTTCACTCAGTAGCTCTCAATTTTTAATGTGTGCAAGAATCACCTGGGGAGTGTTTACAGTACAGATTTCATCCCCTAGTTTCAGAAATCCCAATCTGAGGAGCTAGGCTGGGCTGGGGCCCAGAGATCTGTCGTTTTGAAAGGGAAGTCCACAATCCTCCCTTTAGGAAACAACATTTTAAACTGTATATGTAGGTTATTTTTGTCAATCATCAATGACATTGTATAACAATATTTGGGATACAGAAATTCTGCCCAGAGCTAACATAACAAGGCACTCACTGCCAGCTATTCTAAGGTTGTATAGTATAGTTCTCTGAGATCAATCATTAAGACTATTGTTGTTTAAATAGAGGAAGAGAAAACCCGTGTTCCAGCTGAGTTGTGTGAGAAGTAAGTATTTTATTAAATAAGATTTTTTTCTGACAGCATCTACCATATTGAGAATGATTTTTAAAAAATCTTTGGGTGCCTGGGTGGCTCAGTCGATTAAGCGTCTGACATGATCTTGTGGTTCGTGGGTTCAGGCCCCACAACAGGCTGTGCTGACAACTCAGAGCCTGGAGTCTGTTTCAGATTCTGTGTGTCCCTCTCTCTCTGCCTCTCCCTTGCTCTCTCTCTGTCTCAAAAGTAAATAAACACTAAAATATCTTTTGCTATGACCTTCATTTTACCCAAAAGTAATTAGAGAGTCTCTCCAATTTATTTGTTCTTTGTTTATTGCCACTTCAACCAAAGTTCATATCTGAAATTCTCTCTTTTACACATGGTTTAAGCCTATAAATCTAGGAGGCTTTTAAGAGCAATTAAATGATTTGTTATTATTGGATTATATTATAAAGATTAGCCGCAGTTTGATCAGGAAGAAATTTACATCTAGGACACATTTACTCTAGTGGCATTAAGAAAACACAGACTGAATATGTTTGAAAGAAAGTTACTATTTGATCTTAATTAATTCCTTAATCTTACTTGTGCCATTTTGGACCTTAAGTTTCCTATTAGAGAATAGATCTTACATAAGTATTAGGTCAAGTTTATCTTCCCATTCATGTACCATAGTTTCAAATATTAAATAAAAGCTCTTACAATCTTTAAGGTTATGGATAAGAACTGATTTTATTATGTTTTTTTGGAAACCAGCCCAACGAGATGCTGACAGAAAAAGATTTTCACCTGGTGGGGCTTCAAAGGGTGTTTTCATTTATTTCAAAGGTATCTTATTAATTTAAAAAATCTCCAAATACAATGTATTTTAATGTACAGGATCTGGAAAGTGGAATGCACCTGGTAGAAAAGAAGGCTGTGGAATCAAGTTCTAGCACAGTTCCCAGCTGTCAAGGGTCAGAACAACTGTGACTGAGCTTTTTACAAGAGGCTTGGATACTAAAGAATTGGTCCAGAAACTCTTAACTCATAGGTGCCTAGATGGTGCAGTTCCAGGTTCCTAAATAACTCTTACGTCTAGGTGACTTGAAGTGTAAATTCACTATTAGCGATGACTTCCTGATTAGATCATCCTCTCTTCACAGTTCCCTGGTGCGATGTTTTAATTAGTCTCTTTGATTTATCAGAATGATTTCTGTTCTGATGAGACCACCAGGAAGAAAGTCAGGGAAAGATGAAGAGTTGAAGAAGGGATGGAGCCTGGGAAAAGCATGACACGATCATGCTGGAGCCTGGCTAATTTCTGCCAACCATCCTCTTGGGAATTATTGCCTTGGGAATTATTGCTTTGCTTGACTAACATTTGTGTCCCCTGAACCAGATGATCACTTTTGAGAGGTTATCTGAAGTCCTAGAAGAAATCCTTACAGGTTGATTAAATTGTTTATTTTGAGAGAGAGAGTGTGAGAGGCGTGAGAGAGGGTGCGAGTTGGGGAGGGGCAGAGAGAGAGAATCCCTAGCAGGCTCCTGCTCTCAGGGCGGGGCTTGATCTCAAGAAGGGTCTAGCAAGTGATTTCCTACTGATCATTTGACACTTGGTCTATTCGTTAATTAGCCGGTTGCCTACACATCAAAAAATGTAAATGTTTTTAAATTTTTAAATATTTTTAAATTTAAAAATTTGGTTTTACAGTAACCTTTTGGTATCATGACATTTATAGCATTTAAAAATTTGAACTCTGCTTATCCCACCATGCTATAGTTTATTGCACTTTAAAAAATTATAACCTGAAGTTTCTTTAGAATTTAGGTTCCCCTTCTTGTCCCTGCTCCCCGCCTTCTTCCCTTGTTTCTTTCCTTTCTCCCCATCTCTCACTAAATACTCATTGTCCCCGAGGCAGTGTGACAGGCCCTGTCCTTAAGGAACTCTGAGTGAGGTGGTGTGTTAGGGTTGCATTGCACAGAGGGCTGTGGAAGCAAAGAGAAGGTGACCTAACATCAGTTCTTCCCTCCCTCCAGGGGATATAACACTAACCTTCAGTTTCATTTCACTTACAAACCTCATTTTTCAAAGAGTTCCTTAACCTAAACCAATTACTTACTTTTTTTCCCTTTTACTGTCATTTTAAAAAACCATTCATGAATCACTTGAATGATTTGCTCTTATCTCAAGCTGTCATCTACTTGATTCCTTGGCTACTTCCCCAAAATGTCTGGAGATCTTAAATACCTGAATTCCTACTCCAGCCATCTTTTTTGGTAAGCATTAGTTACCACATAGCTGATCCTTCTAATATGTCTTCTCTTGGGGATCTCCTCAGTTCCAATGACCTTCACCTCTTTTCCATTTTGGCTTTTCACAACACAGCCCTCCTTTGGGTTTTGCCATCTGGTGGGGCTACTTCACCCATGAGGTCTCGGAAGCCAGAAACGCACCCTGATCATGGTTCCTGACCTCCCTGCTTTGTCACTCCCTTTTTCATTATGTCAGCTCTAGGATCTCATTAGGGCCTTCAATTCCTTCCCCTTCAAGCAGACCAGTCTTCTTTTCATTTCATTTTCTTTCCTGTGAAACATAGGCCTTATTGTGTATCTATCTGGGGTGTGTGTGTGTGTGTGTGTGTGTGTGTGTATAGGAATGTATGCTCTATCTGTTGTTTTTCAGATGATCTAGTTTTACTGATATAGAATTTACATGCAGTAAAAATGCAAAAGCCTTAGATGCACAGCCAAATGAATTTTTATTTATATATCACCTATGTAACTACCACCAAGATCAAGATATAGAACATTTCCATTACCCCATAGAATTCTGTCCAACTCCCTTCCAGTTAATAACCACCTTCTAGAAGTAACCACTATCATGACTTCTAATCAGCAAAGATCAGTTCTGCCTATTCTTGAGCTTTGTACACATGGAAAAGTCTCTGCCTCATAGAAATCAAGATTTAAAGTGTTACTGGTCATCACATGGTCAGAGTTGGAGTTTTAAAGGTGTTCCATTAGCTTGACACACACGCACACGCGCGCGCGCGCACACACACAGCTATTATAATAAAGAGGAAAAAAATCCTTTTTCTTTTATGTTATAGAATTTTTTTCCATTTCTCAGAGTTGTCTGTCCCTAGAAACCCTCCTCTATTGTTCTACACATCTTGTGTCATTTAGCTCAGTGGCTTAATGATCAGGGCTCATCCCCATATACAACTCCAAGAAAGAAAGACTCCTATGACTCCACCTTTACTCACAGAAGAATTCAGCTGGGCCCAAGCAAAGATGTCTTTGGTTAGGAGCAAAAGATGCTTTTGGGGAGCCGTGCTCCTATGCAAACAGGGCCACATAGCTGTAGGGCAAGCATGTTATACCTTGATTTGAGCAGGGAAGGAAACACAATTTGTTTTAATTTTGACTGTGCATTTTCCTTTAAGCCTTCCAATGTAATAAAGTACAAGGTATTATTGGTTCGATTTGTCCAAGGCCTATGTTGTATGAAAGAGAAGATACAGTGTTAGGATCCAAAGAAGCCAACCACATTTATTGTTGGTCTTAATCTCTGTGTGATCTCGAGATGACTTTTTGTGTGTTCCCAGAAATCCACTTTGGGTCTTCATTTCTCCTCCCTCCACATACTCTCCCTGGGGAATTATGCCATCATCCACTATGGCCTCAGCCACTATCTCTATGGGTGTGATTCTCACATATATTTGTCCCAACCCAACCTTGGACTGAGCCCTTGACCATAGTCCGCCCTTCCTGGCTACCTGCACGTGCATGTCCTACCACTATCTGCAAGCCAGTAGGTCCCAAACTGGACTCAGGCCCTCCTCTTCTCCAAACCTGCTCACTCTCCTGCAGGTGTGTCATTTATTAATAACACAAGATTCCCCATACTAGCCCTTGTGAGTTCTACCTCATCACATTCTCCTTGATCTGTCCCTTTCTCTCCACTTGCACTGCCACTGCCCTAGTTCAGGTCCCACCATCTCCTACCAGATCTTTTCTTAAAGACTTCCTGTTCTGTTCCCTTCACCTGTTCTGCTCTTACTGCCGGGGGATCTTTCTGATACTGTATTTGATCATATGACTCTGATTCAAAATGCTTCAGTGACTTTCCATTTCAACCTCTTCATTGTGCACGTAAGCCTTGAATCTGTCCAGACTTATCACCTTGCCACTCGCCCTTCAAACTTTGGGCTTTAATAATGCTTGACTATCATTCACTAAATATACTGTATGCTATGCTTTTGTGCTGATGTTGGTTCACAAGCCTCTCCAGAACTTCCCTGGTGTGATTTGAAACTGGCCCCTGTACTCAGAGCTCAGAGAGAGACTGAAGAGGCAGCTCACTCCAGGTTGGTAGGTGGCAGTTTTAATAAGCAAAGAGAACTTACCTAGGAGGATTGTCTTTGGTGGCAGCAAGATGAATGGATCCCAACGTTCACTTGTCAAATCTTAAAAGTTTATAAAGAGATCTTAACAGGGTTTAATCACATATGTTGTGCAGGCATTCTTAACATCACATCACTAAGAGCTAGGTCCTTGGAGCAGCCTCTGGGACCAAGAAAGACAAGCAGAATCCACATTCTAACCCAACATCTACTGTTCACTTTCCTTAAAAGCCCCTCTTTCTACCATCCATCTGGGAAGGGTAGGGCAGCCTCAGTGCTATCCCCTTTGTGAAGTCTTCCTTCACTTTCTATTCCTTAAGCATAGAGTCTTCAGTCCTATAGACCCAAGGAAATCAATTCTGCAAACAACTTGAGTGCACTGTGAACGCAGTTCCATGGGGGCAACCATCTTTCTACATTTTAATTGTCTGCATTCTCTATCTCCTGCTAATCTATAAGTCCCTAGAGGGCGGAGCCTTGTTCAGCTCTGTGCAGAGATGATGCTATCATTCGTTGAATGAATGAATGAATGAACAAGTGAATGAATGAATGAATAGTACAATATTGTATTGGAGACTTTGCAAATAAATTGGACACTTTTTCTGCCCTCTTCAGACTTACCTGTGGAAAGAATGAAGAAGACTGGAAAGGTAAAAGACCAAGCAATAAACAGCTATTCTTTGGGAAATTAATATCCTGGGGTTTTTAACAACAGATTATGGTTCTTTTAGGTGAGTGTGTAATGGGAGAGACTCCAGGAAATTGCCTTCTCTTTCTGATTAATTGGTGGAGCCTTGACTATTTGGCAGGCTTGGGCTTCATGAACCAGGGCTGGGGTGGTAGTGAAGGAGTCTGTCTAGAGGGCGGAGAAGGATTTTCCAGGCACTGGGTGTGTTTTTGGAAAAGACTCCTATGCATGAGTAGAATGTTGCTAGGAAGGCACATCAAGCAGTTTTGCCTGAGTAGTGGCAGGGTCGGCAGCACAGGAGCGAGACAAACAAAAGATGGTGAGATAATTCAAGGCACACTGACTCAGAGGCTGGCTCCCGATTGCCGGAGTCTGTTCCTTTTAAGTGTGCTCAGATAGCTCACTCCTGAGGAGCACTTCTAATATATCTGTCGATCTTAAGGACTAATCTGTTATAGTTGCCAATTAACTAAGAAGTGCCCTTTCCCTAGGGCCACTGAAGACAGAAATTAAGTCAGGAAAAGCTTACTCTGCCTACTTCCCACCCCCCACCCCCTACACACATACACACAAGAGGGAGAACTCTTTCACAAACTCACAGTATTTCAGCTGAGAAAGAATGTGAGATCATAATATTGGAGACAATTTTGGGAGAGGCCATTTGATGTCATCTCTAAGATTTTCATTGTTCTCTTCTAGAGTGGAGGCAGGTTAATGTGTAAGTGCAGCGCCTGTTTGTGCATATGTGTGTTCGGCTTGTGTAAGTACAAGTTTGCAAATTTTCTGATGGAATTATTGGTTTCCTATAATAGAAGAAGTAATTGAGCATCAGGGAAGTTAAGTGACTTACCTTTGATCATAGAATAACTTGAAACAAGTTATAAACCTTCTGAGCCTGAGTTTTCTCAGTTCTATAATGGGGGTGATAATACTGTACTGGATATTGTACTTATGGCCCCAAATTCTATTCTGTTCCTCCTCCATTGTATAGCAAGCAGCTACTTTTTTAAAATAAGAGAGAGTAGTTGTGAACTTTGGGTAGGTATTCCTTAGATGTATTTGAAAATGTGTGGAGGTATTTTTTTTTTTACAATTTTTCCTCCATTTTATTTTATTTTATTTATGTTAAAAATTTTTTAATGTTTATTTATTTTCTGGGGGCAGGGGCAGAGAGAGAGGGAGAAAGAATCCCAAGCAGGCTCCACACTGTCAGCACAGAGATTGATGCGAGGCTTGATTTCATGAACTGTGAGATCATGACCTGAACTGAAATCAAGACTGGAATACTTAACTGGCTGAGCAACCCAGGCACCCGTGTATGTTTTAACATTTTTAAACAAAAGATATTATATTGTTCCTTGCTCAGCAACTTGCTTTTTCACCTTATAATATTTCTTTGATATATTTCTATATCATCAAGTATACTAATAATGAAAAAAATAATTGCTAATATTTATTCAGTGGTAACAATAAACCAGGCCTTACCTAATTGCTTTTTATATTGTAACTCATTTAATCTTCACAATAACCCTTTGAGATAGATACTGCTATTACCCCCCTATGCAGACTGACCCCAGGTTGCCCCCTATCCCCATGATCTCTGCCTCTTGGTATTTACACCTTTGTATAATCACTTCCCCTTGAGTGTGAATGAGACCTGTGACTTTCTCCTAACCAACAGAATTTGCAAAGATTATGGATGTCACGTTCATGATTCTATAACATTATACAAGACTCCATCTTGCTCGCAGACTAGCTTTGGACATTCACTTTGCCGGCTTGATGGAGTAAGTGGCTGTGTTGCTTGGTACAGAAGCCACCTTCTAGAAATGGAGGAAAACCTCTAGGATCTGAGGGTGGCCTTCAGCTGACAACCAGTAAGAATGAGAAGTTCTTAACCTTCTAGGCATAAGGAAATGAATTCTGCAAACAAGTTGAGTGAACATGAAAGCAGTTAAGCTTCCAGATGAGAACACAGCCCAGCTGGTACCTTCATTGTAATTGTATGGGACCCTGAGTAGAAGGCCCATCTATTGCCTTGACTCCATGAAAATTGTGAGGTAGTAAATGCATATTGTTTTAAGCTTCTAAATTTGTGGTAATATGTTATAAAGCCTAGGAAACTAATCCAACCCTACTTTACAGATGAGGTAACAGGCACACAGAGAAGCTAAATAATTTGCCTAAGGTCGTGCAGTGGCAAACCTGGTATATGAATCCTGGCTTCAGAGTTCATGCTCTTAGTCGCTCTTACTTGTCTGCTTCTACACAGACCTACCTCATTCTTTTACATAGCTGGAAGGTCTCATATCAAATGGGTAAACTATAATTTATTTATTCATATTCCTATTGACACATATTTAGACTTTTAGTTTATTTATTTATTTTGAGAGAGAGAGAGAGAGAGAGAGAGAGAACTTCAGCAGGCACCACACTGTCAGCTTGGAGCCTGGCCTCATGCAGCGCTCAGAGTCATGAGTCATGAGATCATGACCTGAGCCTAAACCAAGAGTTGAACACTTAACCAACTGAGCCACCCAGGCACCCCAGAATGAGAGGAATTCTCGGCAAAGATGGCAAATTGAAACATCTCTACTTCTTTCTTCCTCCCTAAACCACTAAAACTGAAATAAAGAAAAAAAGATTTTTTTAAAAATTTAAGACATAAACCCACAAGTATGTGAGAATGAGAAAGGAGGCCAAACAACGATATTTTGAATGTGGAAAGTAGATGGACAAGTGGTAAGTGAGTTAGCAGACTTGGGAAAGGTGAATTCTAGGCTGGTAGTGGGAAAGTGGAGAATTCCTTGATCTAAACTTCAGAATCACCTGAAGAGTTTGGAATTGGCAGCACCAGGTATCTATGGAATTAGAAGAAAGCCTAAAATAGAAAAGTCAAGAAGAAGTTAGAGTCCTGGACCTGCCAACAATTCTGTGATGTTAGATCATTGCCCTGTACCCACTCCAACCTTAGCAGAAGCCTAGAGTAGTTTTTCTCCGGAGATGATAAACATAGAGCCTTTGGACTGAGGAATCAAGGGTAGTTGAGGGCAGTGGCCAAGACATTGTCCAAAAACACACCTAGGCTCTTAGAATTCTGCTAGCCAGGACTCTAACTTCCCAACAGAGTAGAACTATACTCTATTGTATCTGACCAATCCAAGAAGAAATACCTGAAGTTTCTGATGTTGGAGGTTCCCTACCAAACAATCCAACTAGGTCCCACTGTAGTGAAACCAAAATTGGCCAAACCCCTTTCAAAGGCCAGAGCTTCCAGCCAGTTTTTAAGTCCTTATTTAATATGAGAAGACAACTGGAATACTAGACCCTTAAGAACAGGCTGAAATGAAAGAGACCAAAATAATAAAATAAACAACTACAAAAAGCCAACTGAAAAAGGGAAAAAGAGATTTAAAGGAAAAGAAGTAAACATCAAGGAAAAAACTATTATTAATATATTTAGAGATATAAAAATATGATGATAAAAGAATGCTAGAAAAAGCAACTAATAGAATTTAAAAAATCCTCTTAGAAATGAACAAAATGACATAAAAAATGAATATTTCAATAAAAGGGTTGGAAGATACTGTTGAGGAAATATCCCAGAAATTAGAAAGAAACAAGTTAGAAACAGGAGAAAATTAAAGACAAAATAAGAGGATCAGTCCAGGAAGTGCAGTTTCTGAATAAAAGTGTCCAAAAGAGGGAACAGAACTAAGGGGAGGAAGTCATCAACAAACTAATTCAAGTACATTTCCCAGAATTGGAAGACATGAGTTTCCTGTTGGAAATTGCCTATTGAGTGCTCAGTACAATGCAAGAAAATAGACCCACACCCAAGGCACAGAATTGTGAAATATCAGGGCACTCAAGACAAGGGGACAATCTTAAAAACTTCAAGGGAGACAAAACAGGTCACATACAAAGAACAGCTATCAGAATGACTCTAGACTTTTTAATAGCAACACTAGAAGCTAGAATGCAATTTAGAATCACGCGTGAAGTAGAATAAAGATATTTTTAGTCTTGGAAGCAATTAAATTTTTTTTTTTTACCTCCCACACAACCTTTCTTTTTTCTTTAAAAATTTTTTTTTGATGTTTTTTATTTATTTCTGAGAGAGAGGAGAGAGAGAGAGAGAGAGAGCAGGGGAGGGTCAGCAAGAGAGATACAGATCTGAAACAGTCTCCAGGCTCTGAGCTAGCTGTCAGCACAGAGCCCGACATGGGGCTCAAACCCATGAACCGTGAGATCATGACCTGAGCTGAAGTCAGACACCTAACCGACTGAGCCACCCAGGTGCCCCTCACACAACCCTTTCTTAAGAAGCTACCATGGGACGAGCACCACTAAAACAATGGAGAAAACCAAATAAGACCAGTATAGGAGATACAGGAAACAGGAGAAAGGTGATGGGAATCTGCCGATGATGGTAAAGGAAGTTCCCAGATAGCAACTGTGCACCAGGTGTGGAGAGTAGCCAGTCCACATTAGAACTAGCCAGAAGGCTGTGAGACAGGCTTCTTTAAAGAGGTGAAACGGTTAGAAAGCCTGATGTGTATGAATGTCTCAAGAAGAAATTCAGACATTGAACAAAAAATGGAGAATTTGAATTATTAGTACATTAAAAAATAATAAGCAAAGGCAAAAAGGGAGATGTTTTATTCATTCCAGAGGAACCACAAAGATATGTAGGAAAGGAAAAAAAGAAAACATGGTTTGCATCATGATTCAGTTCTGAATAGTGTTTAGTTGTTTAGTTAGAATAGTGTAAACACTAAATACTGATCTAACCACAATAATTACATAAACTGTATTTGAATAGTAAAGAAATGGGAAGGGTATATTGTGGTTGGGGAGTTAAAGAGAACAAAATGATAACATTATGGCAAGTTAATGGAGATGCCTAATCCTGAAAAATCAGGAAGTAGCAATATAAGAAGATTATTTAGAGATATAGAGGCAAAATTTTCTAAAATGCTATGGTCACTATATGCCCTCGTTTGTGGTACTGTTCCCAAACCAACAGCTGGGCCAGTTGGCCTCCAATCCAGAAAGAATGTCTTCAAAGAATAAACCTACTGTTTTCTAACGGAGTGGGAAAAAGCAGGTTGTAGATCCAGTGGTACAGAGCAAGGAGGTAATAGAAAGCTCTAAATGCTTCTCAAACAGTCTTTACTCAGCTTAGGTTTGCTTTTGCTTCACCTTAGCCCTCAGGTTCTGAAATATCTGGGACTGCCAGTTCTTGAGTCTTTGAGGACTGTACTATAAATTTTGATAGTTTTCCATTTCTGCCCTTGTTGGCTTAATGTTCTATGGTGTGACAAGTTGCTTCAGTCCCAACTACATGTGAGCTGCATTATTTATGAGGATTACTTTTCTTTCTTCCTTCCACTTTCTGGTTTCCCACCCTCCTTCCTCTTCTTTCTTTCTTTCTTTCTTTCTTTCTTTCTTTCTTTCTTTCTTTCTTTCTTTCTTTCTTTCTTTCTTTCTTTCTTTCTTTCCTTCTTTCTCTCTCTCTCTCTCTCTTTTCACTATTCTCTCTTTCTTGACATTGGCCCTTCTGGATTAATCTCATATTAAAAACAAACAAACAAACAAACAAACAAACCCTTTTTCCCTTTTTCATTGCATTTTGTTTTTCCTATTCTCTCTGGGAGATTTGCTCAGCTATAGTATTTTGCTTATTTTATTATTACTATTATAAGCTTTATTATTTAACCTACTGAGCTTTTCATATTTGCTGTCATATTTAGAATTCCCAAGAGCTCTCTTTTTAAAAATGGTGTCCTGTTGCAGTGCCTGGGTGGCTCAGTCGGTTAAGAGCCTGACTTTGGCTCAGGTCATGATCTCACGGTTTGTGAGTTCAAGCCCCACATTGGGCTCTCTACTGTCAGCATGGAGTCTGCTTTGTATTCTCTGTCCATCCCCACCCCCTACTCTTTGCTCCTCCCCTACTGTGCTCTCTCTCTGTCTCTCTCAAAAATAAATAAAATTTAAAAAATAGTGTCTTATTGCATGAATATATCTTCTTTTAGCTCTCTGAGGAAATTAGTGTTGGCTTACAACATCTTTTTTCCTAATTCTTATTTTTTAATTTCTCCTGAGTTTTTTTTTATGTTAGTTTGTTTGGTCTATTTCAACGTTGTGGCTTTTTTTTTTTTTTTCAAATTATTTGTAATTTGTAATGTAAAAATTATTTGGTTGCTTATTTGTAAGTACCAAGCAAGGGAGAGGTACTAAAATGTATATGGGAAATTTTATGTAGGTGGGGCTTATTAGTTGGTAGGCTTTTCTGAAGAGAGATCTGGGAAGGCTCTTGATTATTCCACTGGAAGACCTTAAATGTCAGTATATGCAGGATGTGGGGACAGGTCTCTTCTGGCATATTCAGTTTCCCTAGAAAGGAGTTGTCCAATCTTGTGACTAGAGGACAGAAACCTGACTTGCAAGTATTCTGATAGCTCAGTGTTATAAAGGTTAGCAAAAGGGGCAATGTCAGCACACCTGTATGTCTCATTATCCAGAGTGACCCTTTCTCTTAATCTCCCTGTTTTCTGTTGGTATTTCACTCTGCCCACACCTGTGGCTGAAGTCTCATACACAGACTCCCTTGGCTGCTTAGGTTTTTTTCTCCTTAACAATTTTTAAGTGGTTACCTTCTTAACCTCCTCTGGCTAACTCCTGTCTTTTCCCTGAACTTGTATTATTATTTACATGGAACCTTACTCTCTTAAGCCTTGTTTTATCTGAAAGAGCATATTGGGATGTTGAATCTTCCCTTTAATATGAGTGAGAGTACTTACGTGTGGGGCTAGGCTCCCTCAGGATTCTAGAATATGGCTCAATATACCAACTTCTACAGGATAGCTCTGGGTGAGAGGAAGGAGATTGATCCAGGGAATAGGCATGCATGGAGTGGTGATGGAGTCTGAACTGATGTACATCTTGAACTCACACAGCTCACATTCACCTTCCACATGGGACCCCTGGCACTGCTTGTGCACCCCTGGGAAGCTGTGTTGATGCCCTTGTTTTATGGTTCACTCTGCATTTACTCTTGCAGATTGCTAGTTGCCCCTTTGTCCTGGAGCAGGGCTCTTTTTTTTTTTTTTTAAATGTTTATTTATTTATTTTGAGATAGAGGGAGAAAGTGTGAGCAGGGGAGAGGCAGAGAGAGGGAGAGAGAGAATCCCAAGCAGCCTCTGTCAGTGCAGAGCCCATCTCGGGGCTCAATCTCACAAACTGTTAGATCATGCCCTGAGCCAAAACCAAGAGTCAGTCGCTTAACAGACTACACCGCCCAGGAGCCACTGGAAGACGGAATCTTAAGAAAGTCTGGTGGTACAGCTTTTCTTTCTTACAATCTTTTCATGCATCTGATGTTCTAAGAAGAGGTCATAACCTTATTAAGATAGAGTGGACAAATAGTAGATATGACAAGTTAAACTAGCCAGAAGTCATTGCTATTATGTTGCAATGGGAATAGAATTTTATTTAAAAACAAACAAACAAACAACTTAAAAACAGACAAACAAAAAGCTAACAAAACCAATGGTTACCAAACTCTATTTGGACATTTTAGAACTTAATGACTACGTTGAAATTCTTTCTGAACCTAGTCACCAAACAAGAGACACCCATAAAACAGTCCTTTGTTAGCCTGCATTAGATTTATACCATGATTCTGAAAGTTGTAAAACTACTTTTAAAAATGGTCCTATAAATCACATTAAGGCATAAGGGAAGTTTTCACCAATTCAGACTGGCCATCATCCTGTTAGTTCAAAATGATCCATATTATCAAGCCGATTCTAAGGCTTTCTTTCAAATAACTAGTGGACGCTTTAATGGAGCATGAGGAATTTGTTTTCTGTTCTCATCCAGAGCCCAGGAAGCTGGTTTGACGTCAGGGCCAAGCTGGGGTATTGTGGAGTGGGGTGGGAATAGCGCTCCACTCAGAGTTGGAATGGAGTGCTCAGCTGTCTGCCCCTCCTCCTCCCTGTGTCCACTAGTCTCCATCTGCAGGGCAGGAGGAAAGGGAATGTCAGTTTGTCCTGACTTTGAGTGCATTAAAAACATCTACTAAGAGAACGGTTTTCAACTAGGGGTAGAATACTTGTGACCCAAAGTTGTGTAGGTGGGTTGTGGAGTTTTTATAACAGTTCCTAAGAACCAGTGTACTTTCACCCCCATGATTATCTGCCAGCATGCTATTCATTATTATTAACTTTGTAAATGTGCAATGGATTTTTTTTTTTTTGTGGTGATGACAATTGCAGAATTCATGTTCTGTGCTTTACTTGTCTGTGTTGTGGTGTAGACTTAAGATAGTTGTAAAATCCTCAATTGTTGTATTGCAAAATTCAACTACTGTGACATCATCATTTGCTAATATGTTATCTCGACACAGGAATAAAAATTTACTTCCAATAATAGTATTGCAATTATTAGTGTCCATAAAAGCTTTGCTTTTAAGTAAAAGGTAAGAATAACATCACAATGCCTGTTAATATGTAATTTCCTTCTTAGAAGAAATGAAACTTTAATTTTAATCACGGCGGGACAGAGTTTCTTTATGCAAGTATTGGTGGGATGTAAAATGCAATAAAAAAATGGAGTCCCATATCTAAGCAACTGAGCAAAAGGAGCTGGGATTCGGGGCAGACTCAGCAGTGGGGAGCTCTGCTTTCAGAGGTTTCCCACTTGCCATGTCTTTGGTTGGGCTAAAGAGGAGAAAGTAAAAGCATCAAGAATCGTACAGAATGTGAAATGCTGCATTATTTATTTTTCTTTCCACTTATGGAAAATCTCAAACGTGCACAAAAGTAGAGAGATTCGTGTAATTAATTGAACCACCAATGCAAAAATTTATTTTCCATCTAATGCCATCAACCTGACATATGAAGACACAAAGTGGTGAATGTGAGAAGTACTTACAAGCATGGTGGAGCTTAAAAACATGGCAAGAACATACTTCCCTGTGTGCCCAGGTTTACTTCTTTTTTTTCTTCTTTCATAGTTTATTGTCAAGTTGGTTTCCATATAACACCCAGTGCTCATCCCAACAAGTGCCCTCCCCCATGCCCATCACCTCCTTCCCCTCTCTCCCACCCCCATCAGCCCTCAGTTTGTTCTCAGTGGTCAAGAGTCTCTTCTCCAGGGAATACCAGTGTAATGTAAATACCAGTTTTTAATGACAGAATGTTTTCTGAACTTTTAACAACAGACATACTTCATAGGACTCACATTGATATGCTAGAGCTCAGGGCAGGCTCAGAGGAACAGACCGATCTGGGCATTTGACCTTATCATCGACTGTCCTAAGTCAGGTATAACTGGAGTCAATAGTAGGAGGCACAGCAGGGGAGCCCAGTGCTAAAAGAGTACCCTCACGAGTCCATAGTGAGCCTGGGAAAGCTATCAGATCAGGATCACGCTTGATTCATCGGCTTTAAAAATGCCAGTGACCTGCCATACCTGAGAGCAAGTGGTGTGCAGTTTCCAATTCTGCCCCCGGAATTCCCACTCACCTTTCAGGCTCCTGATTATGCCTGCTTCAGGTGAGCCAGGGAGCAAAGGCTGCACATTCCTTTTTCAGAGGAATGTCGCTGTTTAATTTACCGCATGGAAAGCCCTAAAACCCCCCAGGGCCTTCCAAAAATAGATGGGATTAGTCAGTAGTGACATTTACAGGGTTTTTTTTTAATCCCCTTCCCTCCCCCCCTTCTCAGGAATGACAAAAGTTTTCTTTTCTTTTTTTTTTTTTTTCTTTCCTGCTCAGTAAACTTATCTCCCTTGAGGACTTTCACCTTAAGAGAAAAGACATGGTTAAATTCTGTTCTGAATTTACTGGATTTTATTGTAAAATAAAAAAAAAATCTAAATTACTGTAACCAATCTGGGGAGGTGTTTGAATTACGTTGATAATGGACAAGGGCTGAAATGGACGCTGTCATTTGGAGAAACTTGGGGTGGGTTAGTGAAGAGAGGAGTGAACCCCCTGAAGTAGTGAAAGTCTGAAATTTCTCAGCCCTCCATTTGGATAACGACTGCTTTCCATATAATAGGAGCCAAGGAGAAAGTGTTTACATAGATATTGCAAGATTCTTTTCTAACCACAGGAGTAGGTGTCCAGGACTCACACCTGCTTTACAGACTGATGAAACGTAACCACATGTGTCGGGGACCAATGAGGCGCTAATTCAAAAATAGGTAGAATGCCAGTAATGGAGGGTAAGGCAGGCTGTCCATTCACTGGTCTGTTAGTTCTTCATTCATTCACTCATTCCTTCATTCATCCATTAATTTCTTTCTTCTTTCCAGCTGTAGGGCCTTTGGCCCCGCGAATGCTCCTGGTAGAGTTACCTCCTGCTCTTCCTTCAAGGTCTCAGCCAGATTTTACTTCCTTAGGGGAGGCCTACCCTGCCCCTTCACCTCCACTTCCACTCAACAGAACTGCTCTCTCTGGTATATTATAGACAGTCAGTAAACATTTGTTGAAAGAATGAACAAGTTAATCCATTCATCCATGCATTCTTTCCTTTGTCTCTTCACTAAGCAAGAATTTACTAAGCCAACAGCTGTGTGAGAACCATGGCCAGGTGGGCCAGGATAGGGAGAGCAACATTTCACCCCTGAGAACAAAAACATGTCAGGACCCACCTCCTTCAAAATGAGAGACAGCTGTTAGATGGATTTCAGCCTGGGCCAGGGAGTGGAGGTTTATGGAACTGACCAGAAGGGATGGAGAGGTAGGAAACAGTGGAAACTAAGTTTACACTTGTGCCAAGCTCATGTTGACTCTTAGAATCCAAAATATCATTTTCCTAGCAAAGGAAGCTGTGGCCTAGAGAGATAAACTGACTTACTTTGAAGTCACAGAACTGATGAATGTATTTCTCCTAGATTTTTTGAACTGATTACAAGTAACTGTCCTTTGAACTATAGAAGTCTGTAGTATATTTTAGTGCCTTGGATGTGAAAGGAGGTGGGTTATTGCAGAGAAGCGAAAGGACCCAGAGTGTGGATCCCAGAGGAAACATCTGGAAGAGAAAAGGAACTGTTCAGAGTTTCAGGACTTTTCTACTCCGAGGTGGTGTTGGCAGAGGGGGTACCAGCAACCCCATTAGGAGAGCATTCCGGCAGGGGGCTATTCCGTCAGCAGTTGATTCAATCATCATAGAGTTTTTACCAAAAAGTAAACTTTTCTCATGGCAGTGTGGAAGCTTCTGGGCGGTTCCACTTCCCAGATGGACATTTGTTCTATTGAACTTGACTATTCCATTTAATAGGTCGTCAGTTGTGTATTTTTGAAATAACTGTACCCCGTGTGCAGAGTTTGGGCGGGTACAAATCGTTTTCAGAGGCAGTAGCTTGTGTGGCCCTATGGCACTCCTGTGAAGAAATTAAGTCTAGGGGCCTTGTGGTTTGTCCAAGACACATGTCAGGTTAGTGGAGGAACAAGAGCTTGAACTTGGGTCCCTGAATCAGGTCTTATACTGGGAGGTTATTGAAGGCCAAGGCAGTAGAAGTGACTCACATGAAAGAAAGTGTTTTTCCTGCAGGCTGGAGACAGATAATGAAGTGTGACAAGGGCTTTGAAAGCACTCAGATTTCATTTTTAATATTTCTCAGAGGTGTACTTTACGCACCTAGAGAGTTTCTTACACGCTGTAGCAGAAGGTGACAGAGGTGAACGGCATTCACTATGTAGCAAACACCAAGTTTTTCATATATATTAGTTCATTTAATCTCACAATAAGTCTGTGAGATAGATATTATAATTATCCCCATTTTACAGATGTGGAAACTGAGGCACAGAGAGATTAAACTTAATTATTAAAGTCTCAAGGCAAGTTTATTGTCTGAGGTCTGTCTTCTTAATCACCACTTTTTTTAAACCAACTGACTTTTTACCTATAAGATTATTGAGCCATTTAGAACATAAGAAAGGCCTTCATACTGCGTTCTCAAAAGTATTCTAGAACTCTGGGTTTCAAAAAATTTACTTTTCTTTCTAAAGTAATTTTATAGAAAATTACAGTTCCTGAATAGGCAATCCATAAGCACAGCACAACATAACCACCAAAGAGTGTGTAAAAAAGTCAGTCTCCCTCCACCCTGTCCCCCAGCTGCTCTGTTTCCCTCTCCAGAGGTATCTGCTGTTAACAGTTTCTAATTTGGAGATTTACTTTCTCATTTGTGCTTAAAGTAGAAAGAAATGTGGTAGAAGGGACCCCAGCTCTGGCCTCAGCTGTACATTCTGTCAGGATTGAGGCACATCTAGGCTGTCTGGTAAACTGCTTGGGCAGCCAGCCAAAAGTCAGAGGGCGGGTGGGGAGAGGAACTATCTGGGAGAGATGAGTGCCTAAGGGAAAAGGAGATTGGCCCCACATCAAAGCTTCTAGGCTTCGTCAGGGGGGAAGGGAGATTCTGAGGAAGAATCGGTAATTTCCTCAACTCCCATGGCAGACCCCCATGGAGTCATTTCTGAGTCCTTTGGTTTGGAGAGAACCCAGTAGGCTGAGGTAAAGCCTGTGAGGGCTGTCTCTTTTAAAGTTCTGGAAGACATGAGCACTACTTGAGGACCCCTTTACCACAGCGGCCCATGATAAGGGGAGAATCTCCTTCCTCAGCTCACCCCAGGTCACTGGACCTCTGAGTTTCCTACGAGTGGTGATGGAGGGCCATTAAGGCAGTAGAGCCTTGAAGGAGGTGACCTCACAGTGAGAGTTAGAGATAGTGCTTCACGGGCCAACCTCTCCAGGGGGCTCCAGAACAAGAGAGAAACAAGATGGCAGCCCTGACTCACAAAATGGTAGCTGCATAAAAAAAGGCTTGGGATAAAAATGTTTGCTGACTCTGCACAGGACATTCTCTTATTGTCTTGGTTCTTTATTCTGGCTGCTCCTTATGCCTGGATTGGCCTTTTTTCTTCTCTTTTCCTGTCCAGTTTCTGCTTATCCTTTAAGACATGGTCCAGCACCTCCTTCTCTATACCCCTACACTGCCCCCAGCCCCTGGTGCTGTATATTTGCCATCATCTGAATTGTATTACAATGATCTGCTAATGGGTCAATCTAAGACCAAACAGGAACTTCTGTTCAGGGGTAGTTCTGATCAGTGTTGTAGTTCCAGTGCATGGCTTTCTTTAAATATATAGAGGAAGTATAGCGTTCCTACAGGGTGTTTGGTACTACACCTGAGGTACCACACCTCTTTGCAAAAGATCCCTCGATAATAGTTTGCACCATCTAATCATCTACTTTTTGCTAGCTTGGCAGACTAGAAAATCTGTCTTTTGGTAGAGAGGAGGGCTAAAATGCCTGTTAAATTCTAGATTTTGATTTCAGTGAGCATATCTGGAACCGACTACACTGGAAAATGAGCTCCATTAACACGTCAGCATAACCATTTAATTATCTTAGATATCCATCAAAGTACTGGCTGTATTACTCAAGTCTGGGTCATTGAAGAAAAATAAAAACAATTGAGAAATTTCATCCTGTTTCTGTGAGGAAAATGTTTTATGAGAGCATGTTGAGGTAGCCTGAAGAAAGACTACATATTATTGTTATGTTTCCTCCTCACTCTCTTTTTCTTCTGCCATGGTGCTTTAAATAATTGGACTTGGGGGCAAGACTGGAATATAGAATACAAACCAATGTTGGGGTTGGCAGAAATAAGTAAACACTTATTGTTTCAAAGTGACAGAGAGGAAATAGACCTAACTGGTACGTTTTTGGCATATAACCCTTTCTGTCTCTTCAGAAGATTGTCAGGGAAATAGAAAAAAAATCTGAATTCTCTGACTTGGTTCTGCTTTATATAGTTTCAACCAAACGAACTAAATTTGTGCTTAGAGATTGCAGGTCTACATGGAATGGTGTAAGCTGAAGGCTTTACACTGCATAAAAATGGTAATTTCCCCCTTTGGAAGTCTAGGAGACAGGAATGGGAGGGGTGGGTGGGGGAATCAATGTGTAGGTCAAAAATTTGAATTTTAAGCGCAATCTTCTTAGTCATCACTTTCATTTCTGTCTTCTAGGGAAATCTGACACAGCTAGAAAGCAATGGAAAGCACTAAGCATTGCCTCAGATGATGAAGAGGAACTGATCGAACCATGGAGATAAAAATGATCTCTTTAAGGAGGATTTCAAAAACCTGGTTACTTCACGGTAGCAGCCTTTGGGGGGGAAACTAACAAGGTTTCCAGAGGCCAATTATCCCTTGTTAGCAATATTGGCTCCACGTTAGAATGAGGAATGGCTGTGTCTCAATGTTATCCCTCTTCCATTAGGTGTAGATCAGCAAGAGTGGACTGCAAATAAGTTTCATCTCTTTTCAGGATGTTTCCCTGTCAAGAGCATTCTAGATTCACTCTGTGGCAAAATGTCTACAATCGATTTAATATGGTTATGATTTTGCCTTAATTCTATTAGGTAAGTAGTTTCCTTTTTTTCTTTCTTAACACTGCATCTAATATTAGCTTACAGTATTACTGGCACTGTATGCGACCCAAGGGAGAGTTAGAAAGGAAGTAAAAGATGTGGCCTCAGAAGGCCCATGGGGGAGAAACAACACAATAATGATAATTAACATTTGTTTAACACTTGAAAATGTAAAAGTCACTTCCCATTACTTTACCTCATTAATTCTCTCCACAAGCACTTTGTGTAGGCTTTACTATCTCCATTTTACAAATGAAGACAGTGAAGCTTGAAGTAGGAGGGACTTCCCCAGGATCACATTCCAGTAAAAGACAGAGTGTGTTCTTAGAAATAGGATTCTAACTCTAAAACTCTGTCAGATTCCATTGAAAATTGGCAATTATAGTCCAATACCTGTGTAAGTATGTGCTGATAAGGCTTTGTGAATGATCATAGTGGAATGGGGTTCCTTAGGGATGCTATCTCCAGAGAGGGTGCAGTGCACATGGATGACTGAAGGAATCAAAGGATCTTCTGCTGTAGGGAGAAAGGTGGAAAATGACGTAGGAAGAGAATAAGGGCAGGAATGAGCTGAACATGCGGGTCAGGGGAAGGAGACAGATCTTCCCAGGCAGAAGAACCATGGTGGGAATAATGAGACAAGCCTAGGAGGTATTGGTGATGTGAATATAAGGGGCAAGGGAAACATAACACCCAGAATTTTCTTTCAATTGCCTCAAGGAGCCCACAACAGAAATTGCTTGTGAGCACTCCTAAGAACGTGTTCTGCACTGGTGCCTCAATGGGTAGAAAAGGGGGTTGCCAAGTGAGTTATATATAGAAGTTGTGCAAGGGAAGTTCTTATGCAAAATGACTAAACATGCTTCATTGCCCTGCCTGGTTACTTATAAATGCTGTGTACGTGTAGAAGTTGATGGGGGTCTGGACATTGTCTAAGAGATTTCTCAGAGTAAAATGAGAAAAAAGTTCTAAAACACAAAAGGCCTCTAGGTTCCTTGCAGCTGTTGATGACAGTCTGTTTCTCTGCCACAATAGAGGCAGTTTTAGCCACATTCCAATCAAGCATTTCCTATATCTGACACCTTAGAACTTAGGGTGGTAGGGGACAGAGCCTTACTCAAAGGAGGAACTGACAGCTTGGGGGTGGGGAGGGAAGACAGACCTGATGCAGACCTGAATGATCTCTATAGTTATGTAACTTTCTAGCCACAAATCACTTATTTAACCACTGAAATCATAGGACAAAGACTATTATTGTACATTCAGGTTGCTCCCGTTACCTTGAGATCTGGGATCCACAGGGCTGGGGTGTCAGTTGGTCAGGTCAGGAAAACAGCATCACAAGCACAAGAAGAATTACAAACTCTTGGGAGTCAGTGCCTGACTGGCTGTACCCAGAGTCTCTTCCAGGAGGATATTTGCCTAATTATAGCACAGGGATTAGAATTTGCTTATCCACTTTGGTGAAGAATATAGGCTCTAGAACCAGGGAGCATACAAGCTCACACTGAAGATCTTAGGGCTTGAGTTTCCTCTGTAAAAGAAGGTTAATAGTAAAACCTGCAAAATCGTAGTGAGGAGCAAATGAGATAATGCATGTGCTGCAATTTGGGCTCCTTGTGCCACAGAGTAGGAGATGGAGATTTGCATGCGGATCAGGGATTGGGATATCCTCTTGGGATCAGTACTTTGGGGAAGTGAAGATGCCATTACCAGGTGGAGAGAGAAGGTGAACTGTGATGCAATTTTAAGAAAAGCCTCACTAATCCCATGAGCGGCTATGCAACAGTAATGACCCTTCAGCGTTATCCTAAACTGATAACCAAGGGGGTTGGTCCTACATTTCCACATTGTCCAGTCTCTGGATGTGAGCTCTCCCCAGGACGGGAGTATGATGTTGGACAAAGAAACTCGTCAGCAGAGAGCAATGCCTCAAGAGGGGTTCAGCTGATAGCTGCTAACACTCCAGCAGGTGAAGGCATTGAGTGCTAAGCCCTGAAGGGGGTGATAAATCTGAGTCCAGATTTTCAATGTCAGCCTGTGTCCTATGTTCAACAGTCCTCAAATTGTTTAGGATTTCCCCTCTTCCAAGTGTACAGCTTCCTGAATAAATGACCACAGATCCCTTTGGGGAGGGATTGAAGTGATCATTACTATATATACTTACCATGGTGTTATAGGGTTCTCCTTCCTAGGGAGGCTTCTCTCTCAGTCAGTATGTTTCATGTTAAACATTGGCTCAGATCCAGAAATTGGACTAGGGATCATGACTTTTCATTATATCGCCCCTAGTCTCTTGATTACCCATCCTTGATTTCTTTTGTTTGTGCAGATTGAACATTACCCTTTTGGCTTGTCCTAAATATTCTGTATTCTATTAACCATATCCATGAATTGTGGCAATTGTGACTTCTTGCTTCTGGTGGTTAGGGGTAGCCTCTTTTCAGGGTGCTGTTATTCCCATTATAATCAATGAGTCCGATTCTATAATAACATCCACAACCTTTCCTTGTCACTTTGGTTAACAGAGTGTCTTCTGGGGGTCCCACGGAACAAAGTTTTCTGGTGCATTTTCTCATCTTATTTAGTATATCCACTTCAGCATGCCTACTTCTCTGAGGCCTTTGATCTCTTCTTCCACTGTTTGCCATGATGGTTCTAGTATTTCTACTTCACTGCTTTTGCCAAATATCCAAGATCCATCCTTGATATGTCTTAGCCTTGTCTCCTGAGGTATTAAATCCTCTGTCACAAACATAGTATCATAGTTTCTGCTGGCATGTGCTAGCTAGATCCTGTAGTTTATTTGGGAGGGGTGTGTGTGCATGTGTGTCTGTATTTCTTTTTCTTAAAAGACTTAGAACTTCCTCAGTTAGGTTATGTTGTGATCTACCCCTAGCTTTGATCTGATGACCTAGATGGGAGGTAGGAATAGATCCTTAGGGCCTTTATTAATTATGTATTGCTGTGTAACAAATTACCTCAAAATCTAGCAGCTTAAAACAACAAAATTTATTATCTCAGTTTCTGTGGGTCAAGAATTCAGGTGTGGCTTAGCTCTGTGTTTCTGGCTCAAGGTTTGTCATGAATTGCAGTCAAGATGTTGCCTAGGACTGTAGTCATTTGAAGGCTTCCAAGATGGCTCATAGCATGGCTGTTGGCAGGAGATCTTAGTTGCTTGCTGGCTATTCATTTCAGTTCCTTGCCTTGTAGATCTTTTCATAATGCTGTTTTGTTTTGTTTTTATTAAAAAAAAATTTAGTGAGGTGGGAGGGGCAGAGAGAGGGAGACACAGAATCTGAAGCAGGCTCCAGGCTCTGAGTTGTCAGTGCAGAGCCTGACATGATGGGGCTTGAACCCATGAACTGTGAGATTATGACCTGTGAGATCATGACCTGAGCTGTAGCTGGAAGGTTAACTGACTGAGCCACCCAGGTACCCTTCCATAATATTGTTTGAGTATCCTTACAACATAGCAGCTGATTTTCCCCAGAGTGGGTGGCCACCCCATGACATAAAAAAAAAAAAAAAAAAAAAAAAGAAGAAGAAGGAAGCAACATGTCTTTTATGAGCTAACTTCATAAGTTACAGTTGGGCATTTTTACAATATCCTATTGGTTAAAAATGTCAGTTCCATTCAGAGCAAAAGGAGGCTACAGAAGAGTGGCTATCTCAGGAAACTGGGACCATCTCTGGGTCTGTCTTCCACAGAGCAGCATGTATTGTTTTGCAAGAAGATCCTCTCCCTTGTCTTCAGGCAAGCGTTGAGTGCAACCTTTTGGCAGAAGGGATAAACCAATTCTGCAGACCCAAAATGTTTAGGGAAATCTGGGGATTTGAGATTTTTAAATGCATCAATAGAGGTGTTTCTATCCCAAGTCCCAGCAGCTCACCCCTTCCTAATCAGAGACCAGATTCTGATGGGGAATATCTTCTGGGTTGAGAATTTAATCTCCTCTGGGGCTCTGCTATTCTTATAATTAAGTCCTGAATCTTACACTCAGATTTCTCTGCTCTCTGGCTGCAGAATATGAGAGTTTCTTTATATGCTTCCAACGAAGACTTCTGGTATTAACATTTAGTTTTAATTAGTAATTAATCATACTTAGACTTTCATTGTTGTCCTCCAATACAATAGCCATCCAATTCCATAGTCCTTAAATTATTAACTACCCTATGTCTCAAAAGCTTAACACATTACACCTTGTAGCTTGAGCAGGACAGGTGGCTGGGTGAAATCAACTTCCTAATCCTGGCTTTACTTTTGTTTGGTAAGACAGGCATCTTCTTTTCAGACTGGAAGTGCCTTCCTAGAACTTGGAGCTGTGGTGGACATCATTAATTGTTAATATAACTCCAAAATTTGGGGTATCAGATAGTCAGATACTTCAGGGGAAACTGGCCCCTTCTCAGCCCTGGGAGTGAATTCTATTTGCCCTAAGCCAATCATGGTGGTTCTATTCCTCTTGCCTGTGATTGACTTAAGCACGGGTGTGTAATGCAATTCTGGCCAATGAAGTAAGGGGAAGTCTGCTGGAGGTTTCTGAGAAATATTTTCCTCCTTAATAAAAAGAAACTCTCCTGAGGAACTATCCTGGGGATGCCAATACTTGGCTCGTAGGACTGTGGCAGCTGTCTTAGGCTCATTAGAGGAGCAGCCATCTTGGGATCATGAGGGGAGCCACTAACAGGCTGTATTAGTCAGGGTTTGCTAGAGAAACAGCTCAATAGGATATACATATAGGAAGAAATTTATTATAAGGAATTGGCCCATGCAATTATGGAGGCTAAGAAGTCCCATAATCTGCCATCCATAAGCTGGAGACCCAAGGAAGCCAGTGGTATATTTTAGTGTAAATCCAAAAACTCAGAACCAGGGGAGCCAATGATATAGATTCCAGTTCAAGTTTCAAGGTCTGAAAATGAGGAATGCTAAAAGCAGGAAAAGATCAATGTCCCAGCTCAAGCAATCAGGAAGAAATGGTCAAATTCTTCCTCTACTGTTCTATTTTATTCAGGCCCTCAGTGGATCAGTTGACACCCACCCGCATTGGGGAGGGCATGCTGCTTTCCCAAATCCACCGATTAAAATACTAATTTCATCCAGAAATACCTTCACAGACATACCCAGAAATGATGTTTAGCTAAATATCTGGGCGTCCTGTAATCCTGTCAAGTTGGCACATAAAGTTAATCATCACAAGTCCCCACTTTATCAAGCTGGCACCCACATGCATCTCCTTAAACCACACTTAATATGCAAATAAAGACAATGACAAGGTCATAATTCTGCCCAGTGTGATAGAACTATCCTGCATAGGACTGAAAATTCACTAACCTCTTTCCCAGAAGAGGAGGTAAAGTCCTTAAACAGTGTTTACTCTTTTCGATATCCTACAACTTAACTACTATGATGTAAAATTAGTAATACTTAAATACTGTTATAAAGTCAATATATCTTATTTTACATAAGAGAACAAGAGAGAAAAGAACACAAAGGTACACACATACACACACACACACAAACACAAAGTGTATTCATGGCATAATGGAGGAAATACTCATGACGATAACATGTGATCAAAGCTGGTATTTACATCTATCTTCTTATTCTACCCATTCTGTATTCCCTTTATCTTCAGCAAGCACCTCAGCTGATCATCATTCTTTACCTAGTAAGGTGACCCAAACCTTTATTCCTAAAGGGTCTGGGCCATTAGTAGCTCTGGCTGAAATGGGTTGTTGTAGTTTTTCACTGACTTTAATCAGAGGACAAGGTAATATTAAGAGAAGCACTAAGGAATCTCCTGTATTCCAGATATACCCTTCCTTATTTCTATGGTAGAGTAGCAGTCCAGTTTCCCCAGCCAATATAGTAATTCCCTTAATTACCTGTTGATTTCAAGACATGGGTAGTCCAAATTGACCAGATGGCATTTCTAGTTCAATGAAATCTTTGCTGTGTCTTTTGCTAGAAGTGTCCCTCTATTCAGAACTAAGATCTCTAGGCTGATAGAGCATAAGTTAACGGGAACAGAAAGCAAATATTTTGGTAGTGGTTTCCTAGGGGTAATAGAAAACAGTGCTACTCTCATTTACACACCTGATTCCGGACCCATGAATCCTGGTTATATGAGAAATAGCACCATATCTAAGCCTTCTGGGGAACTTTGCCTCAGTCCTGCAAGGTATTGTCACCAAGCTGGCACTGTAACTGAGTCTTCGAAAGGCATTTCTAATGTTCTGTTAAGCCAGCTTCTTTAGGATGGTGGGGAACATGGTAAGATCAGTGAATTCCATGAGCATGGACCCATTGCCATAATTCCTTTTGTTGTGAAATGAGTTTCTTGATCAGAAGCAATGCTATGTAGAATACCATGATGATTGATAAAGCATTCTGAAAGTCCATGGATGGTTGCTTTGAGAGAAGCATTCTATGCAGGGAAGGCAACTCTCTATCTAGAGTGTCTATTCCAGTAAGAACAAAACACTGTCCCTTCCATGATATAATCAATCTGCCACAGGGTAGCTGGCTGATCACCTCAGGGAATGGTACTAAACAGGAGACTCAGTGTCAGTGTCTGCTGCTAATAGATTGAGCACTCAGTGGTGGACTTAGCCAGGTTAGCTGTGGTGAGGGGAATCTCACGTTGCTGAGCCCATGTAGAACCTCTATCCCTGCCATTATGGCCACTTTGTTCATAAATCCATTGGGCAATGACAGTAGTGACTGGAGACAGAGACTTACAGTATTCACAGCATGGTTCATTCTGTTCATTCAGTTATTAAAATCTTCTTCTGCTGAGGTCACCCTTTGGTAAGTATTTATATGGGGCACAAATATCTTCCTTTGTTTAGCCTATACAGAGAGGTCTATCCATACACTTCTTCCCTAAGTTTCTTTGTCACCAATTATCTAATCATGTTTCTTCTAAGTCCCTGACCATCCAACCAACCCATTGACCATGACCCATGAATCAGTATATAGTCACGTATCTGGTCATTTCTCTTTCCGGGCAAAGAGAAATGGGTGTACTGTCCAGAGTTTTGCCCCTGGGAGGATTGCCCTTCACCACTGTCTTTCAGGGATGTCCCGGAATGAGATTGTAGTGCTGCAATTGTCCACTTTCACGTGGTGCCTACACATCATGTAGAACCTTCTATATAAACCAGGCCTGAATTTTACACCTTCTGTCAACTGGTCATAGGGAACTCACTATGAGGCCATGCAGGTTGGAAGAGAGAAGGTCATGTGGCATGATGGGGGAGGCTGGACATTTGGGCTACTTCTTCATGTAAATTACTTGTGACTTCAGGGCTTACTTGGGCCTGATCACATATACACCATGTCTACTTAATAATGGAGCACTGCTGTGCCCACTGAACTTTATTACTTGCTCAGTCAGATAATACCCATAATACCCAGTTCATGAAGAGCAGCTCAGGTAGCATGGTAACTTGGTGGTCCATGGTTAAGTGTTCAGTCTCTACTAAGGCCCAGTAGCGTAGCCAAGAGCTATTTCTAAAAAGAAAAGTCCTAAGAGTCTGTACTGCAGTTCATGTATAGGGACCTGCCAACAGCTCACAACAGCATCTCAACCTGCCAAGCACTCTTTTTAAAAATTTTTTTAAAATGTTTTTATTTATTTTTGAGAGAGAGAAAGCGCACAAGTAGGAGTGGGGAAGGGATAGAGAGAGGGGGGAACAGAAGATCTGAGGTGGGCTCTGCACTGACAGCAAGGAGCCTAACATAGAGCTTGAACTCACACACCATGAGATCATGACACAAACTTGGACACTTAACTGACTAAGGCACCCAGGGACCCCTGCCAAGCACTCTTCAAGCACCATGGGAACTGCTGGGCCATATGGCCCCAGTGGCAAAGCAGCCCACACAGCAGCCTGGACTTGCTGCAGAGCCATCTCTTCTTCAGGGACCCACTCAAAACCAGAAGCTTTTCAGGTCACTCAGTAAATGGGTCATAGTAACACACCTACATGAGGAATGTGTTGGCCCCAAAACCCAAAGAAACCCACAAGGCATTGTCTCTTTCTTGGCTGTAGGAGGGGCCAGATGTAACAATTTACCTTTCACATTAGAAAAAATATTTCAACATGTCCCATATCACAGGATCCTTACAAATCTCACTGAGGTAGAAGGCCCCTGAATATTGGTTAGATTTATTTCCCACCTTCTGGTATGCAAATATCTTATCAGTAGGTCTAGAGTAATTGCCACTTCTTACTTGCTAGGTCCAATCAGTGCAATGTCATCAATATAATGGGGCCGTGTGATATCTTGCAGAAGGGAAAGGTGAACAGGATCCCTATGAACAAAATTATGGCATAGGGCTGGATGTACCTCTGAGGTAGGACAATGATGGTATAATTTTGGCCTTTCCAGCTGAAAGCAAACTGTTCCTGGCAGGCATAGCGGACAGGGATAGAGAAAAAGGCATTTGTCACGTCAATAGCTGCATGCCAAGTACCAGCGGATGTGTTAAATTTGCTCAAGCAATGAAACCATATCTGTTTCAACAACTGAAATTCAAGTCACCACCTGGTTAAGCTTACATTAATCCACTATCATTCTTCAAGATCCATCTGTCTTCTGCACAGGCCAAATTGGAGAATTGAATGGGGATGAGGTAGGAATCACCACCCCTGCATCCTTTGAGTCCTTGATGGTGGCACTAGTTTTTACAATCCCTTTAGGAATGCAGTGTTGCTTTTGATTTACTATTTTTCTATTTTTCTTAGGTAGAGTCAGTTCTAGTAGCTGTCATATGGCTTTTCCCACCATAATGGCCCTGACTCCACAGGTCAGGGGACTAATGTGAGGATTCTGCCACATCCAACTATGAATTCTGGACCTGGAGAAATCATCGTGGGGTGGGTTCGGAGACCCCCTGGGCCCACTGTTGATCACTCGACTCCACAAGCCCCTACTCTGACTGGTAGACCACACTGATGTTTGAGCCTCCTGGATTAGTGTCTACTTGGAGAGTGTTCCTGAAAGGTCTAATGATTTTCTTTTCTGTAATGCATGTATACCCTGAAAAAAGCTTGTAGGTCCCTCTGAGGAAGGCTGGGAGAAAGATTAGCGGTATAATTTTATTTATTTATTTGAGAGAGAGAGAAAGAGAGAGCGAGTAAGCACACAAGTAGGGGAGGGCAGAGAGAAAGAGAAACAGAATCCCAAGGAGGCTCTGGACCATCATCGTATGGCCCTATTCAGGGCTCGAACTCATAAACCATGAGCTCATGATCTGAGCTGAGATTAAGAGGCAGATGTTTAACTGACTGCACTACCCAGATGCCCCAGTAGTATAAATTTTTAGTATACCATGGTCCTTCCTCAAGGGGAATGAAGCCTTTCCTTCGTTCAAGGGGTTCTAGGTCTATAAACAAATCTGGGAATTGACTGAAGGACCATGACCCTCTTTTTTTTTGATTCGGGTTAGACTTTTATTCATTTGATTTAGAACTTTTCTATGTGTACAGATCAAGTAAGACTTTAGTAAACTTCCTAACTATTTCACTTCTAGAAATGCTAAGATCAAGTAGCCAATGCCATAGATCTGCATGAGTCAGACAATTCTGATTTGTGCTTTGATTCTGCTATCCATATGGTAATCATGCCCCCTTTACCTTTGACTGGTGAGTGCTGTCACTTAAATCCTGCCACTTCAGGGTCCAATTACTCCCATTGAATTTAGGTTTCCCCTTTGAGTGGCTGTAGTTCCCACTGTAAAGTCTGGCCTACAGAGAAAGGGCTCCCCTCATAAACTTATTTCTCATAGTGATGAAACATAAGTCTTCTGGACCCTCCCAGTGTGGGTGAATAGGCCCTAAATGACAAATCCATTCAGTATAATGTAGCAATCTCTCTACCTTCAAATCTCTTCCTCTACATTAAATTAAGGAATCAGGCATTTCTTTTCTTTCTTTTTAAAGTATTTTAATGTTTACTTATTTATTTTGAGAGAGAGTGAGAGCACGAGCAGGGTAGGGGCAGAAAGAGAGGGAGAGAGAGAATCTCTCCCAAGCAGGTTCTGTGTTGTCAGTACAGAGTCCTATGCAGGGCTCAAACTCACCAACTGTGAGATCATGACCTGAGCCAAAATCAAGAGTTCGAGGTTTAACCGACTGAGCCATCCACGCACCCCTAGATCAGGCATTTCTAATTCACTCTCCAAACATGGGTCACCTTTTAATCCATGTTTCAGCCAACCAAACTCTTAGAGCCCTTTATCACTCCCCCAAGCTGCAATATTAAGTGTAGAATTTCTGCTTGGTGAGCCTATACCTTTCTGCTCCTTCTACCGTTATTCCATATCCTTAGCATCCATACCGCCCGATGTCTCCCTCATTTCTCTTTGTATAAATTAGAGAATTCTGCTGTTTTGTAATATAGTGCACTTCTGCACTTCCCCACTAGGAAGGAAAGAAGAGTGGTGGAGGTGGGTACTGAGGAGAATTAGCATTGCCTTGCATGGCAGCTGCCTCAAGGGAGGGGAGCATTACCGTTTCCCTGGGCAACGCAGAGCTAATCCCCTCAGAAGTGGGTACAGTGCAGAGCTAATCCCCTCAGAAGTGGAAAAGCCTATACCACTAAGGGTGGAGAGGCCAATGTCCTAGGGTAGTGCCTATTCCACTGGCAAAGAAGGCTCACCAGAATTTAATCAGAATTTAGGAACTTATTGTCCCTCGCTTCATCAGAGCCTTCCTTCTTTTCCCCATCCCAATTTACAGGATCCTATTCTTTTCCAGTCAATGCCCTCACTTTAACAGCAGATTACCTGAGAGTCTGAGAGTTGAAATTGTGTTATAGTTCAACACATCATAGGAGGAAGTTCTACATTTAATTTTAAACAATTTCAGCCCTGCAGCTACAGAAAATAGAGTTTCCTTCATGGCACACATAAAAGCATTTAGGTCATATATTTGATGCTTGGGCTGGGGATTCAAATCCCTGAGCTCATGCTCAGGGAGTAATTTATTACCTATAATCAGCATATAATTTACATTAGTTAGCAACTTTATTGGATAGTGTCTTTATCAAAATACCAAAACTGGTTCAGAGCATGACCCAGATTCACTTCAGGCCTTACCTACCTGGAACCGTAGGGGAACCTGCATTTTAACATTCAGTATTTTAATAATCCCGTTTTGCTCATCCTTTAGAGAATAAATCGCAGAAAGGGACTGGAATGAGGAAACAGAAAGCTGGACTAAGGGCTAGACAGCTTTTCCTGACACTGGTCTGGATGTATATGCACCAGAAGACAGGTGCCCAAACTAATGAGTAGGGAGTGTGGGACACGGTAGGTTCCAGAGGAAGGCACTGAGGTGACAGGACATGACCAGATATAGATTAGTAAGCAGACTTGAGAGATAAAAGAAAGGGTTTGAGAGAACTCCAGCATTTTAGCCTCAGGTGACTCTTCCCCCTGAGTATCTATTAAATGTTGCCCCTCTGCCAGTGGGCAACTCTGACAGTGAGGTTCATCCAGCTCAGAGGCAGCCACTCCTGGACTTGGTGCTGAGACTTGGATTTGTCACAAGTCTCTGTCTCATAGATGTGCACCTTCTGGGGTATCTGGGTATCTGTTTGCTCATAAGCCAGTACAGTAAATTCCCTGTTCTAGGAAGTGATCCCTCTCCTGCATATGCTCCCCAGGCAGTCAAGCATTGCTGACAGATCCTAGCCTTGGCAGATTGATTGGCACAAGGGTGGGTCCTTGATGCAAATCAGACCAATCATTTTCTGTGTTGGTTTTTGTGGTCATGACCATGAGAGATGGGCGTTCTCTATAGTTTCATCTATAATGTGTAGACTGAAAAGCTGTGAGGTGGCCATCTTCTGCCCACCATAACTATAGATAAGCAAAAAAAAGAGGCCAGTCTGCAGAAAGAAATATACAATTTTCTTCTTGCTTGAGTCTGGACCTTTCCCTTGAGAATTTGTCACACATTTCATCATTGTCCCTCACTTGGTTAGTGTCACATCCTGGCTTTCATTGACATTACTGTTTTGTACATATGTTGCTTTTCCTTCCAAGTATATTTATTCTAAGGGCTTTTGTTTCTGTGAGTTAACCCTTGATCTTATTTACAATCAGCAGTCAATTAGAATTACCTAGATTGTTACAAATGCCATTATTTGAGCACACAAAAATAGTGCTAGAGCAGAGAGCACAGGAGCTGTAATGCCTGGGATTTGATGAATACTCTTATTTTACCAAAGGGGCCCATTCACAGGTTTTATGTTTCACACTGGATACCTTTATCCTCTCTGCCTTTGTTATGTTACAGGCTTTGTGTATGCCCTTGCTCTTGCACTTCCTCTAGAAACTCTGTTGCCAAGAGACAAGGAAAGGCCAAAACTCTTAATGTGAAACACAGTGTTAATAAGAAAAGGGGGAAGGGAAGTTGGCAGACATCAGGTGTGTTTTGGGCCTGCTTAAATCCATACCAGAAATTATTTTTTGACAACAACAGGAAGATCAAGGAAATTGGGAAAGGTGCAGCAATGACTACGTTAGTAAAGATATTCTGTGCCAGGAGTTTTACAGTAGCCAGCATGGAACTGGTGCTCAGTCCTTCACTGGAACAGAGTCCGTCCTACATCATGGTGGCTTTGATTCCAGCTACGGCATTGAATTGCAGTGAAGAATGGTTTGAGAACATTGGAATTTACATATGCACTTAATACCAGGATGATGGTGTTTATATTTTTATTTTTTAAGTTATTATAATATTTAAATCCAGAATTATTTGATATAGAAATCAAGCTATCAGACCCTCATGTATCATTGCTTTCCAACGAAATACCTCAATTTGCTGTTATTTCTGAAATTTTTAAGATAATTAAATTCTACTTGTGGTGGTTTTGTTTTGTTTTGTTTTGTTTTGGTGCGATTACCTTCTCAATGGCTATCACCCTGCTTTATATAGTGTGTGTTAAATAGTACTTGAATCTCTGCATGATTGAATATCCAAATGCTAATTTAGAAAAGTACTTGTCAAATTTAAATGTTCCTTAGAATCACCTAGTGATCTGGTTAAAATGCAGATTCTGTTTCATTTAGTAGGTCTGGGTGAGGCTTACACGATTGGTCTATGTACTGTATTTTGAATAGCAAGGACTTAGGAGACTAGAAAGGAAGAGCTTCACACAAATCAACAGCTTTTGGTGTTTTTCTTCTCGTGTCAAGTCAGTGTTAAGGCAAATTAAGCAGTGAATACAGGTGGAGGTCTGGAAACATGAGTCCTACTCTTGACCCTATTACTAATCATGACTTTGGGAAGATCACTCACCCTCTTTGGGCTTCAATTTTCAGTCCTATAAAATGAGGGGATAGAGCTGAATTACGTTTCATGCTGTCTTGAGGAATTTTAGAGCTCTACAGAGATGCCTCAGGGATCCGTCAAGGAAAGTGTGAGGCTAGTGTGAAAAGGAAGAGGAGCAGTAAAGGCAATGGAGAGAGAGCCATTATTTAGAAACACAGGAGAACTTTCACTAAGAAGGTGGCTTTAAGAAGGATGGAGTGGTGGATTGTGTCAAATGCTTTTAATTATCATCCAACACAGCATTTAAGGCCAGCATGATTCCCACTCCTGGGATTTTAAGCCACTCATTGTTTTAAAGAAGCCCCAACATTAATTCTGGACTTGACTTCTTACTGGTGGTATCTAGAGTTCTTAAGTTCATCACTTATGACAAAGGGAAGGTGGGAAGGTTGAGCGAGGTGGGGGTGGTGATGGAGGGAAATACCAATAGAACAAGTCAGCAGCCACCAAAGTTATCGTGCTGTCTGTGGGACCCAATCTACTCTCCCTCCTTCCCTCTGGTTTCCCTGTGGACCTTTCTCCCCCCACTGACTCTTTGGGAACAGGAGATGACTGATTCATTCAACCACTAATCATGGGCAGAGCTCCAAGGGGTGCTGATCACCCAAGTCTGGCCTGGGTGAGGCATACATGATGAGATTGCTTTTATGTCTTCTATTTCCTGGAAAGAGAGGAGGGAAGGAAGAAAGGAACATTTTCCAGCGATGCATTTTATGTTTCAAAACCATTTTTTTTTCATCCATGACTGATTAGAATCTTGTAGTGTTTTAAGAACATCCTTACCCACCAGAGGTTCTGATTTAATTGGTGTGAGGAGAGGGGTGCCTAAGTGCTCAGTCGGTTGTGCATCCGACTTCAGTCTTAGGTCATGAATTTGCAGTCCATGTGTTCAAGCCCTGCACTGGGCTCTGTGCTGACAGCTCAGAACCTGGAACCTGCTTCAAATTCTGTGTCTCCTCTCCGTCTCTCTCTGCCCCTCCCCTGCCTACTCACATTTTCTCTCTTTATCTCCCTCTCAAAAATAAATAAACATTTAAAAAATTTCTTTTAAATAAAAAAATTATAATTGGTGTGAGGAGAGACTTAGGTAGTGTGTCTGTTTTTTAACATATTCTCCTGATGATTCTAGTATGCACCAAAGGATGAGAACTGGTTTAGTCCCTAGGCTCAGCATTTCCTCTCTTCTTTCAGTGTGTCTGTTGACAACTTGTCCTGAGTCTAGAACTTTTGGTTAAGAAGACTGTGGTTGATGTGACTTATTTAAAGGCTATCTTGATCTGAATAGAACTATGAACTTTCTGCTCAGAAGTGATGTGTTCCTAGGCTCCTGCAATGTTTCAATCTCTGCAGCCTCAGGTAACCAAATGGCTCTGTTGAGGGGACTCTAAGATAGGACAATGGCTTTAAGGCAGCAGGGATTTCAAGTTGCTGTTCCAGGGACCCAGCTGTGCATCCCCTAATTTCAGCATACATGGAATATTTTAGCTAAGCGTAAGCTCCCTGGATGGCAGGAATTGCATCTATCCCACTGTGCCAGACAATGGAGCAAATGTGCTGAAATCTTGATGCTATATTTTTTTGCTTAGTTGTGGATTTCAGAGGCAGATCTCTTGGAATCTGAGATTAGGTTCCACAGTGGGGCTCAAGCATTGTATGCTATGACCTCATTCAACTGTGGTGTTCTCTCTTTTTCTTTTCTTGTTTTTTTAAAAATAGTTTATTGTCAAGTTGGTTTCCATATAACACCCAGTGCTCATCCCCACAAGTGCCCTCCTCCATGCCCATCACCTCCCTTCCCTTCCCACCCACCCCCATCAGCCCACAGTTTGTTCTCAGCATTCAAGAGTTTCTCATGGTTTGCTCCCTCCCTCTCCCTACTGTTTTTCCCCTTCTTCTCCCCCATGGTCCTCCGTTAAGTTCCTCCTAATCCTCCTATACGTGCAAACATATGGTATCTGTCCTTCTCTGCCTGACTTATTTCTCTTAGCATAACACCCTCAAATTCCATCCATGTTGATAAACATGGCCAGATTTCATTCTTTCTCATTGCCATGTAGTATTCCATTGTGTAGATAAATCACATCTTCTTGATCCTCCTACACTGTTGGTGGGAATGTAAACTGGTGCAGCCCCTCTGTTCTCTCTTTTTCTACTACCTATTCTCTCCTCATGGTTTTGAAGGGAATCAGAATATACCACCCCCAAACATGCCAATTTGGCATAAAAATTATTTTGAGCTAAAGACATTTGATATTCAATAGATATAGAAAGAAATCTTCTAGAGATTCTTTTATCTGACTAAAAGCAGAAATGCCTGAGGAATAAGGACAGCCATAAGTCCCGTCTCCTGGGGAAGTTTAATTGCCATGAAGAAGATGAAAAGTCAGCACAAAAACCTTACTAAGATAACCTTTATCTTCTATTACTTTCCTTTATATATTTACTTCCCCATAGCTTGCAATCCCCAGGAGCCCCCAAAACTGTTTCCTTTGTCTTGTTACATCTCTACAATTCATCTTTTTTTGTTGTTATTGTTAAAATTGATGTATAAGCTCTAAGGCCTGTTTACTTCTTTGGTTCTTCACCTCTTCTCTAAGAAGGCCCTCATGTTACATAAAAATTAACATCAAATGAAATTTGTATGTCTTTTCTCCTTTCATTTGTCTTTTGTCAGTATGATTCTCAGAACTCTAGTCAATGAACCTAAGAGGGTAGAGGAAAAAGTATTTTTCTTCCTCTACTTTCAACTGTGACTGCCAGCAGCTCTCATATCTTTCAGTCTCTCCCAGTTTTTGACTCATGACCTATTGGAAAGCTATATAGTTGGGTGCGTCATGGGCTCCATCAAAGCTCAACATTGACAAAACTGAACTCATTGTCTATTTCTCAGAACATCCTCCTTTGCTCCCTATTCCAGTCTCACTTGTTAATAGCAGTTCTATGCACCCTGTCAATTGGGCCAAACTTATCAGAGTCACCTACCATGTGCCATCCTTTGTTCCAGCCACTCTGCATACAGTAAGGAATAAGCCAGACAGGTCCTGATTTCATGGAGCTTGAGGTTTTGTGCAGAGAGAGATGATAGTGAAGTGATAACTCTACTTTTAGACAATAAGTAGGCAATCAAGAAAGTAAAGGAATAGGAAAGAGAATGGAGGGAAGGCCAGTTTAGGAAGTGTGGTCAGAGAGAGCCTCTCAGAGGGGCTACTTGAATGATAAGGGCCATGGAAACATGGTGTGTGTGGGGAGAGGTAATTGTTTGAGACAAAGGGAACTGCAAGTGTTTGGCCCCTGAGACTTTGAAAAAGTCTGAGATACTACTGTATGAAGAGTAGTGGGTCAAGGAGAGATGAAGGAAGCATATCATGGTGGAGTTGTGGGACTTGCTAGAGATGTTGGATTTAATTGTGTTTTATTTATAGTCCAATACCATTATCCATATCTTCATTTTCACTCCCCTAGCCACATTCTTTGTCAGAATCCTATTACGCTTCATCTGGTCAATTTACCTTCTCAGCTTTTCTAACTCTTTCTCCTCCCCAGGTCCCTTTGTTGGCTCTTTTCTTTCTCATTCTCACTGCTTAAAGTCTCAGCAGATCCCAAGCTTCTCTACTGTTTTTCTTTTTTTTTTTTTCTGGGGCACTACCCCAGCTTCTGTCTTGGGCCTGAGGAGGAGACTCTCTCTCTGGTTAATCATCTTCCTCAGATCTTGGAATATTATTGTAATAAGAACTGGCAAATCCCTTATTTGATAGAAGGATTGATTTCCTTTTCACCCCTCTCTCATTCCTCTCTCCCACCTCTATTCTAATTGTATTTTTAAAAATTTGGATGTCTTCTTGTGAAATGGGTATTTTTATTTGTGTACTTTTATTTTAAAAATTGTATTTGATATTATGTTCTATATCTCATTCTCTTTTTTGAATTTTCATTAAACATTGTGTTTTTAACATCTGTCTGTGGAGCTATGTATTTCTAATCTGTTGCTCCTAACAAATGATAATATTTCATGGTTTACACATTATTCAAAGTAGGCTGCACTATGCTGATGTAACAACACCCAAATGAAACACAGTAGCTTAACACATAAAAATGTATTTCTCATTTATGCAGAATCCTCTGTAGGTCCGGCAGTTCTTCCAGCCAGCCCTTTCAAGCTGTGATTCAGGGATCTGGACCACTTGTATTTCATAGCTGTGGCACAGGGAACATTCCTTCCAGGGTTGCTGAGTCAGGAAAGAAGAGAGCATGGAAAATTCATACCCACTATTATGTTCCTCAGATTAGAAGGGACATATGTCAGTGCAACTCACAGCACACTGACCAACACCATTATGTGGCCCTAATCAACTTTGTTGCGTCTAGGGAATGTGGGGTGCACATGCATATTCAGTGAGCTGTAAATGTCTCTGGTACATTGAGCTTTCACCATACTGTATCTACGTGCTGTCCTAGTAGTGGGCATCCATCTCCAAACACCACAAACAATGCTGCAGTGAATATCTTTGGTTTATACTCACATGAACTGAGGTGAGAATATTTCTGGGATGTTGTAGTCAGTTGAATTGTGGCCTCCCAAAAGATACAACCATATCCTAGGCCTCAGAACCTGTACATATGAACTTATTTGGAAAAATAGTCTTTGTAAATATAATTATTAAAGATCTCAAGATGAGATCATCCTGTATTATACCGGTGGGCAGGCCCTAAATCCAATGAAAAGTGTCCTTATAAGAGATAGAAGAGGAGAAGACACTGATAAAGAGGAGAAGGCCATGGAAAGACAGAGGCAGATCTTGGAGTTATGCACCCAAGCCAAGGAGCACCTGGAGCCACCAGAACTCTTTCTTGGAAGAGACAGGAAAGGTTTTCCCCCTAGATTCTTCAGAGGAGGAGCACAGCCCTGATTTCAGACTTCTGGCCTTCAGAACTATGGGAGAATAAATTTCATTGTTCTAAGTCACCAATTTAGTATTAGTGTCATTTTAAGGCAGCCCTAGGAAGCTAGCACAGAATTTGCTACCTGGAAGAGGAATGATGCTGTAACAAATACCTAAAATTGTAGGAATGGCTATGGAATTGGATAATGGGCAGAAGCTAGAAGAATTTTGAGGCTCATTATAATCAAAGTCTATATTCTGGTGAGAAACTCACAAGGATATAAGCAGCACAGCGGAGAAAGCACCTATGGTCTTAGTGGACACATATATGGCCATGTATAGAATATTGTTAGGAAAATGGACATTAAAGGTACTTCTGGCAAGAGCTCAGAAGGAAATGAGGAACATGTATTGGAAATCGGAGCAAAGGTTATCTCTGTTATATAGTGGTAGAAAACTTGGCCAGATTATGTTTTCTTTGTTGCGTGGAAAGCAGAATTTGAGGGTGCCTGGATGGTTCATTTGGTTGAGGATCCAACTCATGATTTCACAGTTCATGAGATCAAGCCCTCTGTCAGGCTCTGTGCTGAGCATGGGGCTTGCTTGGGATTCTCTTTCTCCCTCTCTCTTTGCTCCTCCCCTGCTCATTCTCTCTCTCTCTTTTTCTCCCTCCTCCCTCCCTCTCAAAATAAATAAATAAACATTAAAAAAAAAAAAAAAAAGAAAGCAGGGGCACCTGGGTGGCTCAGTTGGTTGAGTGACTGATTTCAGCTTAGGTCATGACCTCAAGGTTTGTGAGTTTGAGCCACACATTGGGCTTGCTGCTGTCGGCCTGCTTCAGATCCTCTGTCTCCCTCTCTCTGCCTCTCTCCTGCTTGTGTTCTCTCAAAAATAAATAAATATTTGAAAAAAAGGTCTCCATGGCAATGTTGTGTCTACAGCTCCCTGCTCCAAACTCATGCCAAATGTGAGCTGGGCTGATCTTTTTTGTCCTCCCTGTGGACAAGCGGTGTGAGGGAATCACAAGCAGGTTCGGGCTCTAGGGCTCCACAGCTGCTGAGGTGGCACACAGGAAGGTACCAAAATATAGACACAATGGCAGATTGCTAGTGTTTGATCCAAAGGAAAAACTAATGCTTGAACCAAATGAAGCAATGTCAGATAAATGCCTCCCTGGACGCAAACCAGGATTGGCAAGCAAACTTTGTACCTCACCAACACAAGCCTCTCTAAACATAGCTAGGGGATTCTCAGAAAAGAAGGAAGTCTCTTTAAAAAATATTGAAAGTACATGCTCTTTAAAGAATACTAAAAATAGAGTATCTTCAAAGACTATTGAAAATAAAGATACAGAAAAAAATCTATAGTCTAAGTAAGGTATGATCATCTTCCTTCTTAAAAGAATGCACAGGTCAAGTGAGCAAAGATGCGATCCTTTCAGAGCAGGAGAAAAATAATGAGCGTTGCCTTCAGGATATTGATGATAAGTTGTTTAAATCGACAGATGATGATGGTGAAGATGACACCAATGATGATGATAATGATGAAGACAGTAAACTTTAATAAAGATACTCATGCCCCATTAAAGTTAATGGCAGGATTCCTGAGAGCAAAAATGAGCCAAGACTACCATTTGGCAAAAAAATTATGTCAGATGATTCTAATCTATGAATCAGAAAATTCTGAGGCCAAGGATTTTTTCTCACTTATTGAAGAAATGTTGCTGATGGAGAAATCTCAAAATCTTGAGAAAGATGATAAAGATAGTGAAGAAGACAGTAGCAGTGAGAGTGAAGGAGAGAACAGTGAGGAGCTAAGTAAAGAAAGCTCTGATGAATTTGGAGACAGGTAATGAAGGTTGCTGCGATGGTTCAATCTCCATCTATTTTCATTAGTGTATACCAAGGAAATATAAAGGAGAAAGCTAGAGAGAAAAAGAAAAGAGAAAGAAAGCAGAATTTGTATGCTTTGAGTTTGAATATTTAACTGAGGAGATTTCTTTTTTATTAAAAAAAATTTTAGTGTTTATTTATTTTTGAGAGACAGAGACAGAGTGTGAGTGGGGAGGAGCAGAGAGAGAGAGGAAGACACAATCTGAAACAGACTCCAGGTTTTGAGCTGTCACAACAGAGCCCCACGTGGGGCTCAAACTCACAAATGGCAAGATCATGATCTGAGCTGAAATAGACTGCTTAGCCAACTGAGCCACCCAGGCACCACTAACTGAGGAGATTTCTAAGCAAAGTGTTCAAGGTACAGCATGGTTTCTCCTTGCTGCTTATGGTAAAATGTGAGAAGAAAGATAAACTGAGGAGGGACTATTAAATAAAAAGGAACCAGCACCTTGTTGGGGATATTCTCAGTCTACTTGGACTACGAAGGAAGCTTAAATTAGAAAATTTATTGTCGGAATGTGTGCTCTTGAGAGAAGGCTGAAGGTCTGGCTGCACAACTTTTGCTGAAGAAATTAGCCACGTGGCTCATGGATCCACTCAGCTGTCTCTACAGAAGCTAGGGATAGAGATAGTGTAATACAGGAAAGATCTTTCTTGACAGGCAAAAACCTACAAGAGACCCGCAAAGGTTTTGAGGATGTTGTATCAGAGAAACACTACCAGCTTGGACTGAAAAGAACAGAGACAGGATGAAATGAGAGAAAGGCTATATCAGACTTCCAAAATTCCATAAGGCAGATAGGAGATTGGCTGATAGAACTACCTGACTACAAACATTTGTGACTCTTCAAGAAAAAAGAAGGATGAGTCTGAGGTGCTATTGCAGGCCCAAAGGACACGGCCACCATGGGCCTGGGGGTTTGAGGGGACTATTATAGGCTGAGTGGACAGGGCTGCCATGGGCCCAGAATGTGCATTGAATCATGGAGGATTATTCTCAGGCCTTGAAATTGAAAATGAGATTTGCCCTCTGACTTTCCTGGGACGAGCGGCCTCTTTATTCCTTTCATTTTTCCCCCCTTTTGGAGTGGGAATGTCTATCCTATAATTGTCCAACATTGTATTTTAGAAGCAGATATCTGTTTTCTAGTTTCACAGATCCACAGATGGAGAGGAATTTTGCCCCAGGATGGACTATACTTCCAGTTTTACTCATACCTGATTCACATGATTTAGATGATGAGATTTGGAACTTTTTGAGTCAATGATACTTAGCTGAGATTTTAAACTTAGAGTTGATGCTGGAATTGGTTAAAATTTGGAGGGATATTGGGATTGGGGTGTTGAATATATTTTGTATGTGGGAAGGACATGCTTTTGGGGGCCCAGAAAGGGAACTGTACTGGGTTGAATAATGTCCCCCCAAAATCATATCCACCTGGAAGCTGTGGATGTGACTGTATTTAGAAATAGAATCTTTGCAAATGTGATCAAGTTAAGACGAGGTCATACTGAATCAGGGTGAGCTTTACATGCAATGACTGGTATCTTTAGAATAGACAGAAGAAGGAAAAACACGAAAAAGAGGAGAAGTCCAGACGAAGACGGAAGCAAAGATGGGAATTATACAGCCAAGGAACACCTGGAGCTGCCAGACTCTGAAAGGGACAAGGAAAGGTTCTCCCCCGTAGTGTCTGAAAAAGCGAGACCCTGCTGGTGTTTCAATTTCATGCTTCTGAATTCCAGAACTGTGAGAGAATATATTTCTATTGTTTTAAGCCTCAAGTTTAAGATACTTCACAAAGGCAAAGAAAGAAACTAATACAGATGTTTACCTAGAGAAGGTCATAGGTGTTAATGTACGTTGATCATCTACCAGATTGCTTTCCATACCTTCTGTAGCATTTTACACTTCCAACAATAGTACATGGAAGTTCCTACATTTCTTCCAACATACGACATTATCCAGCTTTTCTATTTTAACTAGCCTCATAGGTGAAAAGTACCATCTCATCATTCCTTGAATTTTCCATTTCCCAGATTATCCCTTATTTTGAACATCTCATGCTTATTAGCTTTGGCTGATTTATCTTTTGGAAATTGTCTGTACATAGCTGTTGTTGATTTTTCTATTGGGATTGCTTACTGACCTTTAGAAATTTCCTAAATATTCTACTTGAAATCCTTCATTGGTTTTAGACATTGCATATATCTTTCTCCACTTTTTTTTGCTGTCCTTTAATCTTGTCCATAGTGTCCCTCATTGAAAAGAAGTTTTAAATTCATTACATTCTGTCCTTATTTGCCCTTATCCATGCCAAACAATACTAACTCCTTCTACCGGCTCTATTGTAGTTCACTAAGTGATATGATAATGTCATGTTAGAGGACTTGTTCTCTGTTCACTTGCTCATCAGCTGTTGTACATCTTTTTTTTTTTCTTTTTCCTGAACCCAGTCAACTGTGCAATCATGTGTTTAGCAAAAATCAGGGCCAGAAATGTCAGGCCTTATTCTGGAACAGAAAAACTGCAACTAATCAGGAGCATTTGGGACTTCAGCATATTTCCTGTCTCTAGTCAGACTGTTCACATATGGGTATGATGTGCAGTTGGTCCAGAAGTTACATCCTTCTCACTTCATGGCCCTCTTAGGGGACCTGCTGAGACATGTGAGGGCAAGTGACAAACAGCTCTTTAGCCAGTAGTGTGAGAGCAGGTGTGTCTAATCTTACGGGGGGATTTTTAGGGGTGAGTTTTCACTGAATCATACACAATGAGAGCTGGAAAGGACCTCTGAAATTATCCAGTTCTACCCCTTATCTTACAAATACAGACCTAGGGAAGTAAAGGGGCTTGTCCAAGTCATTGAGGTGGCAGTGAATTGCTGAGACTAGAACCCAGATCTCTTAACTTCCATTTTGTATATTCCCATTTTCCTGCTTTCCCCCAGAGGATGTCAGAAGTCTCTTTTTTGTTTTTTGTTTTTTGGAGGGCTCTGGCCCAGAGCTGGGACTTAATCCAGGAAATCAGAGGCCTCCAGAATTTGGACTCACTCAAGCTCTCCAGCCTCACCTCTTACCATTCTAGGGTACTCTCTGAGTTGTTCCTCTAATACTCCATGCTCTACTCTTAGTTTGGAGCCATTGCTCATGCTGCGGTCGTGCACAAGCTTGCCTGGCATGCCCTTTCCTCTTCTGTCTGCCTGCCTCACTTTTCAGGGGCTCCTTGTTTGAGGCTCAGTCCTACCTTCTCCATGCCACTGCCAACCAACATTATTCTCTCACCCTTCTTTAGGTTTTCATAGTGTGTGCAGTCTACACAAATACAATTTAGACTTGCTTATATGCTGCTTTTTTTCCCTGGAATGTTCTTGTACAACTGACTGAGCAAGTCATTCCATGTCTCTGTGCCTCACATAGTTTATGCACACAGAAAAAGAAGAGTTGATCAAGATCATATCTAAGGATGCTTCTATACCTAACATTCTATGTCTCCCTAAGATTTTAAACTATCAAAGCAAAGGGACCCTTTCTTACATTTCTCTTCTAATTCCCCTAGTCTAGTGCTTTTCAAGTGGGGATAGTTTTGCTCCCCAGGAGACATTTAACAATTGGACATAGTTTTGGTTGTCACATGGGGAGGGGTGGTCCTACCAGCATCTAATATAGAGGCCAGAGATACTGCTAAACATTCTACAATGCAAAGGACAGGACCCTTCCTCCCCAAATAGATTACTTAGCTCAAAATTCCAAAATTTTACCTTATTAGTCTCTAACCCAACACCATAGACACACTTCCATCTTTCAGTCAAAGACAAATGCCCTCATAAAAAGGATCCTGTCAAATATGGAGCTGTCATGGCAGACAAGAAAAAGAAGTGAGCACCTATGCAAAACTAATGCTGAGAGAAGAGAATCTAATTTTCCTTAGTCAAGAGGGAGAAGAGAGAGTACAGTAAAGAAGGAAATGCTGGATGGATGAAAGCTGTGAGCTAAGAAGTTATTTACTTTGTAGGAGGTGTTGATTGAAATAGCCCATCTTTTAGACATGTGATTATGGTAAATAGTGGTAATGGCAATATTGGAGCACACAAAGGAAACTTCTGGGAACTGCAATTTATGTTGTCAAGAAGAGTTGTGTTTATAATATGCTCATTCTTACCTTCCCTTGAAATAAAGCCTGGATGATGAAAGAAGCTTTAATTTACAGATAAGGCAAGGAAGTTGGTTCCAGGGATTCTGAACTGAAATCCAAACAAATCACAGCCTCTCTTTCTAGACCCTTACTCAGGATTTTCTGAGGTTAGGGATGATGAATGACTACTGCTTTTGGTGACTCCTCCCAGCCTCTGCCTTGGCTGTGTTCCCAACATTCTCCCTCATCATGTTATGCTTGTCTTTCTTTTTAGGTTGCACCATACAAGAAAGCCAAATTGTTAATTCTTTGTCACCTTCACCCCCTGCCCTCTATCATTAAACACATGTAATAAGAAATATCCTAGATATATGAAATAAAAATCTCCCCAGAAAGTCGGGACAGGAGGAATCCATGATCTAAAAACTCTCTTGAGGGCTACATCATTGTTCTCAATCTCTTTTTATCTCAAACACTTGGCAGGAGATTGTGTTATTCGTTCTCCTGGCTACCAGAGGTATCTGGCAAAGGTTTCTGTTTAGATTTCGTTTGGAGAAGAAATGCTTAAGTTAAACATTAAAATTCATGAGAATATTTCAGTTCCTTATAAATTCTTCTGATCACAGTCACTTCAAGTGAGGTGTCATTTATGGCTCCTCACTGAGGAAAAGCTCTCCCAAGGGGACTTCCAGCAGTTCATTTCGGGAGACCACTGAGTCTATGCTCAAGTGCAGTGCAACACTCATGAAATATTTTTTATACTTTGGGTTCCTCTCTGTTGCATAGGATTATAAGCTGGATCCATGGAAAAATGGGTGCTTCTCACCCTGTCATGCTTGAGTTGTTGTTCCAGATTTTCCAATAAAAGAAAAATCAAATAAGGGAATCGAAGCACCTCTTTTTCTTTTTAAAACTTTCCTGTAAAGGTTTCTGGGGAAATATTCTGGGGCAAGAGCTGTCAGTGCAGAGCTGGATGCACTAGACATTTGAATAGACATTTGAACAATGTGTGTTACTGCTGCTGCTGTTCTTGTGCTTTGGTTTGTTTGTTTTGGCAGACACATACATGACTTCTCCTTATAAAATGATCTGGAAAACACACAGGAAGGAGTTAGGAAATGATAAAGCCTATAAGTGTGACTGCATATTTTGTGGCCCAGTCATCAATTCTCTGGAATTTGGGTATTGCATCCAGTCTTCAAAGTTGCCTCTTTCCCTTTTCCTTCTGCTTTTCCTATACACTAAATAGCAACTGAGTCTAAGAAATGTGAATTCCCACTAGAAGCCCCTCTGAGATCAATGCATGCATTGGTGGGCTCCCCTTTGGGATCTTTGCTGTCTTCTCCCTTGTGTGATCTTTTTAAAAGCATGATGCCAAAGCATCTGTGCAGCTTTTTGTTTGATTTCTGGTTTTGCTTTCATAGGCCTTTCATGCTTGCTTGGCTGGGTGCAGCTGAGACTGGTTTTACAAGAAGCTACCAATAAAGCTCAGAATGGGAAGAGATGAGTAAACTCTTACTCTGAAGACAGGGTTTGTGGAAAGAAACAAAGGGAGATCCCCTTTGCACTTTATGAGAATGCATAATTTAGCAAGGCTCTATTTAAAAGTACTCCTAGCCCTGTATAGAAAGGCATGGCTCGGCTACTAGCTATCTTCTTGTACTAATTAGGAAATTGTTTTTGGCTCACCAGTTGATTTTTGAGCATCTCACCATAACTCTGTTATTTCTGTGAATATAGAGGATAAGAACTTTTGCAAAGAACTTAAAGAAGCATGGGGTAAGCAGTTTCTAACATGGGTCCCAAGACTCTACACCTTTCCCTTCCATGTAGGTATCCCGTGTAACAAATATGTGGGACGATAACTATGATGGGCTTATCCCTGTGTTAGAGTATATTATATGTCACAGCTGGCTTTAAGGGAAATTATTTGTGGGCCTGACCTAATTACATGAACCTCTATTTTTAAAAAAAAATTTTAATGTTTATTTTTGAGGGGTGGGGGGCAGAGAGAGAGAGAGGGAGGCATCAAATCTGAACAGGATCCAGGCCCTGAGCTGTCAGCACAGAGCCTGACATGGGGCTCTGGAAACAGTGAGATCATGACCTAGGCCAAAGTTGGACGGTGGCTTTAAAATGAACCTTTAAAATTTAAAAAAAAAAATATTTTATTTATTTTTGAGAGAGAGATAGAGACAGCATGAGCAGGAGAGGGTCGGAGAGAGAGGGAGACACAGAATCTGAAACAGGCTCCAGGCTCTGAACTAGTTGTCAGCACAGAGCCCAATGTGGGGTTCGAACCCACGAACCGTGAGATCATGACCTGAGCTGAAGTCAGACGCTTAACTGACTGAGCAACCCAGGCGTCCTTAAATTTTTTTTTAATGTTTATTTATTTTTGAGAGAGAGAAAGAGACAGAGTGTGAGAGGATAAAGGCAGAGAGAGAGAGAGAGGGAGACACAGAATCCAATGCAGGCTCCAGGCTCCAGGCTCCAGGCTCCAAGCTAACAGCACAGAGTCTGATGTGGGGCTTGAACTCATGACCTGAGCCGAAGTCGGACGCTCAACCGACTGAGCCAGCCAGGGGCCCCTACATGAACCTTTTAAAAGTAGAGTTGGTTTGTTTTCCCCAGCTGAAGAACTTGGCACAGTCCCCAGTTGCAGAAGAAGGCAGAGATTTGAAGCAGGATTCAGATTTGATGTGTTTTGCTGATCTGAGAATGGAGAGGGCCACATGATAAAGGATGTGGGTGACTTCTAAGAAATGAATGTGGTTCCCAGCTGACAGATCTCAGCCTACAACCATAAGGAATGAATACTACCAAAATGCAGAGAGCTTGGGAAAGGACCCAAAGCTCTGGGTAAAAATGCAGTTTCACCCCCCACCTTGATTTCAGCAAGGTGAGACCCTGAGAAGAGAATCTAACCACACCATGTCCAGACTTCTGACCTGTAGAGATTGTGAGATAATAAATTTTATTGTTTTAAACCACTAGATTTGGGGCTTAAACTTTCCATTCGACACAGCAATGGAAAACTAATATGAAGGAGTAGAAAGCCTTTGAGACAAGAAAGCTAAGTAAAACCAACATCCTTATGGTTGGTTTTAGATCAGTTGTGACTGATCAACTGTGATGGTTAATTATATGTTTCAACTTGACTAGACTATGGTGCCAAGTTAGTTGTTTGGTCAAACCCTAGATAGACATTACTGTGAAGGTATGTTGTAGATGCAATGACATTTATAATCAATTGACTTTAGGTAAAGGAGACTACCCTCCATAATATGAGTGGCCTCATCCAATCAGTTGAAGGCTTTAAGGACAAAAACTGAGGTTTCCCAGAGAAGAAGGAATATTGCGAGGCTGTAGCATTGAAATCCTGCCTAAGTTATGGATTTCAAACTTGCCAGCCTCTACAATGCCATGAGCCAATCCCTTAAAATAAATCTCTTTATACGTATCCTGCCAGTTCTGTCTCTCTGGAGAGCCTTAACTGATGCAGTCATAAACGAAGGTGACTTTAGGTGCTACACCTATGGAAGAGGTGTGCTGGGCGTTAACTTGAAGACAACATGGTTGCTCTTGAAAAGGCAGCTGCCCGTACACAGTGCCACAAATTGTAACCAGCCAACAATATTGGCCTAATGCTGTCAGATCTTTTGATGTTTTTCAAAAGAAGCCAGAAATCCAGAATTTTACTCAAGATTGCCTGAATTCTAAATGTTGGTTACTAATTCAAAAACATATTTTGTAAAAACATTGAGCGTGCTGCAAAGAAACCATTAAACATATCCAGAATATGGGTTATTCTATAAGACACAGCATTCTGGTTTCTTCAAAAAGTCAAAGTCATTAAAAAAAATAAAAGACAAGGGCTAGGGGACAGTTGTAGATGAGAAAGATTAGAGGACACTTGGCAAACTTGATGACCAAGGGCAATGAATGTCTTTAGAGCCTGGTTTGAAAAATCAGTAATGAACATGAAAATTATAATAGACATCCTGGGGACGGTTGTGGAAATTTGGGTATGGACTATATATTAGATGATACTAAGAGTTTCTAGTTAACTTATTTGGGTGTGATAATGGTGCTGTGAATATATAGGGAAGTTCTTAATTTTTTTTTGAGATGCATGTTGAGATAGGTGGGAATGTCTGTGATTTACTTAAAATTCCTTTCTCTCTATGCATAAACACACACACACACACACACACACATGCACACTAACAGTGATTTAATCTAGATCCTGAATATACATGTGCTTATTGAACTAATACTGGTATTTTTCTGCATCTTTGCAATCTTTTCTAATAAGTAATTTAGAAATTTTTTAATGTTATTTGTTTTTGAGAGAGAGAGAGAGAGAGAGAGAGAGAAAGAGAGTATAAGCAAGGGAAGGAGGGTAGAGAGAGAGAGGGAGATAGAGAATCCGAAACTGGCTCCAGGCTCTCCACTAATAGTGCAGAGCCTGACACGGGACTCAAACTCACAAACTCTGAGATCATGACCTGAACCAAAGTCAGAGGCTTAACTGACTGAGCCACCCAGGTTCCCCTTAATAAGTAATTTTTCAAAGCTACTGAGTAGAGTAGACCACACATAATATGTGGACCCAACTGGGGTCCCAATTTACAATTGTGACCTATGTATTTGGATCAAAGAACTGCAAGTCATTTGCATGTTAACTTGTCTTCTTTAACTGTATTTCTATGATGGTGGTATGGCCAGCCTGTCATCATGTATTTATGTATGTTTCTCTCTCTAGACATGAGTTCTTCTTGGGCTGCAAAGGGAGCTTATTCCCCTATATGTCTCTGGTGTCCATGCATAGGTGAGAATTGAATACACTTCTGCTGAATGGATAAAGTAAATCTCAGGAAAGCTGTAAGAACAATAGCAATAATGATAATGCTAGCTGCTAACATTAATGGAGCCCTGAAAGTGTTCAGGCTAAGAACCTCACGGCAATCACATGAATTAGAATGAATTAGATTATAATAGTAGTAGCAGTTGGTCTTCTTTTATTCATGAAGAAGGTGAGACCCTCAGATGATTGGAAATTTGCTCAAGGCCACACAGCAAAAGTTGAGGCTAAGCAGCCTCGCCCCAGGACCCCCTTTGAAAACAGTTCCCTTTTGTGCTTCTGAAGTCTCCATAGCTGCCTAAAATAAAAAAGTTCCCTAAAATAAATCTTGGAGCATTCTGTGCAGCCCAGAAAGGAAGGGAAGCACCAGACACGGGAGAAATGACACTGCCCTGGAGCATGTGTGCACCTGAGCAGAGCAACAGATTCTTCAGATTCCACACAGCTGAGACCGGGACTCCAGGAGCTGGCCATCCAGAGGCCTGTGTGACTTCAGTGGGCAGGAAGGATGAGCATGTGGAGGAAGAAGCAGTGCGAGCTCAGATGGCCCCTGATGCCTGCACTCTGAAGCGGCCTGCCCAGGACGTGAGTGAGTAGGCCACCTCCTTTCCCAGAGCCTCACATGGCTCCTGTCCTGCTATCCTCTAATGGCCCTGGAGCTGACCTGGGTCAGGCAGGTTAGGGGGATGGGAGGATGGGGAGGTGAGGGTTGGGGAATGGGGTATGTGGGGAGGTACTGGCCCTCACTGAATGTTCACAGTCTGCTGTCTGCCAGGCCTCCCTGGGGGATCCCTAGCAGGTCATCTCACTAGGAAATGGGAGCAAGACTAATTGTGATGGTTTCACATCCCAAAAAACTACCGCAGGCACATTTTAACATCATGCCATACATATTTCTAGAGACATTTGTGAGTAGAGCAAATCTCTTTAAATTTTTTGCTATTGTCTGGTCAGGAAAAAGAAAAAAATGTAACAATGCGTGTCAGGGATTAGAGCTGACACTGTTTACTGGCTATGGTCTCGAGCACTTTGAAACTTTCACTACTGGGGGACTGATACACCGTGGTGACCCTGACCCCTTTACCTTGGGTCTCTGATGCTGCAGATATGTCCCTTGTGCCCATCTGTTCTTCCCCCATCCCCTCGCTTCCTCCAGGCTCCAAGCCCTGAGCATTCACCTGTCCAGAATGCTGTTAGCAAAGCTCCTTACACAGAGAGAAGAGGCACCTATGGAGACCTCCTTTAGAAATGAATGAAAATGTATGCATTTTACACTTGGTTTGGGCTAAACTAATGTATTAGTGTCCTACTGCTGCTGTTACAAATGGTCCCAAATTTAGTGGCTTAAAACAGCATAAATTCATTTTCTTACAGTCTGGAGGTCAGAAGTCCACAGTCAGTTTCACTGGGCTGAAATCAAGATGTTGGCAGGATTGTACGTCCTCTGGAGGCTCAAGGATGGGGGAGACTCCAAGTCCTTACCTTTTCCAGTTTCTGCCTGCATTCCTTGGCTCAGCAGTCCCTTCCTCCATCTTCACAGCTATTGGCGTCACATCTTCAGATCTATGGCTCTAACTCTCTGCTTCCTTCATCACATTTTCTGCTCTTACTTGGACAGTCCAGGCTCCTTCTTGTAATGACTCTCGAGATTATATTGGGCCCACCCAGTTAATCCAGGATAATCTCAATATCTCAAGATCCTCAATTTACTCACATTTGCAAAGTTCCTTTTGCCATGGAAAGTAACATATTCACAAGTCCTAGGGAGTAGGACCTGGACATCTTTGAGGGGTAATTATTCTGCCTATCACAACTAATGTTTGGAATACACAGTAACTCCTGAAAAAAGGGTATTCATTCTTTCGCTTGGAATCTATTTTAAGATGGTGGCAAGTCTAGCTGACTTTTAGTTATACACCAAACAGTTCTTTTCTTTTTTTTTGTTTTTTTTTAATTTTATTTATTTGTTTTGAAGGAGAGAGAACAAGTAGCAGAGGGACAGAGAGCAAAGAGGAGAGAGAATCCCAAGCAGGTTCCACACCGTCATCACAGAGCCCGACTCTGGGCTTAATCCCACAAGCCAAGAACCAAACCGTGAGATCATAACCTGAGCCGAAATCAAGAGCCAGATGCTTAACTGATTGAGCCAGTCAGACACCTCCCAAACAGTTTTTTTCATTCAGCACCACATGCTCCCTAGTTGTGGTTAACTAGATGCTCGCTAGCTTCAAATATTTCTTTGTTTCTGCTTGTTTTACCAGAACTGCTTTTTCCAATATCGAAGTCTTAACTTACTCCTCTCCAACTCCCATTTTCAGATGTATTCTGGTATTTTCTTTTTTGCAAATTTTGGGGACCAAACCTGTTAAGAATTTAACTACTTAGACCAAATAGGAAAGGCCATTTTAAAGATATATAATCATGGCTAAAAGACCCAGGCCTAACAAAATCCAACAAGGTGTGTGTATTCACCATTATTTTTTAAAGTAGCCATTTTCTTTCTTTCTTTTTTTTTTCTGGGCATGAAGGAACACAAGGGCTTTAGTTTTTCACTGCAACAAAAAGCAGAATGATCTGCTTACAAAGGTAAAAGCTGCGTTGATATTGTAACGTTTTTCAATTGGATTAGAATTTTGGAACTTTTAGTCTAAGGTCCAAGATCAAAGGCAGATCAATTCCAACAGAGCTGAGTGACATACATTTTTTATTTTAACCTCATAAGTACTTAGGGTCCATATAGTTAAATAGAAAATATAAATACCTGTTTTCATAAGTAAAAGGGACTCTCTGCTATGAGATAGATTTCCTTTTACAGAATATCTTATCTATTTTAAGATGTAAAATGCAAGGTCTTCAATTTACAGTAAAGAGTGGAGTCCATACGAATAGGCTGCCTATTTGTATATTGGGGGAGAGAAGGGAAATTCCTAAGAGAGTTGCTTTTCCCAAATTGAGTATTGACATAAAATTATCTTCAGTTTGTGAATTACTATTGACTATGTTTTTAGTTCAAATATCTCTTTTTTTTGGTCACAAATTAGCTTCACTGTTTTCCCTGGAATTTGAATTAATCCAAGCTGTTTACAAGCATTTTGATATGTGTAAATGCAAGTGTGGTTACAGTAAGAGAGTATTTTGGGACATGTGGGCAGACAATTTCTGTGATTTTTCAGCTATCTTAGAAGAGCACCTGAAATCTGCAGGAATGGAAAAGAAAATATATTATCTGTGCCTTCTTCATCCACCCACACCCCATAGGTCCTCTACCAAATACAGCCAGGAATGGAACGCTACTTTATTTCTTCCAGAGCAGATTGCCAAAGATCACATCATTGGTTTGGAATTCAGAATGGGAAGAGCTTCTCCTTAAGAAAATTAGGATAAGATCTTAGCGCATACTTGAAAAAGTATTGCAGATCTGTAAAGAGAGGCTATTTTTCCCATTAGACTGTTTTGCTAGCTAATTATTATTTGGATTCAGGGAAGATATGACAAAAATGGGGGAGGGGTATAACCTCTCAATCCCTTCTGTGCCCTGGATCCAGAGCAGAGGTAGAAAATGAGACCATCTGACAAATTGCTAATACTATTTTTCAGTTATTCATTCAGTCATTTAGGTTGAAGAAGGGGTATTTAAGAGCTCTTTTCCAATATTTGAAAAGAAAAAAAGATTGATCCCTATATTCACCCTTTACTGTGGTAAGTAAATTTTCAATGAATGAAAGATTGACACAAAGTCAATAACAACAACGGAGAAGGATGAGTATTTTTACCAGGTGAGCTAAGAAAGGACCTTTCAAAACACAGCATAAAACCAACAAGTCTTGTAAGAAGAGAGCTATAGATTTGACCACATGAAAACTTAAAATGTCTACACTGCAAAACAGGTCCTAAATAAGTTAAAAGACAAATTTAAAAATATGCAACATATATATAGCAGATTAAAGCATTTATATATCTAATGTATCAAAAATAAAGGGAAAAAACAAATAAAAAAGAAATACTAATAAGCAATAAACCTGCTAATATAATGTAAATTAAAACACCAACTTTATCTGTATAGATATAGCTATACAAATACTCACATATACTTGATTTTGTAAATCACATTTGACAAAGTTAATTAATCCAATAATGTCTAATGTCTGATGTCTAATGTTGGTGAGAGTGGGAGGAAGTGATTGGTAATTCTCATAAGTGGATTACTTTAAGAGGAAATTTGATAATATCTTTCCACGATAATTGTGTGCTTTCCCTTCAGAGATGCCTGACTGGCTCAGTCTGTGGAGCTCGTGATTGTTGAATTTGGGATTGTGAGTTAAAGACCCAATTTGGGTGTAGAGATTACTTAAAACAATTTTTTTAGGGCCACCGGGGTAGCTCAGTCAGTTAAGGGTCTGACTCTTGGTTTCGGTTCAGCTCATGATCTCACAGTTGTGAGATCCAGCTCAGCATTAGGCTCTGTGCTGAGAGTGGGGAGCCTGCTTGGGATTCTCTCCCTCCCTCCCTCTCTCTGCCCCACAACTCCCACCCCTCTCCCCCGCTTGCATGCACGCACACATGCATGCTCTCGCTCTTTCTTTCAAAATAAATAAACTTAAAAAACCCCACAATTTTTTTGATCTAAAAAAATAATAATAGTGGGCTTTCCCTTCTATGAAGAAATTCTTCTATCAACAGATGAGAACTTGACAGGTATGTTGCAGAGAAATTCCTGTATCAGGCAAGGAGCTTGACCTCTTCGTATTTCATGTCCCTGCAGTACTGAGAATCTATGCTTAGGACTGAAGGTAACATCTACTTTTCTATATCCAGGGCGGATTCCTCCTTTCTTCATAGTTGATTTGGGTCTTCACAACTGGAATAGATTTTTAGGGATGAGCCCATCAGGAATGAATCTGCTCAGAGGCTGTCTGGTTTTGTCCTCAGCTGTCAGGATCCCGTGTAGGTATGGGGTAAGATGAAAGTTATCGTAGAAAAGCACCTCCCTGGTGTGCTAGAGTTAGGGTAGCAAGAGAGCAATGTTTTCATGTCTGAGAGGTGTGGTTAATGCAGGGATGCCACTGGGTAACTTTGTAAATAATGGGACACATGGAACACTAAATGCCATGAGAACTTGGCGGAGAATGTACCTATCTTCTAGGCTACAAATAAGTCAATTAACCTTAGTTATTTTCTTTTGCTCTCTTATGGATTAGAATTTTAAAATTCTGTGTTCCTCACAGAGGTGTTTAACCTTACAATGGTAATCATGATATATAAGTATCACATCAACACATTGTATGCCTTTAACATACACACTGTTATATGTCAGTTATATCTCAATTTTTAAAATCTACAATGAAAAGCAAAAAAATTCTATATTCACTTGGGATAATAATTTGTTTTGTGTTATATCCAAGAGAAGACAACACTGTAGCTAAGAATTTTCAGGAGACTAAATGCCATAATATCTCTTCCTTCTCTTTTTTTCTTCTTTTTTCCTTTCCCTTCCTTTTTCTCTTCCTCCTTCCTTTTCTCAGTCCCTCCTTCTCTTGTACCAATCCAAGAACACTTAGAAAACACCTAACCATGGTAGTTTACCATTGCTACATCCGAAGCCCCCTTCCTAAGATTTATATTCCTGAGTATTAACCTGAGGGAGATGCAAACAACTATGATCTACCACTCATGTACACACAGATAAAATTCATTACTGAACCACCTCCTGAGTCAAGTCTTTTGGCTGACCCCAGCGGGTCAAACATTACAGGAAAGGAGTGGGAGGGAAGTATATTCAGATTGCATTGCTAAACCCCTGGGTAGGGTCTGGAATCCTGTGAGTGCAGAGGGGCTGGGAAGCATTTCGGTAGCATATTTAAGTGTTTAAGACCAAGGCAAAACAATATTTCAGAATGAAAGAAAATAGCTTTAGATGGCTTATCTCCTCCATTTGCATTAAATTGACTATAACTAATTAACTTTTTAACTCAGTTCAAATACTACTCATTCCTTCTTATTTGACCCTGTCTTTGCTCACTCCTTGCCTTCACCCCCTCAACCAATGTTTTTTTTTTTTTTCCTGAATTTTCTCTCTTAGGTCACATCATCATCATGTTAAATTCACACTACTATTGGAGCACTCTCTCTTCTATCCCAGAGTCATTATAATTCTGTTTGTACTAGTGATTACTCCTAGGCTTCTGTAGCTTCTTTCAAAAAGCCTCTGCTAACCCAAGGCACCTTTCTGTGAATTAAATAAAACAAATATCCCTCAAGGATAATACAGCCCCAACCAAGCTGGTGGCCATGGTGGGTTCTGTTTCACTTACCTCCTTCCCCCTTAGCCAGGTGCCCTTTGTGCAGTGAGAAGCTTTGGCAATGGTATGTGCTCACCCTGTTTTCACCTATTGCTCCTGCTCTAAAGTAGAATAAAAATGAATAGTTAGGGGCGCCTGGGTGGCTCAGTGGGTTAAGCATCTGACTTCGGCTCAGGTCATGATCTCACAGCTTCTGGGTTCAAGCCCTGTGTGGGGCTCTGTGCTGACAGCTCAAATCCTGGAGCCTGCTTTAGATTGTGTCTCTGTCTATGCCCCTTCCCCACTCATGCTTTCTCTCTCTCTCTTTCAAAAATAAATAAACATTAAAACATAAAAGAAATCGGGGCGCCTGGGTGGCTTAGTCAGTTAAGCGTCCGACGTTCGCTTAGGTCATGATCTCGCGGTTCGTGGGTTCGAGCCCCGCGTCGGGCTCTGTGCTGACTGCCAGCTCAGAGCCTGGAGCCTGTTTCAGTCTGTGACTCCCTCTCTCTCTGACCCTCCCCTGCTCACGCTGTCTCTCTCTCTCTCTCCTAAAAATAAATAAAACATTAAAAAAAAATAAAACAGAAAAGAAAGATCAATAGTTAGGAAGAAGGGTGTGTGTGGTGCTGGAAGAAATAACTTTACATATTAAAGAAATGCAAATTGGGCCAAGTCCAGCCACAACAGTGGGCGCTGACTGTATATTTGTCCTCCTTTTTATGTATTTCAAAATCAACTGTTAAAATGGGACTCTTGCTCTCAGAGTTTTTGTAGAGGCCCCGCATCTGGGAACCAGATATTCCAGCATCCCAAAGAGAGGGATTGGACCACGTATGCAGGGTCTGCTGAGACCATGACTCCTGTTCGGCTGGCATTAGTCCTTGGCCTAACTTCAAGCGAGAATAAGAGTGATATGAGATTCTAAGATTGAGGGTATCTTTGGAGAGAGTTGTCAGTGGGGAGCTAGGGGTGGGAGTGGGAGTGTTTCTGCCATTTCAAAGCCACTAAGGGGATCGGTAAGAGACGTTTACAGAGAAGTTGTCATTATGTCCTCTGGAACGTGAGGGAACGTCTAAAAATCTGCAGAGGAGAGACTTTCTCTAGCTTGTTGCTCTATAGCTATGGAGTAGAGAGTTTCGTTGTCATGAATTTGGTGAGGCAAGGGTGTTCCCCTTGGTCAGATAACCCCATGGAAGGAACCAAACTGGGTCATTCTGTAATAGACTTTACCCAAGAGAACTGCCTGGAGGTGTCACCCAACAGATGGGGGTGATTTACCAGAAGCCACAAGACAGGGGTCCAGCTGCTGCATTGGGGAAATTCTTACCTATGGGAAATCTTTGAAGAATCCGTAAAAATGCTTCAGAAGACAGTATTGGCATTTAAATTCTGTACCCTGTAAAGGGCATTGGTGCCAAATTATAACTCACCAATCAGATAAGGCCTTTTTTCCTCTTAACTTTTTTTCCTACGTGGCTCGAATCCTGGAAGAATCAAAACCTAGCAGGTCATCCTGGCAGATGGAATGAGCAGGCAAGAAGGGAGAGATATCCTCTCCTCCCTCTGGCACTTACCATTTCTTGATACGTGTGGTAGACCAGAACTGGCCGATGGGAGAAACTTAAAATTCAGTAAATCTGGGACTATTGGTAATATGCTGGGTTCTAAACACAATGGACGGATTTTGTTGTTATCTGAGTAACTGGTAAAGCCATGAGAAGCTTTATCCAGGAGCAGGGACGTACAACCTGAGGGAACTACTAGAGTCACCAGATGGTGGGAGGAAGGACAATGTTGCTTCATGTTTCCACCTTTGCAAATTGCAGTTTAGTTACTGAGCCAGTTCTGTGTTAATACAAAGGGCCTTACTTGGAGGGATGTACGTACATGTTCTGGAGTCTGTCCCTTCTCCCCCTGTCAAGGATGTCAACCCCACAGTTGTCTCCTTTCTTTTATGTATCACTGACTTCCTCTCTACTGAATCTTTCTCACTAGCACATAAAAATAACATTACAAAATTAATCCATCTTAAAAAAAAAAAAAAGATCCCACAAACCATTTAGTGACTGCCCTGCTCTCTGTTTCCCTTTACTGAAAATTTATTTGAAAGAGTTAGCTGACTTCATGATCTGTTCTTCATCTCGTATTCTCTCCTGAGCCCGGTCCAATGGGCTTTCACCTCCACCACACCACCCAGCAGGCTCTTATCAGGGTCAGCTGTTCTCTATCTGCATCTTATTTGATTTCTCAGCTGCACGTGGTAAGGCTGACCACTTATTCCTTCCTGAGACATGTTCTTTTCCAGGCTTCTGTGTTACACATGTATCTGCGGTCTTCCTACTCTACTGGCTATTCCTCATCAGCCAGCCATTCCTCCTCCACCAGCTCCTGTTCTTGATGTCTTCTCTCTGTCCAGATTCTCTTCCTAAACCATCATCTCCAATCCTGGGGGCTTTATTCGACAGTGCAGATGTAATACATTTCCATCCTTGAAGAAATGTTTTACTAGCCAGTGCTGGTATAAAGGAAGAAAAAAAGAGGTTCTCATTATTAAGTAAAGCTGACTTTAATCAGACTCAACAAAAATACATTTCTTCTTGTGTCTGTTGTGTGAATGAAAAAAAGTTTTATCCATTTCATCTAAGTTTAAAAAATAAAGTAACATAAGCTTGTTCATTATATTACCTTATCTCTTAGATATCTACAGTGATGATCTCCTTTGTCTTCCTGATCTTGGTCATTTAGGTTTTTCCCCATCCTTTTTTCTTGATCACTTTTACCAAGTGTTTATCAATTGTATTAATATCTTCAAAGAACCAAATTTTGGCTTTATTTTCTCTATTCTATGTTTCTTATCTATTTCATTGATTTCTGCTCACTAATATCTCCTTTCTTCTATTTTCTTTGGATTTCATTTGTCTGAAATGGGAATTAGGTTTATTATTTTTAACTTTCTTGACACCGTCACCCCCACCCACAAAATGCACTATGCATTTGGAAATATAGGCTTCCTTTTTGGCATCACTGTTTAATATGTCGCTTGTATTATCATTTAGTTTATAATGTTTTCTAATTTTGTTTGACTCTTTGATCCTTGAGTTACTTACATGATCAAATAACTTGAAGCATATTACATGACTTCCAAATATTTGGGGGAGTTTTCTAATTACCTACTGTTATTGATATATATTTTAGTTCCATTATAGTCAGAGAACCTATTTCATATTTATATTCTATGAAAAAAAAGTAAGACTTCCCTTAAGGCCAGCATAGAGTGTATTTTGTTAATGTCTACTATGAATGTACTATCATTGGCTCTCTTCTGATGAGTGTCTGCACAATATATTTTTTACTATCCTTTTACTTTCACCCTTTCTGTATCTCTATATTTAAAGTTATTCTATTGTCAACAGCATATAGTTGTGTTTTTATTTATTCAATTTAAGCATCATTTTCTTAAAAATTTAGCTGTTTGGCTTATTGGTATTAAAAGGAGTAATGGATATAGTTGGATTTAAGCCCACCATCTTACTTATTTTTTGTTTGTTCATATGTTTTTTGTTCATTTGTTCCTCTTTTTGGATTAATCAGGCATATTTTTTTTATGTCTTTATTTTATTTTTTTTTACAAATAGTTTATTGTCAAATTAGTTTCCACATAACACTCAGTGCTCATCCCCAGAAGTGTCCTCCTCCATGCCCATCCCTCCTCCCCCCCACATCCATCAGTCCTCAGTTTTTGTCAGCATTCAAGAGTCTCCCATGGTTTGCCTCTCTCCCTTTCCCCCACCATTTCCCCCCTTCTTCTCCCCCTTGTTCCTCCGTCAAGTTCCTCCTAATCCTCCTATACGTGCAAACATATGGTATTTGTCCTTCTCTGTCTGACTTATTTCGCTCAGCATAACACCCTCAAGGTCCATCCATGTTGCTACACATGGCCAGATTTCATTCTTTCTCATTGTAATCAGGCATATTTTTAAGTTTCATTTCTTGACTCCATTATTAGATAAATTATTGTATTTTTATTTTAGGATTCCTCTAGAGATTTAATATAGTTCATCCTAACCTTTGTGCTATTATCATTTATTTGGTTTAAATGTATTGTAAATCCTACAACACATTATTACTGTTGCATGAAATAGTCAATAGCATTTTATGTTTACCCACATATTTATGCTTTCTGCTACTCTTCATTCCTTCGTTCAGTTCCATGCTTTCATATGATTATTTCCTGTCATTGTTATGGTACTGTAGGTCTGCTGGTGAAAACGTCTCTCATTTTTATTTTTCTAAAAATTTCTTTATTTTGCCTTCACTTTTGAATGATATTTTAAATGAATATAGAGTTCTAGAATGATACTCTTATTTTAGCACTTTGAAGGCATTATTCCATTATCTCCGTTGGCTTCCATAATATATGTTGAAAAATCAATCTTTAGTTTGAAGTTAATGTTTTCTCTCTTGCTGGTTTTAAGATTTTCTCTCAATCCTTGATTATTAGAAGTTTGACAAAATTATGTCTGTGTGTCTTTCTTTTTGTTTATCCTGCTTAGAAGTTGCTGAGCTTCTTGAATCTGTGGAACATCTCTCACCAACTTTGGAAATGTTTTGGCCATTATATCTTCAAATGTTGTATCTGCTTCAATTTATTTCTCCTCTTTTGGTGTTCCAGTGAAATATGGTAGACCTTTTAACTTTGTTCCATATGTCTTTACTGCTCAGTTTTGTTTTTATAGATTCTTTCTATTTGTGGTTGAATTTGTATATTTTTTATTGTCCTATCTTAGGGTCTGGTAATCTTGTCTTCTCTGCTGTTAAGTCTGGTTTAATGAAGCCAATGTTTTCTTGGTTTCAGATATTGTGTATTTCAGTTAAAGGATGCCCATTTGATCCTTTTACATAGATTTCAATTCTCTGTTGATAATACGTATCTTTTCATTAATTTCCCCCTTTTTTTCTTCTATTTCCTAGAATATATCAATCAGTTAAAGTCCTTGTCTGCTAGTTTCAATATATGGATTGTCTGTAGGTCTGCTTCTATTATTTATCTTTTCTCTTGATGATGATTATAAGTCACATTTTCTTGTTTCTCTGAATTTTTGTTTGTTTGTTTGTTTGTCAGGCATTGTATACAAGAACACTGCAGAAACTCCAGATAATGCTTTGCCCTAGAGAGGGTTTCCACTTTCCTCATTAGGCAGATAGGATGAAGGGTTTATCTTTGAGATGCATAGGGTTTAAGTTGCAGTTTTAGTGAGGCTTAGTCCACTCTTTACCTTATTCCTCAAACATAACTCTTCTGGGCTTTTGATTAAAGCCTGCAGGATCTTTGTCTTTTCAGCCCTAAAAGACTGGGGAATTTAATGCTGTACTTTGGAGGTTTTGAACTGAGCTCTTTATCCTCCCACTCTTTGCTCCATCACAACTTCAAAATCTGGAAGTTGCCTTAAGGGGTGCCTGGCTCTGTGTTTGAATGGCAAGACCTTTTTCTCTAGTTCCACTTTTTATCCTTCGTGTTATAAAACTAGGGAAGATTGTATTGTGCCTTTTGGAAGCATTCAGCCAAACTTCCCAGCTTCCTTTGCATAGCTCTTGAACTCAGAAGATATCCCATGGGGAAAACCAGCTATGTGTTTAGTACTTCTCAAGTTTAGTTTCTCTCACCAGCCCCATGTGACTGCCAAAAAACCTCTCTGGTTTCCCTTTCCTCAAGAAATTCTTCTTTACAAGACAAATCTCATTCTCAGTCCATGCCCAGAATTGTCAAATATCCCCAAAGAAGAAAACAACTGGTAATTTATGTGGCCCTTATTGCTTCCTCATTTTCTGAGACCCTTAAAAATGTAACTTTTGTAGTCTGTCTGGCTCTTTCTAGTTGTTCCAATGGGAATTCTAATGTGTTGTGGCCTACCACATTTTACTCCTGAATTGGAGTCCCCTAATACTTATGCTTTGTGGGAAGAGGCTCACCAAAATGGTTACAACTTTAAGAATTGAAAAGGGCCATAGCCTGTTTCTAGTATTTGGATTCTACAATGTGGAAAGTTACATTGGTGGTCCAGACTTGGGCTGTCAATTGCAGAGGACCTGAGCAATTAAGTGACAAGCCTTGGGAGATATGGCTAGATTTGACGTGAGGAAGAAAGCTGTCAGAATGAATGGTAGCTTTTGAATGGACTATGTAAGTTTGCAGCAGTAATCATAGTTAGCAGTAATTAAAATTGACTGATGCTATGGGATTCTGAATATGAAGTGGTATGAATGCCTTCATAAATTTTTGCTCATATTGTCTTTTTCATATACATACACACAATACACACAAATGTATGTATATATATGTAAATGTGTATTATATATATATGTATATATATATTTACACTAACCCCACTTTTCAATCATCATTAATCTATGGGGATTTATTTATTTATTATCTTTAAAATATTTTAAAAATTATATTATTCCTTTTCATGAACAATACTGAGATTTTAAACTAGATACACATCTTTTATAATACAACGTAACTAGTTTTTAGTTCCTTTTCAACTTCATGTTTTGGTCAGTTGTAGGATGTCTTTAAGTTATTTCTTCTAGAAGTTATATTGGTATTTTTTAAGTACTTGCAAGTCTGACTATGTCTCTTATTGTCTTCATGAATGAGAAATGACCCTGAAATCCTCAGGCTACAATATTTCCTTCCAAACCTCTAGAGCAGTGGTTCTCAACTTTGACCGCACATTGTCATTTCCGAAGAGCTTTGAAAAATACTGATGGCTGGGTTTCATTCCCAGAAATTCTGATGTAATTGGTCTGAGATGTGGCCTGGACATCAGGATTAAAAAAAATTAAAAAAAACAAACAAACTATGCTTGGGCTCCACTCTTGGTCAATTAAACCTGAATTTCTGGGAGTAAAGAGTGGATATTGGCACACTTTTTCTGCTTTGTATGAGAAATTCTCAAGTTTGCCAACGACACTGTCAGTTTCCAACAGTGTTGATTTTATGTTTTATTGCCATCAATGAGGATTTGAATTTTGCTTTCACATTCTTAGAGTTTTTATAATCCTTTTCTTGTCATCTCCCTTTTAATCTGATTCTATAATCTCTTTATGCCAATTAACAGCTTTCTTACAGCTTTCCCCTCTTTCGCTATGAAGTGAGTCATTTTACATCTTACAAAATCGTTTTCTGAAATTTTCTTTTTTATATTTTTCAGGATATATATATATTTTTAAATGTGTACTCATTTTTGAGAGAGAGACTGAAAGTGAATGGAGGAGGGGCAGAGAGCACAGAGACACACAGAATCTGAAGCAGGCTCCAGGCCTTGAGCTGTCAGCACAGAGCTCGATGCAGGACTTGAACCCATAAACCATGGTATCATGACCTGAGTCTAACTTGGTCACTCAACCAACTGAGCCACCCAGGTGCCCCTCAGGAGATCATTTTTGAAAGCTTGTTTTTCTCTTATATGATATGAATGATGCTCCCTATCCCTTTTCCTCATAGTTGTGCGTGCGTGTGTGTGTGTGTGTGTGTGTGTGTTTTGTTTTTTGTTTTTTTTGTCAGACCTCTATTTTTATTGTTATTGTAGTTTTGCTGGTGCATGCTTTCTTTTTTTTCCCTCTCATCTCAAATAAGGCAAAATCAATCGTATTGGCCCCACTCTTAGGTGATGTGGTTGATAGATGATTACTTTTCAAAAATCCCCTGCTATAGTACTTTTATGCATTCTCACCTCCAAGCCTAATTGCAGAGGCTTTCTCTGCACATTGTTTTGCTGTATGAGGAAACATCTTTTACCTCTCTTTGCCAGGCACTCTCATACTGTAATTGGGCATAAAGTACTTTTTAAAAATTTTAATTCCAGTATAGTTACCATACAGTGTTATATTAGTTTCAGATGTACAATATAGTAATTCAACAATTCCATACAACACCTGGTGCTCGTCACAAGTATACTTCTTAATCCCCATCACCTATTTAACCCATCCTCCCATCCACCTCCCCCCCAGAAACCATCAGTTTGTTCTCTATAGTTAAGAGTTCTCTATAGTTAAGAGTTTCTTGGTTTGTTTCTCTTGTTTTTTCATTTGCTTATTTGTTTTGTATCTTAAATAACACGTATGAGTGAGATCATATGGTATTTGTCTGTCCCTCACTGACTATATACAAAAATAAACTCAAAATGATCGAAGAGCTAAATGTGAGATTAGAAACCATAAAAATACTGGAAGAGAGCATAGGCAGTAATGTGCCTAACATTGGCTATAGCAACATTTTTCTAGAAGAGAAATAAAAGCAAAATAAACTATTGGGACTACATCAAAACAGAAACTTCTACACGGTAAAGGAAACGATCAACACAACTGAAAGGCAACCTACTGAGTGGGGAAAGATGTTTGCAAATGACATATCCAATACAGTGTTGGTATCCAAAATATATAAAAAGCCTATACAACTCAACACCCAAAACTCAAAAAATCCAATTTAAAAATGGGCAGAAGACACTGGCATAATGTACTTTTAAAAACTTTGTGCAACATCTCTCTTACATACTTTTTCTCCACTTTCCACCCACAGTGCTTTCCTTGTGGGGACTCTTCTCAGGAAGCTATGCACTGACACCAAGATATACCTCCTGCTTTACTTCAGGCACTGTTGTTTTCTGGGGTTTTCCATGTCTGCCAGATGATGACATGGACTGGAAACAATAGCCACCACACACAGCAACACCAGTGGGTGAGGGAATCACTGATGTGCTTTCTGGTGGGTATATGGCTGGCTCTCTGAGTCAGTGGCCTATCACAAGGGACAAATCTGAAGTACCTTCCTGTCTGTCTTCAGAGAGATGATTTGTGGTAAAAACTGGGTTAAGGCCATTCTCAATCTATCTGTGTCTGGATTAGAACTAGTATATCTACAGAGCTCCATGGGTGGTTCTAGTATATACAAGGTGGAGAACCAGTGTTTCATCAGCAGTTGGAAGAAGCTGAAGGAGAGATTAGTGGGGCACTATTTCAAATGGAAACCCAGACTGAACTTGAGCAGACTAACCTGTGGAGGTGATGGTCAAGTGGGAACCAAGACTAGTGGATAGGATTTGCAGTCATCCATGTGATGGTGTTCCTGGGACAGTGACCCTGAGAGGGGAGAATATACTGAGGAATAGTACAGAAACAACATTGATAGCCCTTGGATCCTGAGTAGACGTAGCGGGAAGACAGGCAAAGAGTTGGTGACAATGTTAAAGATTCCACCTTCCTGAGTATGTTTGTAGGCCTGAAGAAAGAAATATCTGTCTGGTCTTTTTAGAAATAGCATATTAAGGTTAAAAGGTGGCAGCATTTATTATTTAGCTTTATCTGTTCACTAACAAGTATTTATTGAACATCTACTATGTTCCAGTCTGTGCTAGATCCTGGGGATACAATAGTGAAAAAGGACACAGCCCTTGTCCTCACAGAGCTTTTTAGTCTAGATACAGACAGCATCAATCAAATAAATCATACCAGCAAGTGTGTATTATAACCTGAGGGGAATGCTCTGAAGGAAAAGAACTCCCCTGCTATGAAACACATATGGGAAGTTGAGAATGGAGGGGAGGGAGATCTGAAGCACAGCACTCTAGGTGGAAGAACATTCCATGTGAGAGAACAGGTGACACATTTCCCAAGGGCTCTGGGAGATGGAAGAATCCCAGTGTGGCAGGAACTCTGGGTGAGATGAGAGCAGGTTTGAGAAGAGGCTGGACAGGTGAGCAGCATCTTGCAGAAAGAAGACCCCTTCTGTCATTCTGTAAGCACCGCGACGCTCAACTCTGCACTGCATTTCTGTCAGTGGAGCAAACTGGCCAGAGATTGCTAATCTATTCAGCCTAACTGAGCAAGAGGTTATTTTAGGCACTTCCCATGAAATTCTATAGTATATGATGATTAATAAAACAATAAAACCTTTTTCTTTGCATATATCTGCTACAAATATTTAATCTGGCTTGGAAGGCCAGAAGTGTCCCAGTAAGTCTATATTATAAATGTGCCCAAAGCTATCTCTTTCTGTAAATCCAGTAGTTTTTTCAGTGAAGAAATTGCTAGACAGAATGTCATTGTTTGAAAACAAGCAAACAAGTTTGGTGCCTACACTGTGCTTCTTAGGATTTATGAAGCTTCCCTCTGTCATCTTCATCTTCAAACAAATGTACTCTGATCTATGTTCTTAAAGGTAATTCCTCCTCACATGTGTCTTTTTCTCCCTCCTATTTCCTTGCAAGCTGTATGATAAGCTAGGTTAAGCTCAAGTGGGGGGGAGAATAAAACCCCACCAGAAAAAAATAAATCCCGGGGCACCTGGGTGACTTAGTCGTTGAGCGTCCAATTTCAGCTCAGGCCATGATCTTGCAGTTCGTGAGTTTGAGCCCCATATCGGGCTTGCTTCTGTCAGCCTGTCAGCACAGAGTATGCTTCAGATCTGTCTGCCTCTCTTCCGCTTGTGTTCTCCCCCCCAAATAAACAAATATTTAAAGAAAAAAATAAATCCCACTCCCCTCAGGAAGCTCATCTGAAATTTCCCTATTCATAGTTCTTTGAATATGGCGGATAACTGTCAGAATAATTGTAAGCTGATTTTCTCCTCCATTTTTAAACTGACTTTTTTTTTCTGTTTGATTAATTGATTGATCTAGCCTGACATTTCTTAAATTTTGACCTTTATGTGACTTTAGTCCCAGCAGAACTTCACTTTTCAGTCCACACCCTTGCTAGACATCCCCAAATGCCAGTACTTTTCTCTTATTCTAATCTGTCTCCTGCCCCCACCCCACTCATGTTTCTCTCTCTCTCACACTTGCTCTTCACACTTTCTGCACGTGGCTTTCACTCTCGTGTTGCCCTTGTGCCTACTCTCTTTCTTACTCACATTCTCTCCCTATTTCTCTTTCATACTCACTGTCTCTCTCTCTCTCTCTCTCTCTCTTTCCCTCTTATTCTCTCTCCTACAATTTGTAAAATGACCTTTCCATATTTGTAGTTTCACCTACCACCTGCACAGAGGTATCTTCTCTATATTTGTAGTTGTGGGGCTCTTTGAGTTGCTAATAACAAAAACCAGCTTTTACTGGATGCAAAAAAGAAGGGGAAATTTATCGGAAGGTTAAAGACATCTCCTAGAATCAAGAGTTGAACAATCATGAACAGATTTGGCTCCAGAGTCCACTGCGAATATGTGAACTTAAAACCACTAATTCCCAATCTCCTTGCTTTTCTATTCCTGGTATCAAATTTCTGGAAGAGAGAATTTGACCAACTGAGACCTAATGGAGGATCAGTCAAATGTGGACAGAGGTGCAGAGTTATGTTATGCAGCTGAGACCACTTCGGGTCCACCTATGTCTGGTGGGTTGTTCCCAGTGTTCATTAACTAGACCGAAGCCCACATGGTTGTACACTGAAATCTGAATCCAATCCTAATTTTCTGCCTTTTGGATGATAGACTTACTTAGATGAACCATAGCAGTGACTGAAATTCTCATCTTCCCTCAAAACCCACTGTCCTTCAATGGGATTCACTATCACCAAGACAATAATCTCTTGCCTGGTCCTATAGCTTGGCTCTTATCACCAATCGCTGACTAGTTTCACTCCACACAAATCCAGTAAGAATAGTACAAACCCATGTCTGCGTGTAAAGAAGAAGAGAACCCAACCAATAAAAAACATAAAGCTCAGAGAATAGCTACGATTAATTCATCAATATTTTTCAACTGGAATTGGGCTTTCGTCACAGTAAATAGAACATTTTACTTAAAAAAAGGAGTAGTCTAATTATTCATTTATTTATCCATTTAAAATGCTTTCTGAGTACTGATTCTGTGCTGGTTTCTACTGGGGGCCATGAGCACAGTGGTGAGCAACATTAGCCACGCCCTTTGATCTTGGATCCTCTAGTCTAGCAAGGATGACCAAAGACTGAAGAGCCTGGCAGAGACATCCGTAATTTATGACTATTTTATATGCTCCAAAAGGAGATGAATGAGGCTCTGTGCACACAGTAAATGGGAGCCCAGGGAAGTCTTTTCCTGGGGAACTGATGCTTGCTCTGAGATCAGAAGGCTGGGAGTGGGGGTGTTAGGGATGAGAAATTGAGAAGAACCTTCCGGGCAGAGAGAGCAGGGAGTACGTGGGCTCTAGTGCTTTTGAGGAACTGGGAATCTGGTGTGCCATGGGAGAGCAGAGATGAATGGAGGAGCAGAGTAGGAGGCAGATAGGACAGCAGGCAGGGCCAGCCCCTGTGAGCAGGTTACAGATTTCAGGCAAGAGGCCATCAAGAGCTTCTTAAGCAGTAATGCAACAGAACCAAATTCAAGTTTAAAAATGATTATTCTGGCTGCTGTGTGGGAACGAGCTAGTAGGGATTGAGAGAGGATATGGGCAAAGTGAGGGGTGCATTGAGTGAAATCTGGAAACAACTCTTGTGAAATGTTTGCATATCTGTAGAATTGACAGAAAGCCAAAATTCTCTGATAATTTTATGACTGTTTTCATTTTGAGCCTGCCAGTCGTCATAGTTCAGAGGTTGTATGAATAAAGTAGTAATAACGTCAAGACAGAAATGTTAAATGACTAGGTTTTGCCCCAGATGATGAAAGAATAATATTATGCATGAATCAAGGATAAGCCCTAGGTTTCTGACTTGAGAAATTAGGTAAATGTTTGGTGTGACTGCCTATACTGCCTCTTTTATTTCTCTTTGAGAGAAGGTTATCCGATGAGAAGGGGCCATCTTGGTTATGCTTTTTCTTCAGTTGGTCAATATTCTAAATCCACATACATATGTAATGGATTTCTTTTGTCACCCCCTATTGGAGATTTTATATATATACATATTTAATGCTTGTATTTTTCTTAAAGACCTGAAAATATGTTTGGAGGATTGCAGGAAATACTGCATTTAGGTATTACAGTCATGAAAGATATCCTTCAAAGCTCGCTGGTAGTTTATGACTCACTCTAATTCAAGTTTATTAAAAACATATTGAGAGATTTTAAAAGTAGCATTTTAAACACTGGCTATTGTTTATGATGATGGAAAAGTTGGAGGCAATCTGAGTATCCATTGCTAGAGAAAGGGAAGGCAAAACATGCTGGATACAGAGATGAGAAGGAAGAGGCTGGATGTCCACAAGGCAAGAGCTGTGTTCACTGTATAACTATTTCAATGGGGGAAAATAGGGTTGAGGCTAGAGATTTCAGACTCACAGTAAAATTTAATTTTCTTATAAAATTTTAATAATTTATTCCTTCCTTCTTCCCTCTTTTCTTCCATTCACTCATTCAGGTAGTGTTTTTTGAGTCTCAGCCATTATGTTAGGTACTGAGGATACTGTAAAGAATAGTAGAGACATTCCTCCCCCAGTGGAGTGGGGAGACAGACGAACAAATAATCACATATATACATGGGTACAGATTGTGACAAATCCTTTGGAGAAAAAAATACAAGTTACTAAATTTCAAAGACGTAGATGAGGATTGTTCTCTTGGACAAAGTGACCTTTGACTTGAGATGTAAAGAATGGTAATTCCAGGAGAGGCCAGGAGAAGAGCATTTCAGTCCACAGGAATAGCCTGGACAACACACCCCAAGAGAAAAGGGGCCGATATCCATGAGAAAATGAAAAGAGGTTGAAATGAGTACATATTGGAGGGAAGCCGACTGGGGTAAAAGATGGGGTTGGAGGAGCATGAGGAGGCCAGGCCATTACATGCCCTCTAAATCTTGTTACTAATCTTAGACATTTACCCACAGATGAGTGATATCTGTTGAAGGGTTTTGATCTGGGGAGTAAACTGATTTGACTGACATTATAAGACTATGTCTTTGCTATAAGGAGAAAGGATTGGAATAGAATAAGAATGGATGCAGTAGCTTCGGGGAGAGGTGGCTTGCATAAGGGAGTGGTAGTGGAGATGGAGAAATGCGGGTAGATTTGAAAGATATCCTAATGGTAGAATAATTATAACTCAGTATTACAATTATGATGAGAGAATGATAAAAGAATGGTGAAATCAAGAATTTTTTTTTTAAATGTTTGTTTATTTCTAGGAGACAGAGAGAGAAACAGCGCGAGCAGGGGAGGGTCAGAGAGAGAGGGAGCCACAGACCGAAACAGGCTCCAGGCTCCAAGCCGGCAGCCAGCACAAAGCCCGACGCGGGGCTCGAACCCACGAACTGTGAGATCATGACCCAAGTGAAAGTCGGACGCTTAACCAACCAAGCCACCCAGGCACCCCGCAATCAAGAATTTTTTTAAAAGCAGAACTGTTTCACAGTGTCTCAGAGACAGTTAGGGGATCAACAAGATTCTTTAGGGACTTCACTAATAGAGTGGATCCCAGCTCCTCAATAAGGAGAAACCACATGTCCTTTCTACAACTTGCACGGAACACTGTATGACTTTGACACAGTAGGGACTCCAGCACCCTTGCTGTGGCAGGAGCAGCAATTCCCAGAAGATGCTTGGGGGGAAATGGCAGAGCAATGGGACAGCCTGGAAGAAGTGTCCTTGTTCGCTGAGTCTGTATGAGGCACTCTGGGAACTTTTGGAAACATCGATAGGATAGACTTAAAAGGGAGACTGAGGTCCATGTAAGTAAGCATGTGGGACAGAAAGAGCAGCAGCTGGTTTACTACTGTTAGGGTGACCTCATTATGTGAGTAAGTTGTATACGGGCTCAGAAGATTAGCTAGGGATATCCAGGGAGTCCAGGATTGAGGTGGGCCTGCTGGTTTGGGATGTGTAAAGATGGAGGAATTGGGCCAGGCACTGGGGTGGGGGGATTGTGTGTGGAACTTCAGACAAAAGACACAGCTTGAGGAAACGCCCCAGGTCACACATTTTGGCAGAAGCAGTGTATGCCTGAAAGAAGACAGAGACGGGTAGGGCTGCAAAAAATGGGCAGGACCAGACCATGTTAGATCTGCAATAGTGCAGGCTTAGAACTTTGGACTTTCCTTCACAGGAAATGGGGAACCCTTGAAAGTTTTCAAACAGGGCAATATTACAATTTTGTTATAGGAAAAATAATTTGGTAGCTATGTGTAATAAAATATTTTTAGAAAAGATTGGAAGCCAAGACCAGTGTTGTTGTCCACAGGAAGAGTAAAGGACTCCTTGGACCCAGAGTATGTGCTATGGGGTGGAAGCAGAGAGAATATTTAACAGTCTTCAGGAGTACAACTCACAGCTCTTTGCCTGGTGTGGCTGCAGGACTAGGAGTGAAGAAGGGAAGAAAGGTTGAAGGATACTGAAAAGGAAATAGCAGAGAAGTAAGGAAGGAAAAGAGTGAGAGATTAGGGAGAACAGAGAGACAGAGGAAGAGAAAAAGATGAAGGACAGAGAAAGCCAGAGCCAGGGCTAGGGACTGAGAGAGAGAGAGATAGAGACAGAGACAGAGAGACAAAGATAGAAAAGAGGAGAGAGAAGGAAGACACAAGGTCTTGAAGTCAGCTGCTGGTGCAATGGTAACACTTTTAACAGAAGTAGGGAAATATCCAGAAAAATCTGGTCAACTTACTTTAGTTAATCTAGGTCTTGGGATTGTCACCTCATTACAATCATGCATTGAATCTGAAGGCCAAAGGCTAAGTTTGTTCTGACCGTGACGCTTTTCTGGTAGTTATTGGGAGAACTGTGGGCAGCAGAATGAGACGGTCATACTGTAGAAGGTAAACCATCCCTGTTGTTAGGACACTTATTCCACCATCTTTGGCTAAGAGAAGGAGAGATGCCTAACTCCTAATCAGGTCAGCTAATGGTCAGAAAAGATTTTTAGTTCAACCCGAGGCACATTTTGCCCAATTTTAGATCCTTGGAGAGACAGTGGCTCTCTGACTCCCTAGCCAGTCCCTTAGGGCAGTGACATCCACCTTTTGTTGCTGACAGCCATCCCAGGTGGATCTAAGCTGTGCTGCCTGGACCCCATTGGAGGTGTCACACCTGCATCTCTGGAAGCAGCTGGTCCATTTGTTGGATGCTCTCAGCCTCATATGTCACCTCATCGAACAGGCATTCTCCATCACCCCCAAGCAACAAATTCAAGTCCAGCTTTAGAGAAATGGTTAGAAATGATAGCTGAACTCATCTGCAGGAAAAAATCCAAGCCCTTCCTTCACATTGTTGAGCCAAGAGAAAGGAGAAAAAGTCCCTTACAGTAGAATGAATAGGGGAGAAAAGAATTTTCCGTTTGTGCTTCATTTTGTCTATGGATCACATGTCATAATTATTCTTTGGTACGTTTTGTGAAAGGGAGATATTGAGGCATTTGGAAAACTTGCTTAAAACCCGACATTTGTCTGATACGAAATTTACCCTTTGTTTCCCCTCCGAGAAATCTAACAACTCTGGACTATTGACAAACATTCCCTTTTGGTGTCCCCACTCCCCTTGAAGCCAAAATGAGGTAACGGAAATTTTCTAAGCAAATATGTAATCACCCCAATTTGCATATTGTTTGCATAACTAGGGATTCAGGGATTTTTCTCCTCCTTCTGTGGGAGAAACCCAACCACACTACCTTCTTGGATTTCATCTTGTGTCTAATTTCCTGCCTTAGACACACAGTGCCATGAACATTTTCCCAGACATAGGATAATCCGACCCCCCATCTTCCAGGCTTCCTTTAATAACCAAACAAAATTACTCAAGTCTGCATCCTGGACAATAGTAGGAAATCCATTCTTGTCCAGAATATCTGCCCTCTGGGACTCCAGAGAGTGATTTCTTACTACCTAGTAACAGCTTCTGAAGGCTTCTGCTTCTCTCTCCTGGCTTTACTCCAAGTATTCAGTTCCTCCTTTGCGGTGGTCAATCAGTTTCCGAAAGATGAAGATAGCAAAGTGAATTACGGAGCACAAAGGAACACAGAAAGTTCTTGGATATCATGGTCCTCTTTAGTGATTCTTTTTCACAGCGTGTCCTTTCTTTCCCTTTCCTCCTTGGATTCTGGCTGGTTGCTGGAATCCATTGTTTCACTCATATCCAACCCCCAAGGTCCCAGACTCTGCAGAGGAAAGTGAAAATCTAATTAAGGCAAACTTATAAAAACAAACACTTCTCTTCCCCAGAAACCTACCCCACAACTCTCTGTTAAGGAACACTCCCCTTTTCTTTATTAAGATGAAGTTCACCTTTTTCTAACCACTTTCCCTATTTTTCAAATTAGTCTGGGCCTTATCTTAAACAACCAAAAATTCCTTTAAAGCCTTCTTTAAAAAAAGAGGTATTTCCCTCTAAAAATGAACCAACCACTCCCACTTAGCAACAGCCACAATCTGTAGGCAGATTTTTGTTCCTAAAACAAAAGCCATTCTAAAACATGTACTTCTCTGGTGCTTCCACCATCTTTATTTACATTCAGGGGAACAGGGGAGTGAAAAGAATGACTATCTCTGGAATTTAGAGAATCTGTGAAGGAGGAAAGAACCAACAAAGAAATTTATTATAAATAGTATTCAAACTCTTTAAATCATCTGAAGAAAGATGGTAGAAAGGAAACACTACCTGCCTGGAATTCAGGCAGATGACAAACCTGCGTTCAAACTCAAGTCTGGTAACCATTTACTCTGTCTCCTTGGGTAAGTTACTAACTTTTGTAAAACAGGGATAAACATAACTACAATACAGATTGCCATGAAAATCCGGAAAACTTATGTAAAGGACTTGTTATCTAGTTAAGGGCTCAGTAAATATTTCTTCTCACCCCATTCCTCAGCCTGGTAAACTGTGATTGTTAGCAATATAAACGAGTGCCTTAAATACCTTAGAATTAACTGGTTGAATAAGAAAATATTCCAGAAGGCAGTTTGGAAGCCAAACCCATCAAATTTCTCAACTTTTGTCTGTCTTCTTGTTCTTTTTAGCATCTCTCCTACCCTGCCTTGGTTTTTTCTACTTCCACTCTTACCCACTTTCTCTCTGGCATCATTTACCCCTTGCCATATAATGGGAAACTGTCCACAGAACAGAGCCAAAATACAACTAGTGAGTATTCTAATTATCGAATAACATTTTATGTTCCCTTTTTTCCCCTTAATCCAAGTAAAAATTTTAAAGTTGTCTTTCAAAGAAACAGAGAGAATAAATAAACTGGTGTTAAGTATACTAATCTCAGTTGATTCTAGGAGGTGGGATTAGAGGGCTGCTGGTTCTGTGGAGCAAAGAGTTTCTTTACTGTTGTCTTAAACTACTTTGCTTCTTATTTTGTTTTACTATTATTTATCCAATAGTCACACATCTGCAGACTTTGTGGAACAGACAAACAAATAAGTGAGAAGATCATAATCACTCTACAGTTATCCACCCAGGTACTGGAAAGGTGGGCATCATCCTTGATCTCTCTCCATCCTTCCTACCTGGCAGCAATCTGTCAGTAAGTCCTTTGGGCTCTACTTCCAAAATAGATTGCATATCCATCCACTTTCCTCCATTTCTAGACCACTGGACCCTTGGACTTCTCAAAAAGCCTCTTAAGGATTGCCCTGCTCCTACCCCCCCAACCTTCCACAAAAGTCTCCACAACAGCCAGAGTAGGGTTGCTAGAATTAGCAAATAAAAATACAGGACACACAGTTAAATTTGCATTTCAGACCAACAGTGAGTAATTTTTTAGTTATATAAAATATTATTAATTATTACTTTTCATGCTAAAAAATTATTGATTTTTTTATCTGAAATTAAAATTTAACTGAATATCCTATATTTTTTTCTGGCAGCTCTAAACTAGAATCATCTCTTTAAAAATGTAAATCTGGAGTGCCTGAGTGGTTTAGTCAGTTGAGTGGCTGACTTTGGCTCAGGTCATGATCTCACAGTTGGTGAGTTCAAGCCCCATGTTGGGCTCACTGGTGTCAGAGCACAGCCCACTTTGGATCCTCTGTCCCCTTCTCTCTCTGCCTTTCCCTGGCTCATGCTTGCTCTCCTTCTCTCTCTCTTTCAAAGATAAATAAACATTTAAAAAATGTAGATCAAATCACATCAATCTACCAATGACTTCCCATTGCTTTCTAAATAAAGATCAAAAAATAAATAAACATCAAACTCTCTGCCATGGTCTGCCAAGGCTTTCATGGACTGACATTGTCTATCTCTTCATCATTAGTTAGACCATTTTCTGACTCTGCTCATCTGGTAGCCTCTTTCTGTTCTTAGACCCAGTCAAGTTCATTGGATGTGCCATTCCTTGGCCTGGAACTCTTTTTTTCAGATCTCTACCTGGCAGGCTCCTTCCTGTCCATCAGACCTCAATTCATTTGTCTCCTCCTTGATGGGCATTCTCTGTTTACACAATTGAAAGCAGCTCCCTCATTGATCTCTGTTACATCACTTGGTTTTTTATTTTCTTCATAACACATATCCCACTATGGGGATCCCTTGCCTACATTATCTATCTCCTTCACTGAACTGTATGAAATCAGGGAACTTTCTCAATCTTTTTCCTGTTATATTCCAAACATTTAGTGTTGTACACAGTAGGTTCTCAATAAATATTTGATGAATGAATGGTTCTTTCTCTTTCTGTAACCCTACTCTATCAATCCATGCCATTGGTTCAGTTGCCATCTCTATCCGAATAGTCAGACACAGTGGTCCAGAGAGGATGAGATGAATTGAATTATTGCTCATTGAAACATATTTTGTACTTTGTTGACTCAACTGTCTGGGCTGACAGGCCAAAAATAAAATTTCCATGATCCATTGTTAAATGAAAAAGGCACGTTAAAAAATGGTGTATATAGCCTGACCCTTGGAATAGTCATAACACATAAATATTTGTTGAACGAGTCATATTTTCTAAAAACATGCCTATATGCAAATGTCTGAAAAATGTTCTGAAAAAATGTAAAAAAAAGTAGGTATTTCTGGGAATGAGATTATGAGTAGTACTTTTTCTTTTCTTTATATTTGCTTAAAATTTTTATAACAGGAAAATGTAATCATAATCATAATAATTTTTATAATCAGAAAACACAATAAAACCATTTCCACTTTTAAAAGAAGAAGAAAAAGTATTTACCCACAAGGAACTTGATATTTGAAATTTTATATGCAATAAAGGATATAAACTGATGATTAACAGAAAAGCAGATGGCTTTGAAATACACAAAGATATTTCCATTCTCAGAGAAACACAAATTAAAACTATTCTGATACTGGTTTCACCCATTTGTTTGACAAAAAATTTCAAAAACTCACTATAACACTCTGTTGATAAGGTTTTAGGGAAAATAGCAACTTACACATTGTTAGCAGAAGTATGAAGTGATAACATATATGAAGGTCAATTTGGTAATACTTATCAACATTTCTATTGCATAAATGAGATGGGAAAGCTGTTACCACATGGGCTGCTGTCTGTATTTCGATAGTCCACAAGATAAAAATGATTTTTACATTTTTAAATGGTGAAACAAAAATCAACCTAAAAAAGCATTTCATAACACATGAGCATGATGTGAAATTCAAATTTCAGTGTCCGTAAATAAAGTTTTATTGGAATACAGCCATTCTCATTTATTTATATATTATCTATAGCTACTCTAGCACAACAACTGCAGAATTGAGATTGAGATAGAGACCATATGGCCTGCAAAACCTAAAATATTTACTATCTGGCTCTTTACAGAAAACATTTGCCTATGTACTCCTAGCAGAAAGCCTTTGACCAGTAACTACATTTTGAGCAATTCATTTTATGCACTTAGATGTGTGTAAAATGAAATGCTCAGCACTGTTTATAAAACATAGAATTGGGAATGACCAAAATGACCATGGTAGGATATTTAGGAAATTATGATACATCCACACCAAGACAGAGCAGTGGCTATATAAAAATACTGTTAAGTAAAATAACTCCATATATTGTGGGATTCTTCCATGTTGAACAACTCCAGAACACTATTCACACTGAATTCTATGTAAGCGGCACCCCCTAGAGTTGTGCAAGAGTAGGTGCTCCAGTGATATGCCATTAGTGTGTAAATGGCAGAAGGAATGTGTACTCCTATATGCTTATGTATGTATACACAACCTTTATTCTGTGAAGGCTGAATGAGAAACTAAAAATAATGGTTAGCTTTTGGAAAGGTAGCTATTGGAAAGGTAGGGGCTGGACTAAAAGGTGTCCCTTTTAATACCTTTCTTGGTATTTAAACTCTTCAAAAATTAAATAAATTTTTAAGAGATGAAAAAACATCCAGAGAAAATATCCTGGTGGATGCTTCCGTCTTTTCTGAGTTCATTGACCTCCTGGCCTGAAGCAAAGGCCGTTGCCAGTCAGCCCAGTGCTGCCCTGCACCTGCTCCTTCCTCTCCCCACCTGACATTCTGATGCTCTGCTCTCACCTCACTGTCTCCCACTGTTTCCCTCCCAGCTTCATGCCTGCCTCCCCACCACCCTGTCCTTCCTACCACCTCCCATGTGCTTCGTGCTCTGTGAAATTCCTGCTTTGCAGAGATAAGCCAACCTTAATTCTAAACTGACAGCTTGTCCCTTCCCTTCCTCTTGCCCTCTCTGGGCCCGACGGTTCACCTGTCTCTCAGTCTCCTGGGTCTCCCCTGCTGCCCTTTCCTGGGTAGTCTTCAACTCCCCCGAGACCCATTCTCAGTGCCGAAAGGGCTTAGGCAGGATTCCCTCACTTCCCACAGCCATTTCTCGGCTGTCAAACACAGCTATCTTCCTTTCTATTTCATCTTTTGAACTCCACATCATCTGCCCACATTGTGCTCTTCTGATCAGTGGTGTTGTGGCCTCCTGTCTGCTCGCAGGTACTGCCACATGTCTTCAGTGTTCTTTTATTTCCCCATGCAGGCCACCCCATCATCATCCATCACTACATGTCTTTTTCTTTCTCTTCCATGAGGCCTCAGGCCCCCACCTTCATTCCACATAATGGAGAAGCAGCACCCTCATGCTCTGGGCCTCCCCCTTTCAAAACCCCTTGAGAGATTCCCCACTCATGAAAAGTCCATACCAGGCTTCTGTCTCTCTGATCACATTTCTCAGCTGTCTGCTCTTCCCCTTGCTCAAGTCATGCTCCCCACTCTGATCACCACAGAGAACTTGCTCCATGCCTCAGTGTCCTCTGTCTGGCCTCCCACTGAGGCTGCCACACCTGGGCTGCTGTTGCCTTCTGTGGTGGAAGCTAGAGATGAGCCCTATTCTAGAATACTGCTGTCTGACTTCAACCTGCAATATGCTGTAGTATATCAGTGTTCTCTTTTTATATCCCCAAAGCACCACCAAAATGGTGATTTTATCCCTACTTTCTCCTGTAATTCTAGTGAAGTGGTTTCCAAATCTTGATTTTGAATCACCTGTGGGTGGGGACATTTAAAAGGCCTAATGCTCAGGTTGCACCCCATACCAACTAAATCAGAATTTTGGGGGTGGGAATAAGACATTAGTACTTACTTGAAGATCTTCAGATGATTTCGATGTTCAGCCAAGTTTGAAACCACTGCCATAGTGTTCCTGGTTTATGCTTACACTTCAGGAGGCCCTCAGTGTTGAGAATCAGGACCACCTACATCACTAAAGCATGTATGTCATGTCAACATGACAATTAGTCTCTCCAGGAATTTCTTGTCTAGGAAGTAAATGCTATAAACCAATAAATAACCCTGCTTGCTTTTGTCTGGGCAAATAGATTTCTTATCTGGGCAAACAGTTCTCTTCTCAGGACGATAGATGGTTTACTTGTGAAACAACTGTTTGCTTATCCGAGACTTGACCTTCACCTTGCTGGGTTCACCAGTATTAACTATCGTGTCCTGAATTTTGCTCAATTCCAGTCAGATCTCCCTTTAAAAGAACCATATTGAACCACGTGAACCCAGACCCACAAGTCCTATAAATATCCTTCCCTTATCTATACTTGATTAACAGGTTTTTCTGTAGTCTTCTGAAGGAGTTGGCTTTTGATAATGTAACTTCACTGATCCTTTATCTGCACCCTCATTTTACAGCTTTAGGGTAGGAAGAAAAGGTTTCTGACCTCCATCATATGAAGCCCATCCTCTCCTGTAAATATGGATTCTTCCAGTCATTTTCTCCTTTGGAATCTTCCCCTGTGTCTCGGGAAGCCACTTCTATGATTTCCTTTACCCACACAGTCACGATATTTCCAATATCAGATGTGTGGGTTTTCCACACATCAAGTAATTCTCTGCAACACCAGCTGGGTACCCTACAACTCAACTCTGGCATTATCCACTTGGAGTTAGCCTCAGATCCCCCATGCTAAGGGCTCAGTCCCACAAGACTGCTTCCAATTTATATGCCAATCACAAATTCTAGGTTGTCACCTGTAAATTGGGATTCCTACAACCGCCTACTTGGGTTCCCTAATTAATTTGCTAGATGGATCACAGAATTCAGGGAAGCACTTACATTTACTGGTTTGTTGTAAAGGATATAATAAAGGATATAGAGGAAAATCTAGATGAGGACAAGGTATGTGGGGAAGGGCACAAAACTTCCATGCCCTTTCCAGGCCCCCCACCCTCCCAGTACCTGCATTTGTTCACCAAGCCAGAAGCTGCCAAATCCAGTACTTTTGGGATATTTGTGGAGGATTCATGATATAGGCTGATTGATCATCAGCTGTTTCCAGTCCCTCTCCCCATCTTGCAGGATGGGAGGTATGGCAGAAAGGTCCAAGCTTCTAACATGGCTTTGTCTTTCTGGTGACCATCCCTCATCCTGAAGCTATGTATAAGCTTACCCAGAGTTGCTTCATTAGAAGAAAAGACATTCCAAGCGATTTAGGAGCTCTGTGTCAGAAACCAGGCAAAGACCAAATGTTAGAACAAAAGATGCTCCTCACTGTCTTATCACTTAGGAAATCATAAGGATTTTAGAAGCTCTGTACCAGGAATTGGGGGTAGACATGTATATTTATTATTTCCCACCCTTCCTTCTAACTCCCTCCTTAATAGCGGGTGTGCCTAGATTTGCCCAAATTGACAAGATCTTCATTTGATCCTGATACCTCTTCTCACTACAGGTTGACAATTCTTTCCTGTCCAAACCCTTGAATATATGAATTGCCACCACCGCATCACTTTCCTGGGCAGTGACATCCTCTCTCTCTTGCTCCTTTTGACTCACCACACAGCTGAACATTTTCTCCTACATTTTACTAATGAGCTCTTTATTGCCACATCTAGTGGTCTTTCATCAGAGTTCCTTTTGATGATTCTACTGGATATGACACTATTACCTCACCTCTCCCTCTCTCTCTTTCTATGACATGTCACTTTCCCAGTATCACTCCCTCACTCTCCTCTCACATTTGCCCTCTCCCTTTTCTAGTTCCTCTTCCTTGCCCCACTTAACAACAGTGAGTTTCCTCCAACACTCCAGCCTGCTCAGACACCCTCCCTGAAGGCACTCACTCTCCTGGCTTCAACCCCCACCTCTGAGAACAACTCCCACGTCAGTATTTAAAGCACAAGATAGAGCAGGTGCTTCATAGACAAACAGCCCTGAATTAATCAAATAGCTGATAAGGATGAGCACATCATTTTCAGGGAGTGGTTCTTGGGGTAGCTAGAATTGCAAGCAGAATCTATATCGGGATGTGTGCCCAACAGCGGAACTATAACCTGTAGCTGAGACATTCCATGGTTCTGTTGCATCTTGAAGACCCCAGGGCTCCCTTCCCACGACTGCCAATCCATCCCAGCAGCACTGCCTACAAGACATCAGCCTAAGGTCTTTGGCCAACCCTCAAAATAATTGGAATGGAGTTTAAGAAAGGAAAGAGACATGCCCTCTTGAAAGTGCGATCTGAGTGGCAAGCCCTCGCTCTCAACCACCCTAAAGGTACAATGGGAAACACAGGTGATCTTTCTTCTATAGTGGGGACACCATGACTATCTTGCCCTGATGTAGTCAGATCATAGGAAGTGAAATGGAAGTGGGAGAGAAATTCCTCAGTGGGCATCTTCATGAGTTATCCCTGAAAGAGCTCGGGAGACATTCAGAATTACCCTTGGGCAAGCGTGTTTATGTTTTATCCACCAAACCAGTAATTGTTATCTAAAAAATATGTTTAAAACAACATTTTAGCAGCCACTGTACTCAGAGCTGGTGATACAAATATCAGTGGAATTTGTCTCTTGCCTCCAAAGGGCTTACATGCAAGCACGTTTTCAATCAAGCATAACAGGATTAGACAGGCTTTAAGTGAGATAGAAACAAAGAGCTATCATATTTGTAATAGTGTTTAATGTTTCACAAAGTGTTTTCACATCCTTCACCTCATTTAGTATTTATAAAGCACAATAACATGGGCAGAGGAAATAGTGTTGATTTTATTTCACAGAAGAGAATATCAAAGCATAAAGAGGTTATATGTGAAATAATGTGTGTAGCATATGGCTGAGGCTGGGACAGGAACCAGAGGGTCAAGTAGAATTCCCTGCTTTTGTCACCATCTCATGGTGCCTTCCTACCTCTGTCTCCTTTTTGGTGTAAGGAAAGTGCCAGGCTGGATGTCCTTCCATAGTTCCTGCAACTATGAGATTCTCTTAACTGTAACCAGGACACTCCCTCAGGGAGTTCTCAGTCCAGGGGGACAAATAGATCAAAACACTGACGTTTTCCCCTGCCTCCTTTCTAGGGCCGCTGTGAAAATTACATGACATTATGCATTAACCCAGTGAAAGTGGTTTGTGATTCAAAAAAACTGCATGCGATGATCTTAGCATGTTGTATGGACCACTTTGTAGCAGGTATTTTTCCGGGCTCTCATTAGTTTCCCAAGTATCTTCCTCTCCTGGAAGACTGCAGAGGAAGGGAGCAGGCTTTACTCACCATTGCTAAGAACAGTGTGCTCAAGATTGTTGAGGGAACAATGAATAAGATGAAGTACTTTAGTCTTAGGGAAGGAAGTGGCTGTATCCATGTGCCAAATGCTTTGCACCTCAACACACATTTTTGTGTTTTTCACAGTACCTAGTTTAGTGTGTCAGTGGAAATTGACAGTGGAAGTTCAATGGCTATAAAATAGGGTGGGAGACAGATTTTGAGTAAGGCAAAGAAGGACAAGCAGGCAGGAGGAAGAAGAAGAAAGGAAATGAAAAGGAGGAGATAAAGCATTAAAATTTGTAAAATGCTTCTATCCCCATAGATGTCAGTGCCAAGACTTAATTTATCTTGGCATCCTCATATGGTTTTTTTAGTATTTTAAGTGAGTGCACTAGTAACTCCAGGTCTGCCGTGGGAGAAGACGCATGTGAGATCTCATGACGACATCATGTTCCAGGAAATCATGCTGTAGTCGCAACAGCAGCAAATCTCTTCATGCCCAAATTCCTTATGGAAAGCCGGAGTTTTGCTTTGTGTTGTTTTAGGCTCTCTGGCCCAGGAAGCATTATTGGATGGAAACACTGTACCCCACCCCCACTCAGCCCCCAGTGCTGTCTTGTGGTCAGTGAGGCACATGCAGTTTGTGCCTCTTAAGAAATATGGGACAGGAGGCTGGGTGGAGTGCTGCCAAGGGACAGTGGAGGTGCGTCAGCCGGATCTATGACAGGTGGCAGAGGCCAGGGGACTGGGGAATCACTTACAGTCACGGAGGTTTCTTTCTCTCCCAGCCTTTGTGCACTGATGGGAATGAGGCAGCCGGCAGCCAAGCCGCATAACGGGAGCCTGGAGAAAGACGTCTTGGGCAATTTGCACAAGAGTTTCCTTCTTTAAATAACCACACAGTAAGTCAGTAGCCCTGAGGGCATTTGTTCATTGGCTGCCTTATTGCATTCTTTTCTTTAATGCAAATCTCTTCAAGACTCTTCTGTTGGTTTTTTTTTAAATTTATTTCTGAGAGAGAGAGAGAGAGAGAGAGAGAGAGAGAGAGAGAGAGCATGAGCAGGGGAGGATCAGAGAGAGAGGGAGACACAGAATCCGAAGCAGTCTCCAGACTCTGAGCTGTCAGCACAGAGCCCAATGTGGGCCTCGAACCCACAAACCGTGAGATCATGACCTGAGTCAAAGGCAGCCGCTCAACCGACTGAGCCACCCAGGTGCCCCTTCTGTTGGTTTCATATGCACTTGTTCAGGCTTGTCTTACATTTGTGATACTACAGTTCTGCGATTTGGCAGTCAGGACGGAGCCAGCTTTGAATCTGGGGACAAGAGCAACACACGGTCAATGAGACAGTGGGCTTATTTTGGGCACAAGTGTCAATGGGAAACTTGTCAGGAGACACGTCTGAGGGACTGGATATACAAGGTGAATCCTAGCTGCCAGCCCCAGGGCAATTCGCTAACGGTAGGGGTTAGGAAGACAGCTACCGGGGAAACTGCAAATTCAGGTTGCCTTATCTTATATGAAATATGGTGTCTATGCTGATTGTAAATTTTGCCCACATGGAGCTAGACAATGGTGTGCTGGTAAACTGGCTCTTTGGAACTAAAAAATAAGGAGGAGGGCCAGTTTGTAACATTACCCAATTTTCATGGTGTAAATACTCTGACTATGGCAAGTTTCCAGCTACCAATGGTCGACGTGCTTACAGAATTCCTGAATATTTAACACCACCCAGGTCTCTGGCGTTGCTACCTGCAGTTCCGGCCCACTGGTAATTGGGTCCACTGGCCCACTTGGCTAAGAAACAAATGTCCATTTTCCACTTCCAGATTCGCTTTGGCTCCACATACCAGGCTCCACCTCCCCCCCCCACCCCCCCAGAAAAAAAAGTAAGACTGGCTTCAGCTTTGTCGTTTATTAGGCACATGCTCCTTGGCAAGTATTTACTTTCCCCAAACTACAGCTGTCTCCTGTGACAATAAGACTTCCAATGATGATGTGGTACAAGCTATTTAGAGTTTCTGCCAAGCCACTCTTCTCTGAGAACCACACCTTTCTTAGAGTACCATATTTGGATTAGGCTGATTGAATCAGGGATGGGTACTGGCCCTGGGGAGTCCATTCATCAGCTGGCCAGTAGCCAGTCAGATCTCTCCCTTGATTACTTGAACAAGCAACTTTGAGCTTAGATTGGGGAGTGAAGAGACAGAGACAGAGGAGATCTCTCCCTCCTGCTGTGTGCCTCAATCTGCCTGCTCTTTGGCCTGATTGTTCACCTTTATCTTGGAGTCTGGGAGATATCCCAGCTGCTCCAACAAACTGTCTTCTGCACTCAGGCCAGTCTGAGTAGGATTTTGTAAATTATAGCCATTAGAGGCTTAAATAAGGCATAAATGATCTTCAAGACTTTTTTGGGCTCTAACACTAAATCAGTGTTCTCAAACTGTGGTCCCTTAACCAGCAGCATCAACTTCACTTGATGTTTTGTCAGAAATGCCCCACCTCAGGCCCCACACACTCTATGGATGGGGCCCAGCAATTTGCACTTTTACAAGCCTTCCAGGTGATCTTGATGCGTGCTCATGTTTGAGAGCTGCTGCATTACTATTCTAATATTATGTTTTAGGGAAGAAAGGCATTTTCAGAAGGACTGATGAAATATTTTTGATTGAAGGCAAAACATCATTTTTTTGTAAAAGAAAGAAAAGTAATTTTTATAAATAATATGTTACTTTTACAACTTGAAAGAAATTACAACTAATTTCCTTTTTAAAAATGTTCATGTCAGTGGACCAAGGCTAACATTTCAAAGATGAGCCTAAAAGAATATAAGAAGTGTGAAGAAGGAAAATACCACCCATTAAGAACAGAAGTGCATAAGCACCAGTACCTAAAACAGTTTCAAAATGGTGAAGGCTGGATGCAAACACAGAACAGATGACCCACATACTGTGGTTTTGCATTGGAGAGGATTTCACAAAATGTGCCTCAAACATGGATACGCCTAATAACTTTTGGCATAGGAAATAGTGCACTAATGATCGATTTACATGAGTCTGGTAAAAAATGAAACAGGAAACTTGGACTTAATGTCATCCTGACATATCTACAACTTTCCCTCTAAGCTTTGGAGAGATCCCAGTAGACAGGAATTTTCGCTGCAGCATCATCTTAAACAGGCAGTTCCAATGGATAGGGCTCACTTGCAGGTTGGTTGTTTGAAAGCAACATTGCTTTCCTATGGAAAAGGCATTTAGAGCGAAGATTGCAGGCTGGACAATGGAATCCTTCATGTCAGGATACTACAGTGCCAGTAGTGGTGCAAGGTCCCTGTCCAGATTGGTTCTCAGAAGTGACCTTCACTTGAACAGTTCCCTCACCTGCCCCTAGAGGGCAACCCCGAGGCTGCGGTTAGGGTAGGGAGGTGGGAGGGAAGCTGGAGGGAGGGGATTCAGGAAAGAGTGGGGAGTCCTCTGGTGGAAGGAATGGGGGCTCTCTTTACAGCAGTGTCGACAGGAGGGAGACTATGAGTGGAGGGATGTTCTGCAGTTGAGTGTCCAAATATGTGAGTTACTAGCAAGCTGGCTAACTGAAAGTCGGGAACTGCCCCTATCTGCTATTGAGTGCCTACTATAGGCCAGCCTCTGAAGCCAGATTGAAGGGCGCAGTGGTGCTTCTTGCTGGCTCTGCAGAAGATGGGTCCTGGTTTGAATTCCCATTCTACCAATGAGCTCCCTGCTAGGTAACCGTGGGCTAGGCACTAAGACATGCCGTGCCTCAGTGTCCTCATCTGGGAAATGGAGGTGATGGTAATAGCAGTGTTCCCTTGACAAGGCTGTTGTGCAAATTCAATGAGATAAAGGCTGTGAAGCGCTTAATAGTCTAAGCTTTTATGTTAGATGTTGTCATCCACAATTTAGTCCCGAGAGACTTCAGTTAAATGATTCCTACTCTTCTTTGAAAAAGAAAATGACAGATTAGAGTTTAGTTAGAGAGGCAGATTAGCTAAAACATGTAAGAAGTATAAAGAGAACTTTAATGGTTGTGGGAAATTGCATCTACTTTTCATGTGAGCTCGTGACCCACATCACTGAATCTTCACAAAAGATCCCGCCACTTGAAAACCTTACTAGGAGTTCCACAGGAATTTAGGAATTCTAGAGAAAATAAATACAGGAAATTTTTCCATAATAATTCGTGATGGATTAAGGGTGTTTATTATTACAGTGTTTTTTGTTTTTTTTTAATATGACCACTCTTTGAAAGTGATGAGATTTACAAACAAAAACAAAGGAAAACTGAGCCCTGCCTAACAGTGCAGAGACACTGCCTGGATATATTTAGTCATGAATCTTTACTTTTCCGACAGTCCCAACTGCTGAAAATATTCAGAAGCGTGGTTTTTGCCTTTGTTGTTTTGCTGGGTAAATACAGACAATACACTGCCTTTCTGGGCTTCAGAAGTGCTCTGAAAGGCCTAAAAGGTTACAGCTATTTGGCTGTGTCACAGGGTTTCCCAGGGCCCTAGTGATGTGTGGGCATAGCAATATTGGTTACGGGGTACTCAGCGGGTGTGCTGGTTACAGCCAATGTCATCTAGATGATACTACTGAGACAGGACCTCCCAAGCCACACATGTGTCTGTCCCACGGATTTGAACACATCCCTGAGGCTGTGGTTATAGGCACTTTCTATGGCACCTTTTGCCATTACTCCCTGGCTGCCTTATCTTTCATTCATGCTTCAGAATGCTAGCTTCGAGTAGATGGAGCCCAATCTGTCTTCTTCTCCAGTGTATCACTAGTACTTTTTACCAGGCCTGGAACACAGTAGGGGATCTACTGACGTTGATTAAATAGATAAGTGACCAGGGTTGGCCATCTGAGCTTGCATGGGCTCCTACACAAAGTCTAGTCTCAACCTGAGTTTCAAGAAGTTAGGATTAAGAGAAGGATTTGTGGTCCCATATTGAGAACACCTAATACCCAGGCAGTAGTGAGGCCAAATATTAGTAACATAGAATACGTGGGGATGATGTGTCTTCTCATATGTCTTGATGTTCTGAGCTGAAGGAAATATGGAAAACATCAGCTTAAATGTCAAGAAGGCAGATGCATGTCAGTCCTTATTGACACTTTGGGAAACAGGTCTAGGGACTGTTTATTCATCTGACAAATATTTGTTGAGGGCCTACTATGTGCCAGGCATGATTCTAGGCACTGGTGATATATCTGTAAACAAAACAGACAACTTCGTTGTCCTCATGGAGTTCCACTGAAGTGGAGCAAAATAGACAGGAAACAAAAGAGATCAATAGCGAAGGGTGGTGATAGAACTATGATAAAGAAAACTAAAGCAGTGTGAGGCGATGCAGAAAGTCAAGCATTGCTATTTTAGCTAGGATGATCAGAAAAGGGCATCCTGGAGCAGAAGCACTATGCACAGAGATATGACTAAAAGGATCATAATAACATCTCAACTAAGAGTATTCCAGGGTGAGGGAAGAGTGAGTGTAAAGAACCTGAAGTAGGGGTGACATTGGCATATTCAAGAAACAGCAAGAAGGCCTGTCTGGCTGAAGAGTGTGCAAAGGGGAGAGCAGTAATAAATGAGTTTGGCAAGGAAATGGGAGCCAGATGCTGGAAAACATTTTAGGCCAAGGTCAGGATGTTGGGTTTATTCTAGGTGTGACAAGAGGGTTTTGAGCAGAGGAGTCATTTCCATTTTTAAAGAAGGACTCTGGCTGCCTGTTGTGTTGAGAAGAAACCCTGGAGGTAAAGGGAAAGCAGGGAGACCAGCTCTGTGGCTATTACAGAAGCTCTGGTAAGAGGTCGCAGTAGCTTGGATAAGGATGGGAGGGGCGGAAGAAATAGTAAATGAAGAAATTTGGGATATGATTTAGAGATTGAGCCAATGGATTGGAGGTTGCATTTGAGAAAAAGAGAAGATCAAGGATGACTTCAAGATATTTTTTTACCCCATTAAATGGAAGTTTTTCCTGTGATGGGACACATAAGGATTGAGTTCTGTGAAGGGGAAATGAAAGATTTGGTTTGGGATCTGGGATACTATTATAGTGACCTGTTGCTGCATAACAAACCACCCAAGACTTAGTGATTTAAAACTGCAATTATTATTATTTTCCATGTTTCTGCAGGTTGCCTGGGCTTAGCTGGAAAACTTGGGGTTGTTTTCCTCTGGAATTTGTAGGAGACATCTGGGGCTCAGGCATATGGCTGGCACTTGATGCTGGCCATTTGCTGGCAGCTGTCAATGGCAGTGTCAGCACATGTTGCTTAGCCTCCTTACAGTAGGGCAGTTGGGCTGCAAGAGGGAATATCCCTAACAACTGCATTTCAAAAGAGCCAGGTAGAAGTTCCAAGAATTCTTATAACTAGCTTTACAAGCACCCGAATGTTACTTCTGCTATATTTTACTAGTTAAGCAAACCACTAAGGCCAGCCTGTATTCTAAAGATGGGGAGTAGGACTTCACCTCTTGATTTGAGGAGCAGCGTGCATGTACAGTTGGAGGGAAGGCACAATTGGAAGCCATCTTTGAACACCATCTATCACTGATATTCTGAGATGTGTATTGATATTCAAGTCTGGAATTCAGGAAGAGATTCGGTCTCCAGAAATTGGGTAGGAAATTTCTCCTCAGAGATTTTTGTTTAGATTGTTAGACCTGATATTGTTAAATTAGAAATTGCCTTCCTGCTTTTTCTTTAAATACGTGACCTAGTTGGAATTATGTTATTCTATTACACACACCTGTGGTAGCTAATAAATGAACTGCATTCTTTTTCAAATCATCATTATTAATTACCTAACACAATACCTGATAGACACTTAGGAAGTATTAATCATTATTAAGAGCTATTACGCTTTTGTGCTTCCTTATTCACATTGTTTCTAAGCTGAATAAATGTCCTATGCTATATCTCTGTGGCATGCATTTGTCCAGCTATATTAATGTTGGATTGATTGCTCCTGATATTATAAAACATTGCAGACCCATTCTTCCTTCTGATCCCATTATTAATACATGTACCTTTTCTCAGTCTAGAGCCTTCAGACACATTTCCTGAGTCCACAAAATCTATAGGATTAAACTTTTTTTTTTATTTTCAAATGGTAATCTTAAAGGAATCTGAGCACATTCCAGAATTCTCAGACTACCTCCTTTTATTAAAGTACCCCATGCAATTTCATAGGGACATTTGCATTGCACATATGGTCGTAGTTAGTACCAAGTAAAGCCAAATTACCATACAACATACACTCTAAGGTTTTTGCACTCATTCCATAGAGAGAGGTAATGGTCCGTATCATTGGCATATGAAACTATAAAAACCTCAGAGATGGCCATTAGTACACATTCATAAAGTCATTGGCTATATTGTAAAATATTATCTTTAAATTAGCAATGGTTAGATTATAAATACAGTAGTGAAAGACAAAGAATTTTTTTGTGAAACAATATATTTTAATTTCAGTATTGTATTTTGAAGTGTGATGGGGTACCTGGGTGGCTCAGTTAGTTAAGTGTTGGACTCTTTATTTCAGCTCAGGTCATGATGTGATGGTTCATGAGAGGGAGCCCTGCATGGGCCTCTGCACTGACAGTGAGTAGCCTGCTTAGGATTCTCTCTCCCTCTCTCTGCCCCTCCCCCCACTTACATGTGCATGTACTCACACTCTCTCCCTCTCTCTCATACAAAGATATAAACCTAAAAATATATGTTTATATTGTATTTGGAATATATATCTACACACACACACACACACACTATATATACATTGTATTTGGAAGTGTGCTAATTGGCCTTTTATGATAATGGATCCATTGTATCAATAATGGATCCATCCAAATAAGAAAGCTTATTTTTAAAAAAGATAAGCAAAGAAGATGATAACAATAATGGTCCAGCTTTGCAACAAGTGAAATGAAACACATTCATGTATAGTTTGCTATGCAAACAGCGGCAATTTAGTGGCAGCAAATAACATCATTCATTACTCTAATGTTGATAATTTGCATTTTATTGGTTTCAAAGCTTAGTTTGTATTTAATTTGTAAACTTGATTTAGTTTTAGATTTGCATAAGATCTATGAGCATAAGGCAGTTACACTTCATTCATCTTAAAGAAACATAATTAAAATGATTTAAGTCCATGCTGATGATTTATGTATTTTTTTCCTTTAAAGACTTGCTTCATTTCTCATGTTTGAGAAATACTGACTTTGTGAATAAGCTTCTATAAATCCAAGAAATAGTTGCATCATATTCTAGAAGGAAAGTAAAAAAAAAAACATCACTATAGGCTCATTTTTTTTCTTCTCAGAGATGGTTATAGGCTTGTAAAATTCTGGTTCCAGTTTTTTTGTTTTGCTGTTTGCTTTTTAAACATTTTCTGTTTGTTTTGCCTGTGTGGAACATAGGAGAAATTTCTACATGTATCTCTAGGCCTGCTTTCTGGAGAAATTTGCTCCTTGTGCTGTGATTATATCAAACTACTTTCAGTTTCAAAAACATGTGAAGCTCTTTGTGACCTCAGCACCATTGTACTTGCTGTGTCTTCTGTTCCAGCTAGAGCACTTTCCGTTGGCTTTGTGCATAGCTCACCCTTTTAAATCTTTAGGTCTTTGCTTAAATATTCCTTCCTCAGGATGCCCTTCCATGATCACCTCAGTTTAAAGGAGTCTCCTCATGGGGCACCTGGGTAGCTCAGTCAGTTAAGCTTCCGACTTTGGCTGAGGTCATGATCTCACGGTTTGGTGGGAGTTCGAGCCCCCCATCAGGCTCTGTGCTGACAGTTCAGAGCCTGGAGCCTGCTTTGGATTCTGTGTTTCTCTCTTTCTCTGCCCTTCTCCTACTCATGGAGAATAAGTCTCTTCTTATTTTCCCTCACCACCTTCTTCATTTCCCTCATACCATTTATAAGATCTCCCACGATTTAAGATGTTTTCCTTGGAGTACCTGGGTGGCTCAGTTGATTCAGTGTCTGACTCTGGCTCAGGTCATGGTCTCACAGTTCATGAGTTCAAGTCCTCCATCAGGCTCTCTGCTGTCAGCACAGAACCTGCTTCAGATCCTCCATCCCCCTCTCTTTCTGCCCCTACCCCATTTGCATGCTCTCTCTCTCCCTCTCTTTCAAAAATAAAAAAACATTAAAAAAATGTTTTACTTGCCCACTGCCTGCCTCCCCCATCAGACTATAAGAGGGAATGCTGCATATCTGTCTTTTTTACTGTTGTAGCATCTCACACACTCTATGGCACACATAGGGACCCAATAAGCATTGACTAAATTTGGAAATATGGTAATCACTGCTTTTATGACTTCGTGTATTCCTGGAAACCTGTCATCTAGGAAGCCAGTGTGAAACTACCGAGGACTTCTCAATGGTGAAGAACACTCAGTGAGTTAATTAAAGAATCCAGTAGAGGTCTAGGTGTATTGGTTGAGCTGAGTGGTACAAAGCAACCAAAAGTAGGGATCAACTTCCCAATAGAGGTAGCTTTGCTCACTGAGCTACAAATACCCTATTGTTCTCCTGATTCCCATGGTTTGCCTGCCCTCATGGTTTGAGAAATAATGACCCTTTAAGGCCCTGTTCTATCAGACTATGCCAGAATGAGTACCTTACTCAGGAGTGATCAAAATAACGACTAGCTTCCAAGCCTTGGATTTTATCCATTTGTCTGAGAACTCTACTGAATTATCTATCAGATAATTACCACTTTTCATTATCCTGAATATGCACATTTCCCCCACCTCGTAATATCTCCAAAGTCAAGATGTATCTTAACAATTTATATCATGGGGAGGCAAGATGGCAGAGAAATAGGGAATCCTGTACTTCCCTTCTGCATCTCTCAAACAAAGAAGGGCTGAACTGCAAGAGTCTGGAAGGAAAAGAGACAGAGTCCACTAAGAAGACAGCCTCATAGGCGCGTGATTGCGAACTGGGAAAGATAAAAACAGGTGAGAACAATTTGTGTCATGTCATGGTTTACTTGGCGGCCTTTTTCTTTTTTAAAATAACATACAGAACAATGTACATCTTACAATTAATGGCACTTTGGAGACATTAAAATAAGTAACCCTCTCTCTCTCTCTCTCTTTTTTTTTTTTTGAGGCAATTGGTTAATAGTTATTGGTTAAGTGAAGGATTTTACTAGTGCTTTGCTAGGAACCAGCCATGGTAGAAGCATTTTAGCAAAAAGTGGTTACCAACAATTTCTGTGCTGCCAGGATTATTTTCCAGCCATGAAGTAGGGTCTGTTTTTCTTCCACTTGAATCTAGGTCCATACTGTGATTTACTTTGATCAACAGAATGTGGGGGAATTGACACTGTGTGACTTATGGGTTATAAGAGGACTTCCAGTTCCTTTGGAGACCCAGCCACCTCAGTGTACATATGACGACTAATACCTCCCAGCCATCAGCCAGCACCAGTACCCTAACCACATGAATAAGGCCATCTTGGGTCTTCTAGCCACATGTAATCTGCTTCAGACAACACCATGGACTGTCCCCATGAAGCCTGGTCTGAATTCCTAATCCATAGAATCATGAACAAGAACATGGTTTTTGTTTGAGTCCTCTAAAGTTGAGGGTGTTTTGTTACATGGTATTAGATAACTGGGACAGAAACTGAATTACAATTTAAGTCCTAGAAACGATTTTCTCAGTTTCCTCCAGTTTGGAACAAACTCTCCTCCTCAAATGAAGAAATACTCTTCAATGATATTAGCCTTAGAAAAATTGCCCATGTTTTTCCCATCATATTTCCCAGCACTAACAAAAAAAAAAAAATCCATGAAGTACTATGAGAAGACACAGTTCAAAAACAAATTGTGCTGGAATCATCATGTCCTGAAATCACCTTTCCATTCACAATTGTTTCTACTCCATGTGACGTTTCATTGAGCACGTGGAGTTCCTAAAAGATATTTTCCTGCATAGCCTAATGTATAATTCCCTGAATAATCACCAGGGAATCACCTCTAAAAATGTCCAATACTTCAATATAAAAAATGATTGCCTAGTCATGGCAATTCAGTAAGAGAACAACCTTTGAATGACAACTGTTGTTCAAGACCATGATTAGTCAGAGACAATGATCTGGATCTGACAAACCTCAGAACTACTAGGGCACAAGGCATGTCCCCCAAGGCAACAATCAGAGGGAATAGCAGGGGCAGATCTCCTGAGAACTGCCACTCAGAACAGCAGACCCTGCTGATCAAGCAGGATATCCTCAGTGTGTGCAGCAGTTTCTCAATAGGAAGTGTGAACATTAAGAACATTGCAAAAGGCAGGGCAGTGATTCTGAAAGATTAATATCCGGTGAGGTGTGAAAGGAAAACTTAAGCTATTTACTTTGCAGTAACAGCCTCGGTCGGAATGGAAAGCTATTTTGGTGGCCAAATGTGGAAAGTTAACATTAACCAAATAAAGCCATGGGGTCATAAAGCCAGGAATGTGCATGAATTCATAAGTTCGGTTTTCCTAAGCTTATTTGCTTTTCCAGAAGAAATTTTCCTCTATTGCTCCATGAAATATGAGCGTGTATGTGTTTATACTTTAAAATAAACCACATTATATCTTAAGGTCCTATTCCTATTCCACAGCTTAATAACATGTATGCAATCCAATTGCTTTAACATTTCTTTAAAGGTAAATGTAGCACTTTCTCCTTTGTGTCTGCCTAACCTTCTTAACGGGACACTAAAATTGAGAATGAAGGGCACCTGGATGCCTCAGTCAGTTAAGCTTCTGGCTCCTGATTTCCATTCAGGTCATGATCTGATGGTTTGTGAGATCAATCCCCACGTTGGAGTCTGTGACGACAGCACGGAGCCTGCTTGGGACTCTCTCTCTCCTCTCTCTCTCTCTGACCTCCCACCCCTCCTCTCTCTCTCTCTCTCTCTCAAAAGAAATAAACATTTTAAAAAGTTGAGAATGAAAAATCTCCTGCAGCCTTTGGCACATGAAGACTTCTCCAGGATCTAGCAGGGGTTATAAAACCTCCCTGAGCCCAAATCAATCTGTTGTCCCAGAAAACCCAGACAGTTGTTCTGTTCCATATGGAATCTGTCTGGACATCAATCTACTGATGGATGCAATCAAGACAAGGATCAATACTATCCCTATTATGATTTAGTGGAGACTCATGCTTCATTTGGGATTGCTATATAACATCCAGGAGAGTTGTTAACCCAGAAAGAAAACTATGGAATGGAATCATTACCAAGAAAAAGCAAACCACAAAGGAAAGGAGACTGGGGCATCACAAGAGTTCAGCCAGACAGATACTACCATGAATTCAGTGATTTGCAATGAGAAAGAAAGTGTCCTTTTCCTAGAAAAGGCAAAGGCATACTGTCATTTTGTGGTTGTTGGAATAGCACACTGACAGTCAGTTAGCAACACCTCCCTGAGGCCTCCAGCATTTTCTCTGGACCCCATAAGCAGACCTGGGGTAACAATGTCAAATATTATAGGCCATGCATTAAGAATCCTCATTTGAAACTGGAAGACTACTATTGGTTTTTCTGCAAACAAATCTAGAAACAAATACCTTATGCTCTTTCCTAATAAAAGGAGGAGGTGGGGAATTCACATGAAATCAAAGAGCAAAAGTTGAGTTTCCTGGGAGACGACCCTTCTCTCTTGACAAGAATAACTAAAGTAGCTTTGGGGGTGGGAGTGTGAGATATCCTTATAACCTCTCCCCAGCCCCCAAGATTTCCCCTCACCTGAGTGTTTTCATTTCTCTTTGTGACACACCTTCTAAAGATGCAAATGGCCTTGGCAAAGAGGTGAGGCAACAGAAACACTGATTTCACCTAAGGGCTAAGGACAAAGAAGTGGGACCAGGCAGGGCTCAGGAAATGTGTATGTGAATTTAAACTTGAAGCTTGAATGTATATCAGATAGATTTTGTTGGAACTCCCAGGTGAGGCACCAGAGTTTAGCTAGTGAGGCTAAGGAGAAGGGCAGATGTAGTGGGGGAATGACTATTAGGAAATCATGGACCTGAGTGACATAGGACAAAGACAGTAGGAAACACTGTGTGCATTCAGAGAGAGGGGCTTTGCAAGGTGGTAAAGGATGTAAAAATTGTGGAAGGGGGTCTTTCAAGGCCAGTATCATCTAGGACTAGCCCTGTTTTCAATAAAGGGATGAAGGAGAGCTACTCTTCCTCCTTCTTCTTCCTTCTTTGGTTCCCAGGGTCTAAGACTTAGGCTAGAACTATTGGTCCCAAGACTTAACTTCACGGTGAGCTTCTTTAGGGTTTTTGACATCTGTGGACTGGTTTCTTCAAATTCAGTCATCCTTGTTAACCATATTATATAGCACATGATATTCTGCATGCCACTGGCTTAGGAAAACAACTCATTGGCTGCTTTCAGGGTGATACTGTCTGTAACTCAGCTAAGATTTGCAAGGGTCAGTCTCCTGTGACCACACCCCAAGTTTATTAGGCCCAAGTTCCCTTGGTCAGCCTAAAGAACCACAATTTGCTAATGAGGGTTGGGCTTGAAACAGTTGAGCAATGAACCAATTTCCTTTATCTTCCTTTGCGTTGACAATGGTCCTCATGATTCATATGACATAGTTCCTCGAAAGACCAAAAAAAAAAAAAAAAAAAGACAGCAAAACAAAATTCACAAAATACTTCCTACTGTCTATGGCTTACATACACATATTTTAATATCATTTATATGTGCATAGTTAAGAGTGTTTGGGTCTTCAGAGTTGGAGGCTTTAAAAAACTATTTCTGATAACTATAGGTAATTGTATTATATTTGTTTCTAATTTATCTTTTCTTTAGTTAACTCTCTCACTGCAAACAAGCTAAAAGATAGTAAGTTTTAGCACAAAGCTGACTTCTCAAATGCAGAAGTAAAAAGAATGAAGGCTTTGTAGGGATGTACATGACACAGACAAATTAAAACAAAATTTTATATTATGGATTAAAATCCTGAGGTTTGAATCTCCTTCTAACAGTATAGTTAGAAGAAGAGGTCCAATCAGGATGTAGTAAGATTAAACTAATGTGGTTTTCAAAGTGTGGCCAGAGGACCCCTGGGGAGCCCTGATTTCTTTTCAGGAAACCCACAGAATCCTGCCTTTTCCAACTACATATCTGTGTAAGGCTGGATTTTCATCATATACTTCAGCTAAAATAGCACAACTAACAGATTGAAAGCAGAAATAGATATGAGATTCTATCTGTTTTCTCTGAGACCAGACATTAAATAAATTTCTAAAAATATGACACAATGAAGTCTTTTTGCTACATTTTTGAGGAAGAGAATATAATTAATTTTCAAGAAAGATGTTATTTATGTTAACATGTAACGGGTAGTTGTTACATTAAATCAATGAATATATGTTGCAAAAATTTCTTTGCTTTAATTTACAGCATTGTCAATGTTAATCAATATAAACTATATGAGCAGAAGCTCTTTAAGGGCCTCAATAATTTTTTTTCCTTTTTTTTTTTTTTTACAAATAGTTTATTGTCAAATTAGTTTCCACATAACACTCAGTGCTCATCCCCACAAGTGTCCTCCTCCATGCCCATCCCCCCTCCCCCCCACATCCATCAGTCCTCAGTTTTTGTCAGCATTCAAGAGTCTCTCATGGTTTGCCTCTCTCCCTTTCCCCCACCATTTCCGCCCTTCTTCACCCCTTGTTCCTCCGTCAAGTTCCTCCTAAGGGCCTCAATAATTTTTAAGAATGGAAAAGAGTCCTGACAGTAAAACAGTTGAGAATTGCTACACAAATCCTGGTTTTTCTCAACCTAATTATCTAAACTCCATAACCATCTAAAGCCTGTTTCTTAACTTAAGCTGGTTTCCACCATTGCCACCATCTCAATTTCCCTCCAACAGTATGTTCCTATGCAATGGTAATATAGGAATATTTAGCAACTGGTATTGCATGGAAACCCACCAATAGAAACGTTCACAGAACCACTAAGCAAGGATTGCTCTGAAAGCAACAGGTTTAGTCCCTCTGTCTCTGAGCTTCTCTGCCCTTCCACTTGTAAATTCCATCTGCCTGTGGGAATGTGAGAATTCCCATTCCCACCCAAAAGACTGTCCTGCTCACAAGTGAATCCTCCAGCTTAATGCAGCAGCTGGTACATTATCAGCGTTCCACTGGAAACTCTACCTGAGCCCACATCTACCTATCTTGAGAGTAAACCCCTCTCCTTCACCCAGCAGTGTCTCTCCCACCAGTCTAGAAGAACATAGGGTCTTCTAGACTGCAATGACACAAAGGGAAAAGGTCACTAACCACTTTCACTCTGATTTGCTGCTAGGAGATGGAGCCATGGAGCCGCAGGTGGTCTAATATTATGCAATGTATTTAACACCTGGAAAAAATTTGTTTAGCCTTAGGGAATGGGTGAAATGTCTCAGAGACATTAGTTTAACCAAGCCATTTAACCCACCCTAGTTAAAACCTCTTAGCACATTGCACAGAGGGCAGCAGAGTGAGCGTCTCAACAGAAATGCATGGAATGTATTTAGATGTCTTTTTTTTGGTGGGATGAGATTACGAGAATTGGGAAAACCAGATGCAGGGGATTTCCAAAGGTCTGAGGCCAAGCTTATGACTGCCAACTCTGCACACTTAGATAGAGTCCTCCTAGAACGTGTACTTCCTCATGCACTTGTCCTTTCCCTCTGATTTGCTGTTAAGGGTTGAACTGTGTCTTCTCAAATTCATATGTTGAAGTCTTAACCCCTAGTACCTCAGAATGGGACCTTGTTTGGAATCAGGGTCTTTACAGAAGTAACCAAGTTAAAGTGAAGTCATTATGATGGACGCTAGCCCCATATGACTGGTGCCCTTACCAAGAGGGGAAGTTTGGACAGAGAGATACATACAGAGGTAAGACAATATGAAGACACAAGGAGAACAACTTGTGAATATGAAGACAGACATGTGTAAGCCAAGGAGAGAGGCCTGGAATGTGGCCCACCCTCAGAGCCCTCAGAAGGAACCAGTCTTGGTCCCAGACTTCTCACAACCAGAATGGTGGGAAAAGAAATTTCTGTTACTTACATCATACCCCATTTGTGGTACTTTGTTACAGCAGCCATAACAAACTTGCCTTTGGGTTTGCAAATCACAGCTCCATCCTTCCCTCAGGAGAAGAATTACAAGGAGTTCTTTATTTGAATAAGTGAGATATAGAACAGTAAGGAGCAGTTCCTTTTGGCAACTCCTTCAGCCACACATGACTTATGAGACTGGCCTCTTCCCCCACCTCCAGGGCTTCAACAATAAATAGGTGGAAGTGTTGGGCCCCCTGAGTGGTAGGAGCCAGAGTGTCGCCTGGCATTCTTAGAAGCCAGGCCCCTGCAGCCTCAATTCAGCCCTCATTTGGAGATGTTGTTCTCAAGGACTTCTGTTCTTCAGCCTTGCCAGACCCTGACCCCGAAGTGTATTGGCCCCATGCATCTTGTACCATCAACACCAACTCTATCTGAAATCATGTGAAGCTACTCAGGGTTTTGATGTTGCTACTGACCTTGCCATGGCCCAGTCCAAACTCATCCTCTTCAGCTGTTCTCACACCCTCTTCTGCTCTTTACTTCCCCGACGTCCCCATTCTTCTCATCACATGCTGACCAGAGAGTCATCTTTGGCTGCTCTGTGTGTTCCTTCTACTACATCTGCTCTGTTGCCAAATCTTGTACATTGCTCTTTATGATTTCCTCTCACTCTGCCTTTCCTGGCATGTCCATTACCAGCAGCCCTGGTCAGTCCATTTGCCCCATGGGTGAAATTGGGACCATTTAACATTATCCTTTGTTTGGACACCAGGGATATTTTGACTTGGGATCATCTGGTAAAGGATAGGGTAAAGGATATGGGGAGGTCTAAGAAGGGGAGAGGTGAGAGTCAAGGATGGGTTGTGGATTAGGGACCAAATAAGGCCAATGAAAGGGAGGGGAAGAGGAGGGAGGGGGTAAAAGCACCTAGTGCACAGATTTCATGGTAATAAAAAGAAGTTGAAAGCTTAATGGTTTGTTTTTAGGGGATTAAAAGTTGGTATGAATGTTAAAATATCAACAACTACTACAGAATGTCAACATCAGAATGTCATTACAGACACCTCAATCTGGTTGCTTGAATTTCCTTCCCCTAATGCTGTACATACTACTGCCATACTTAAATATGTAATTTTGGCTAAATGTATCTTTTGACGTATTCATATAGTCAACAAGCATTTATGGAATATACTTCTCAATGTTCAGATTTGGTAGGAGACAAGACTGACTGAGTCCTTGTTATTTTCCTACCATCTTCTCCAACAACTCTTGCTCCAAATAATATTTTTAAGCTAACTCTTAAAGAATTATTGATCAAATATATGTGTGTACATACACGCATGCATACATATATATGAACATACATATGGCAAATATATTGCTAAAGCTCCAGATACAGACTTATAATTCATTTATTATCATCAAAACAAAGATACTAAAGAGCAAAGATACTCATCTAAGGACATCATACAAATAGTACTATTTTCCTTTGAAGACTTTTTCATTTATAGGATGAAACAGGGCCATTTTTTAAATTGTAGCAATTATCCCCTCTGTCATTCCATATTTCTGTTTTCATCATTTTCCTCCTTCCCATGTTAAGCTTGAGAACTTTTAAGCTTTGCTTTTCAAAGTTCATGAGAGGAAGTCAGGCTTTGTTGCTGGGTTTGGTATTCTTCTGACTCCCTAAAGATGTAATATAAATAGCTTCTGGCTTTTAGTTTTGAAAGACAAGGAAGTAAGCTGTTGCTTCCATCCTTTTCCCAACTCCCCCGTTCAGATACTCAAAGCATCAGAGGTGCGGGCAGTGCCTCCTCCTCTCTCATCTATGTGTAAGAAAACTTCCTCTGTATTTTTTTCTCTCAAATCATTACCCTGCGTTTTTGGAGAAGTCAATCAGTTCAAATATGACATTAAAAAGAGTCATCACACAGACCTCACAGCGTGGTCAGAGATGATGAATTAAAATAAAGTGCCGGGTATTTTCTGGATTCCAATCAACAGAGGCTAAAGTTCAGTTTGTCCTGGGCACGCATGAGGCCGAGTGCCATCTGTGATTAGGGGCTTGATTCATCATGAGCCGAGCCTCCTCTCACCCATCCGTTGCTTGCGCAGATTTGGCGAGGGTTCAGGGGAGGAAGTGGAGAGAGGAAACCAGAAAAAAAACCAGTTTTTGTTCTCAAGTCTCCTGAAGTGATGAGACTTTTCTGGACTTGTTTGCCAAGTTTTGGAGAAAAATCTCACACCTGAAGAAAGGAGGGGTTCTGGTTATAGAAGAGGAATTTATCTAGGTTCTCCCTGGGGTCATGGGCAGGTGGGGGTGAGAAAGAGACGCCTTTGGTGAAGTTATCAATTTACACAAACGTGAAAAGACATGAGGGTAGAAAGATGGAGATTTAGCTCTTGTCCCATAAAGCTGGACATCGGCCTTCTCTTGGTGCTCTTGGGCCTGATGCACGAGGGTGCACGAGTAGTCCATTCTGGCCACGTGGTTTTAAAGTCAACGTTTGCTGACTGAGGTACTGAGGTGCCATGTCCTGAACTGTGCATTTTGCAGGCGCTGTCTGGGTTAGTTCTCTTAGGCCACAATGACTCTTTGGCCCCAGTTGGTAGAGGAGAACACTGAGACCCAGAAAAGTTTTAAAAATGTGCCCAGAGTCACATATCTTGTCTCTTCATGTCGCAGAACTTAAGCACCACAGCAACCTCCTCAGTGCTCTCACTAGTTTGGTTTTATGCTTTCCCAAAATTGTACTATACAGATTGTATGCAGAAAGCCTCCTATATGCCATTCATTCAAAATTCAGAAAGCCTTTCCTGAGAGTTATTGGATGCCAGGTTTGTGCGAAATGGAGATGAAAATATATGGCCACTGTCCTGAAATAGCTCATCCTCATTCATTCATTCATTCATTCACTCATCTATCCTGCAGACTTTTTCTAAGCATCTCCCAGGCACCATACTAGCTGCTGGAAATAAAAAACCAAAAAGACACTGTGTTTGGTGTTCATAGTGAAAATAACAATGTTGACAATAATGGCTGACATTTACTGAGCACCGGTCCTCCACCCCGCGTTCTGAGCACTTTGGATCTATTCACTCATCACAAATCTGTGAGGTAGGCACTCTCATCTTCATTTTACCGATGAGGAAACTGAGACATAGAAAGATTAAGAAACTTAATCTTGCTGGAGTCACGATTCAGACACAGTTTAAATACCATACATACTTGTGGGAAGAAAATGCAACAAAAAAATTTTTTGTAGTGCAGTGAAATTTGTGAGAATTGAGGTCAGTCCAAGGTCACTGGGGCCAAGGGGAATCAGTGACCAAATGTACCTGTCCTGGGGTTCAGGATAGGTATCTGGTCCTTAAAGTGGGCATGTGTCCTGGCAAAGCTAGGAGAGTTGACAGAGTGTGGTGAGCTGGGTATTTAAGAGGCAGAAATGAAATTATTACACTTTTTTTCAGTTTCATTTCAGACATCTGGGGCTGTTTCTGCAATGACTAAAATTGGGGTTACATGGAAGAGTAACTGTGGCTGTGCGTGGAGGGTCAGTTCATCCTAGTAAGAATCCCGAGGTGGTTATTTCCCTTATTAAGATTCATATTTAAGGTTTATGTGCATGTAGTTTTCTTTCATTCATTCCATAGATATTTATTAAGCAACTACTATGTGCTTAGAAGTGGTTCTAGGCCTTCGTTCAGTGGGGGAAAAAAGAAACAGAAAAAAGTACCCTTGCTTTTATGGAGCTTACATCCTTGCGGGTGTGATAGGCTACAAGGAGGCTGAGATAAGACTTACGCAAAAGTATTGCCAGCAAGGAATTGGGAGTGTGGGCATAGGGACCTGGAGCTTGGACTTAAGTAGAGTGGCCAAGTGGGCCTCTTTGAGCAGGTAATTCTTAAGCAAAGTTCTGAAGGAGGTAGAAATAGCCAGTGCCAAGGTCCTAAGGTGGGAGGTCCCCCATGTGCTCAGAGAATAGCTAGGAGGCCAGGGGAGCTGAAGAGTAATAGGTAAAGTCAGAGAGAAAAAGCCCAATTGCGATGACTTTTGGCTTTTCCTATGAGTGAAATGGGTGGGGGTGTGGGGTTGGTAATACAGGAACTGAGAAAGAGTGATTCTGGCTATGTTTTGAAGCTAAGAGATGTTCCAGTAGACGGTAGGTGGGGTATCAGAGAAGGAAAGTTGTCCAAGGCTCCTCCATGGTCTTTGGCTGGAGCCCCTGGAACGAGGGAGCTGCCACCACTCTGACAGGGGAAGTCTTCCTGTGGAATTGTCTGTGGAGAGACCAGGCCTGGTCTTTCCAGACCCTTTAAGTTGAAGGATGCCATTAGACCCGGAGGTGGAGAGGTGGGCTGTAGTGCAGAAGAGAGGTCTGGATGAGGGCTGCGCATTAGGCATTTGGGTGCTCTGGAAGGCACAAGACTGGAGGAGGTCACCAAGGGAGTGAGACAAAGACGAGAACTGAGCCCCTGCCCTCAGTGTTAACAGGTGGGAGAGAGGAGCGTCCTCTCCAGGGAGATGGAAGGAGGAGCGTCCATGGTGGGAGGCAGAGGATAGGGTCCTGAAGCAGAGCCTGTGTGTCTAGGATGAGCAGCCTGTCTGCTTGTCCACAGGGATGGGCACACCCCAAGAGAAAGTCACGTGTGTGTCTTACTCAGAGTCTAGGAGTCAGGAGTCAGACAAAGTGGTTCTAAGGGAGAAAAACAGCTTCTTTCATCCTGCCATGAGGAGTAAAAAGACAGTTTTAGCAATTTGCATAATATAAGCCCTGTGAGAAGGACTGGTGTGGGCTCAGTAATGAATGAAGGAGATGTCAGCAACACCAATTAGTCATTAAGCCACTTCTTCAATTGCTGTGTACATGTGGTTTCTAGAACGAGGCTGGAATTTGTTTAACAAAACAATCATGGTCTCCATTTCTCCCAAATCCTTGAAGTTAAAGATCATTTTTGAAAAGTTAGGTCATGCTATAATACATTCCTCGAGATGTCTTATTTTCACTTTTTGAATTTTATGGGGGAACTATATATGCTGCCTCAATAAACATATCTGGAATTAAAACCAAAGTTCTCCCTGTGTTCACTAAGATCTTCACCCTCTTCTGTGTCCAAAATGCATTTTTCAATCATCTACAGTCCTTAGTGCCTACGATGTTCCTGCAGTATTCATGACTTCAAATGGTTCATTCTTTAAACTGTTTAAACAGTCTTTCATACATCCTGTCCACGCTTTCTGGTTTGGACTGCATCCTGAAGGAGCCGGGTTTGGCTGCATCAGAATGTGGGCTGAAGGCAAAGGGAAACCAAAATCTGAGCTCTGGGGAAACATTGGCAGGAGACACGAAACCACCTGAAGACTTAATTTTACAGCACTCTACAAAGTCAGGGAAGGGTGCAGAGCCCGGAGTCATGTCTGAGGTCATGTCCTTGGAGGGGGGTGGGGGGCAGCGCTGGGCTTTGGAGGTGCTCACAGCTGTGCCTGTGGGCGGGAAAGAGGCTAACACCAGCTCAACGCTGTCATTCATTCCATATTCATTTACTGAGTGACTCTCATGTCTCGCACACTTTGTTTCTTGATGAATTTACAGTGTGTTTGTTTTACTATATTGAAGTAACCAGACATAGCCTAAGAATGAGAGGTCTGGAGCTAGCAGCTTGTTTAAGGTGGGGGGAAATAGTACCAGCTGTGGAGTGAGGCTGGCTTGGGGTCAAATTTCTGACCCCGACCAATGTGACTTTGAGGCACCACTGGCCCTCCTGCGGTCTCAGCAGTTTCCTCCAAAGGGGCCATTATGATGTGTTCCTTAGGGAGCTGCTCTGAAGCTCACTGGTGATATGTGGACAATACATAATGCAGTGATACTCATGTAGCAGGTATTCAATCTACTGTATGTTCACCATTATTTTGTCCATTGTAGCAAGGTGTGGGTGAAGTAAGTAGTCTACATGAGTCTTTCTGCTCTGAGAAACTGAAGAATTACTTCTCTAGAAGAGAGGTGGCAAACGTTCTATGTTGAGGCTATTTTTTTTTTTTAATCACATTTTGCCTTGGGCGGACATTAATGCCCAATCACTGCCTCCTCTACTCAAGCCAACTCCTTCCTCAGAGTTATGGATACGGCCCAGTACCAATTAACCGGCATTTGCTTGTGAGATAGAATCTGTTTATCACAGTCGTCTCGAGAGGGAAGCCAAGAGAGGCATTTCTGAGAGTTTGTGTGTTGACACCTTCTTGAATGAGGTGGAGGAACCTGACTCAGAGACAGCCTCCCTCAGCAAAAATCAATAAGTGTCTCTCAATCTTATAGGCAGCTTATAGCCTTGGAAGGGTGCACCCAGCGGGGAATAATTTAGACAGAAGGTCAAATGTGTCTTCATTCTCTCCTCAATGATTGCAGATAGGCTTTCTCCACTGCCCATGCTGCAGGAAGGGGTCGACGTCGATGTGGGCAGCCCAGCTTGCTGAAATAATATGGTTTTGAGTGCACTTTCAGTCCTTTTTGTGGTCTGGAACCTCCTGGGAAGGGGGTGGATGGAGGCAGGAACTACCTTCCCTCCCTCCTTTACTTGAAGTCCACACGTTGGGGAGACAGGAAGGGAGCTGTGTCCTCAGCTTCCTCCTCCAACCGCAGCCCAGTGGCCCAGGAGAGCCTGCTGTCAGGAAATGGAAAGTGCATTTTCTCCCCCCTTCCAAAGGGGAAGGCCACAGTATTGATGCTCACTTGAAATCGCCATAGGCTAAAAAGGTCTTAGCAACAGTGATATCCACCCCTACAAACAGCATATTGAAAGTAGATTGTTCATGATAAACACTCGTGACCTGACAGGGGAAACCTGTGAGAGGTAAGAGCCAGGGAGTTCTTGGTTTCAGATTCCTAAGCTGGCCTGATCTGGGCTATTTCTGCTGCCTATTCGACAAAGCCAGGATGCTGCCCAAACTGGTAGTGCCTGTTGGGGAGAGCCGCTATGGTGCATATTTGCCAATGACTCAGCCCATCTCACGTCCTATGAAAATGATATTTCCTGATACGTGACCTCTTCCCTGTAATGCTTCTCCTTCAAAGACTGAGGACAGAAAAACCTATGAGTAAAGCCTGCTGCTTCTAAATCCCGGGCAGACCTTTCCATAGTCCAATGTCACCTTCCCATCAGCAAGCATCTATGATATCAAAGCATTATGCATTTTCTGAGACAGACTTGGGAAAGCAGCAAACCCAGGAATGAGCATCCAGGTCCCAGCTCAAAAATACTAACAAACTAGTTTCTCCTGATCAAGCCGGGCTCTGAAGCCATATCATGGGAAGGCAAAGAAAGCAGAACCCTCAAAAACCGTGTGGGATGTTCACTGCCATCCAACCTGATTCAATAAAACCAAGGAGATAAAACTTTAATGAGTCAATTCAGTGATAATGAGATTAGATAAAATTGTCACAGATTAATTGACTAATCATGGAAAAGAAGTAATTTCCATGCAAAGTGCAAGCACGTTACAGGCACAGATAAGGTAATAACGATGGATGGAATGATGCCACACAAGCCCTCAGGTTGTTTTTTTTCCCCTAGCATTATGGATGTCTTACTTTCGTGTAACTAAAAATAATCTCCTGCTCTGTACCAAGAACGTGTGCAGTTTTTCCATACAGTGGCTCATTTATTCCCAAGAAGAATCATGCACAAGATATATTACTTCCCCCCATCTTTTAGATGGCAGAGCAGGCTCAGAAAAGTCTAGTAACTATGGCAGGTTACACAGTAGGGAATGAAATTCAACTGTGGACCCAGGCTGTCCTGGATTCAAAATCCAGGCCCTACCTGCCTCACCACACAGTATTCCAATGTCAGCAGATGTGGTGGACAGCATCTCCCAGCAACAGCTTTCAGTGCCCTTGGGCTTCCCTTTATACGGCCTCCTCTTTATCTAGATCAGTATAGATCCGTGTTTCTCCATCTTAGGGCACATCCTCACAATTAATCACCTGGATGGCTGGTCAAAGCCCAGATTTCTGGGCCACACCTGCAGAATTTCTAAGGTCTGGGGTAAAAACCTGAAAATTTGCATTTCTAACCAAGTTCCCAGATGATGCTGGTGCTGCTGACCCAGAGGACTGCCTTTGAGGACTGAGGACCACAGCTTAGGATAAACCTGCCCTTTGTTCTCAGAGCACGGTATTGGTACTGCAGACAGGCAATCCGAACATTCTGTTTCTTTTGCTAATCAGTAAATAAAGAGTAAGCGAGCACAGTTTTGTTTATGAGCAGTGGAGTTTTTTCTGTAGCAAAGTCCAATTTTTCAGCTCTTGTAAAGGTTAAGTAGGTGCCAGTGGGCTAGCCCACATACCAACAGCCATTTGTAGTAACTACACTGTTTTCCTATGTCAAAGTGCCATCTGAGTTCTGGCAAGTGGATAACACCCAGGCTGTTTCAGACACAACCTATTTAGAGAGTGAACGTTTCCCGGGTTTTCATAGTCAGTTTGGGCTTAAGTTGGAAACTCATTGATGGATAAACTGTTGTTAGCACTACAGTGCCTGTGGGTTGAAGGATGTTTCTTTTCCTGGCCAAGCTGCCGGGGTATGAGGCCTGGGTCTGAGAATGCTGTTAGAATGCCAAGAGGTTCAAAATTTCCTCCTCTGAGCCTGTTATGCTCTGCCTCTCTGCTTTCCATTCCCACCCCACTCCCCATTCTTTTCAAAGTTATTTACATCCTCTAACTAACCTGTCCAGGAGAAATAGATTGTGAACCACCCATGTAATTTAATTTTTCTATTGGTTACATTAAAAATATTTTATGTTGGAGCACCTGAGTGGCTCAGTCGGTTCAGCTTCCGACTTCGGCTCGGGTCATGATCTCATGGTTTGTGAGTTCGAGCCCCACGTCGGACTCTGTGGTGATAACTCAGAGCCTGGAGCCTGCTTCAGATTCTGTGTCTCCCTCTGTCTCTGTCTCTCCCCCACTCATGCTCTCTCTCTCTTTCTCAAAAATAAACATTAAAAAATTTTAAATAAATAAATAAATGAAAATAAAATTATTTTATCTCCTTTTCCCCACTACTAAGTCTTTGAAATCTGCTGTCATTTAATACTGACAGCACGTCTCAATTCAGACCATCCATTTCATGTGCTCCAGCCACACGTGGCCAGTGGCCACCACACTGGACTGTGGAACTCTATGCATTTGGAACCACTATGATGTCTGGACCTAGAAAGAACCACTTTGCAAAAAGCAGAAATATCCAAATATTCATAGCTAAACATTGGTTTAGTTTATTAAATGTACAGATGCTAATAGCCAAGACATGACTTTGCCTCAGAATCGACTGGGATGCCTGTTAAAAATACGACAGCCAGTGCCTAACCCCCGATCTGCTTCATTAGAATGGGAGGGAGAGAGGGAAGGATCTGTATATTTAATGAGCATGTTGGGTAATTTTGCAGCATCCAGCCCAGGACTTTCCGCAGAGGGACATTTCCGAATCATCAGACAGAGAAGTATGAAACCCCATCTGGAAGCATCAGGCCAGAGGCCAGAGGTCACATAGCATCTTTTTCTCTCAAACAATATATTTTACTCTTACCTGACGCCTAGTTTGTGCAAGCATGTATTCTTCATGGATAGACATTTTGATCATTTGTCAGAATTAGGTAACCATCCAATTTGTAGACAAAGGCTTTTCATGTAGCTTTCTAATCTTGCTTTTTTACATTTATGGGAGACCTGTATGTAGAGATTTGTAGGCAGGTGCTGCCACCTAGTGATAGAAGATGCTATTCATACAAATTGGAGTAAGCGTGGGCTTGCCCTCTGCTGGTTAAGACGGAGTAGTTAATACACAGGGCTCTGCCGGTGAGGGCTTATGGAGCATGGCCATTGCTGATGTAAAGCAGTGGTTCTCCGATGTGGTTCCTGGATCAGCAATGGCAGCGTCCCTTGGTTACTTGTTAGAAATGCAAATCCTTGGACCCTATTCCAGATCTGCTGTATTAGAAACTCTGAGGGTGGGCCCAGCAATTTTGGTTTACCAAGCCTCTGATGCAGTCTAAAATAATAGGTTCTGATCTTTTAGAGGCAGGGACAGTTGTCCCGGGGGAAAAAGGCACAAGTGCACATACATGCAGAGTTTTGCAGCCACTTTAGGACAGTTCATAGACCACATGAAATTGTTCCAAATCCTTTGGAGGTGGGGATATGAGGGAGGGAACAGGTTGGAGATCAAGAATGGTCCATCCTTCTCCGATATGGTATCAAGGAAGAAGACACACTCTGGCTTTGTCATTAGGAAAAGGTGACTTTACTCAGGGAAAATAATAGTTTTTTAAAATTAGCATATTTTAAATTTTCCAATAATAAAATTTACTTCAACTACATTATAATAACCATAAAGTTTATATCAGTTCTGTATAAATTAAACAAATTAAATTATAGATGATCCAATAATAGGCCTGAAACTATTAGGAGAACAATTAGGAACTCAATATCACTAAGATGTTAGTTAGTGGCTCAGTTGGTTCAACTTCCATCTCTTGATTTCAACTCAGGTCGTAATCCCAGGGTTGTAGGATCAAGTCCCGCATCAGGCTCCACACTCTCGGCGAAGAGATTCTGCTTAAGATTCTCTCTCTCTCCCTCAGCCCTCCCTTCCCTGCTTGCACGCACACTCTCTCACACACATATAAAATAAAATAAAATAAAATAAAATAAAATAAAATAAGATAAAATAATAAAATAAAAGTTATTTGTGTCACTTTCACAGAAGCAGGATAGTTTGGCAGTTTCAATGTTTACTTGCTCAAATCTCTCATTTTCTCTAGAGATATTTACTGTATATGACAGTCTGCCTCTAATATTATAATCCTCAGATATAACATAAACTTAGGGGTTTTTTAAAATAAAAATTTAATTTTGAGAAGCTATATTCCTCACTGACTATATTCTCCACTGGCCAAAGTATCTACCTCATGAAAGTTACAAAAGTATTTGGAAATTCCTGGTGAATTATTGCTGTAAATATACTCAAGGCCTAAAAGACACACACATTAGAATTTAGAAAGCAATTTAAGGTTTTCAGTTCCTCATACATGGTAACCCATCAATATCACATCTCTTACTATGTTTATAAGTTATTTTCAGTAGCAAATTTGACATTCCAAAGCAGTGGTACATAATTCAAATTGGGGCGCCTGGGTGGCTTAGGTCATGATCTCATGATTGGGAGATAAATAAAAAGTAAATTGTGAAGTAAATAAATATTTAAAAAAATTTTTTAAATTTTTAAATGTTTCCTTTGGGGAGGGGGGGAAGAGACGGAGACAGAGGAGCTGAAGCAGCACTGACTGCAGAAAGCCAGACTGGGCTTGAACTCACAGACTATGAGATCATGACCTAAGCCAAAGCTGAATGCTTAACCGAGTGAGCCACCCAAGTGCCCCTATGTTAAAAAAAAATTCTTTAAAAAGGGGGCACCTGGGTGACTCAGTTGGTTAAGCATCCAACTCTTGATCAGCTCAGGTTGTGATCTCACGATTAAGCCCCAACTGGGCTTTGCACTGACAGTGCAGAGCCTCCTTGGGATTCTCTTTGCCCCTACTGTGCTTGCTCTCTCTTTCAAAATAAACAAATAAACTCAAAAAAATTTTTAACTCTTAAAACAAATATAAAATAAAATAAAATAAAATAAAATAAAATAAAATAAAATAAAATAAAATAGATTCTCTCTTTTAACTTTTCTAACTAGATGTCATCCAGAGAACTGGGATGACTGGGATGTCTGTGATATTCTTTCAGTATTATAAACCTTTCTTTTAATAATGAAATTACTGTAACTAATATAAAAAAAAGAAATCGATTTTAAAATCCAGTTTGAGGCCTGATCACAAGACTTGCAGTTGAAAAGCTTCCTCCTCCTACCAGCTATCTATCTATTTATTTTATTTTGTTTTATTTTTAATTTTTATTATTTTAAATCAGATGAAAGTTTATTGAAGGGCATCTGGGGTGGCCCAGTTGGTTAATCATCCCACTCTCTCTTTTTCTCCATTGTTAAAATTTATGTAGATATGTACGTATGTTTTAAAATTTACATCCAAGTTAGTTAGCATATAGTGCAACAATGATTTCAGGAAGAGGTTCCTTAATGTCCCTTACCCATCTAGCCCATCCTCCCTCCCATAACCCCTCTAGCAACACTCTGTTTGTTCTCTATATTTAAGAGTCTCTTAAATTTTGTACCCCTCCCTGTCTTTAGATTATTTTTGCTTCCCTTCCCTTATGTTCATCTGTTTTGTATCTTAAAGTCCTCATATGAATGAAATCATCTGATATTTGTCTTTCTCTGACTGACTAATTTCACTTAGCATAATACGCTCTAGTTCCATCCACGTTGTTGCAAATGGTAAGATTTCATCCTTTTTGATTGCTGAGTAATACTCCATTGTGTGTGTGTGTGTGTGTGTGTGTGTGTATACCACATCTTCTTTATCCATTCATCTGTCGATGGACATTTGGGCTCTTTCGGCTATTGTTGATAGTGCTGCTATAAACATTGGGATGTATGTGGCCCTTCGAAACAGTACACCTGTATCCCTTGGATAAATACCTAGTAGTGCAATTGCTGAGTTGTGGGGTAGTTCTATTTTTGATATTTTTAGGAACCTCCATACTGTTTCCCAGAGTGGCCGCACCAGTTTGCATTCCTACCAGCAGAGCAAAAGAGATCCTCTTTCTCTGCATCCTCGCCAACACCTGTTTTGCCTGAGTTGTTAATGTTAGCCATTCTGACAGGTGTGAGGTGGTATCTCATTGTGGTTTTGTATTTCCCTGATGATGAATGATGTTGAGCATTATTTCATATGTTGGTTGGCCATCTGATGTCTTCTTTGGAGAAGGGTCTATTCATGTCTTTTGCCCATTTCTTCACTGGATTATTTGTTTTTTGGGTGTTGAGTTTGATAAGTTCTTAATAGATTTTGGATACTAACCCTTTATCTGATACATCATTTGCAAATAACTTCTCCCATTCCGTCGGTTGTTTTTTAGTTTTGCTGATTGTTTCCTTCACTGTGCAGAAGCTTTTTATTTTGATGAGGTCCCAATAGTTCATTTTTGCTTTTGTTTCCCTTGTATTAGGAGACGTGTTGAGTAAGAAGTTGCCACGGCCAAGGTCAAAGAGGTTTCTGGCTGCTTTCTCCTGTAGGATTTTGATGGCTTCCTGTCTTATGTTTAGGTCTTCTATCCATTTTGAGGTTTTTTGTTTGTTTGTTTTTGTTTTTCTGGTGTATGGTGTAAGAAAGTGGTCCAGGTTCATCTTTCTGCATATCGCTGTCCAGTTTTCCAGCACCATTTGCTGAAGAGACTGTCTTTATTCCATTGGATAGTCTTTCCTGCTTTGTCAAAGATTAGTTGGACATACATTTGTGGGTCCTCCTGGGCTCTCTATTCTGTTCCATTGATCTGAGTGTCTGTTTTTGTGCCGTACCATACTGTCTTGATGATTACAGCCTTGTAACACAGCTTGAAGTCTGGGATTGTGATGCCTCCAGCTTTGGTTTTCTTTTTCAAGATTGCTTTGTCTATTTGGGGTCTTTTCTGATTCCATACAAATTTTAAGAGTGTTTGTTGTAGCTCTGTGAAGAATGCTGGTGTAATTTTGATAGGGATTGCTTATTTTACTTTTAATGATGAAGAAGTTGGTGTCAAAATCAAGAGGTTCTGCAATTTATTTAGCATCAGTAACAGATGGTTGATAAACATAATCACTGGTTGTCTTCAGAGAGTTTATTAATTTTTTGATGCGGTCAAGATCACTATGCACATTGAATCTGGCTCCTGCATTACTTGGCTTGTATCATTAATTTTACTTCATCTAAAATGAGTATCAAGTAAATAAGGCTTAAAGGTGATATTTTTCAGAAGTATACCTTTAGCTTGCATTCTAAAGTCTTTAGCAATAAAATCATCAATAATTTTAAAGTGATTATTGCATCTTTTAACTCAGTCTTTCTACTTTGTCTTTGAAAATGGCCTCAAATTTAGGTTTGTCAAACATGTTTTTAATGCAGCTCTGTATTTCCTGTAGCTGTAAATGTCTTGGGCAATATTTTAAAGCCTCAAGTTTCAAGAGAGATTTTTGCTGCATTATTCACAAGTGAACACAAAGTAAGAAATATAGAATGTCCTAGAAGTATTTTAGAGGAGTTCCTGTTGCAATTCATTATGTTTCCTAAATATATTTGCAGCATTATGTATGTCTGGACTTTCAAATTATGATTTTTTTAGATGTAGTTTTTTTTTTTTACAAGTGGTCTACTAAATACATGCAATACTTTTTTGCCTATTAGACAACATTTGAAGGGTCAAATGTGCAAAGAGGGGGAATAGTTGCATTTGAGAAGTGGGCAACCTAGTGATAATTATTAACTGTTCTACAAAGTTTGTATCAGGACTTGTACCCAATATAACTGAAAATTCTTAATGTATATTTATTTTCAGAAAGAGAGAGAGAGAGAGAGCACGTGCAAGTGAGAGCAGCAGGGAGAGTGTTACGTCTTCCTGTCTTTCTTATGTTTCTTCAGTATGACTGACACAGAGGTAGAGGGCATCAATCCAAGACTTATGCCTACTACACACCATTAAATCAAGAACCTCTAAAGTTTCTTTTTTTCCCATCTGGCCTTTCTTGTATTTCCTCCAAAAATATATTCAAGTATCCAAATAATTTTCCTTCTTTTTCCCCCTTGTTTCATTTTCTGTTTTCAAATCCTAACTCTGAAAACCTTAAAAAAGAAAACATCTAGGGAAAAATAAAGTACATAAGAGTTTAGTGCTTTATCTTGGTATTTGTGGTATCTTAATATATCTGTATATTTAAATGAGTTTAGTGCTTTATCTTGGTATTTGTGGTATCTTAATATATCTGTATATTTAAATAAGTTAATATTTGTACTGATGAAGTTTTCATAACAAAAACTGCTGTGACATAACTACTGGATCTGTATATAATAATCTCTAGAAAACATATTTGGAATGCAGTGAATTTTTCATGGAGAATTATGAACTATTATCCTGTGATTTATCGCATAATGAAAGAACGATGCATTTTAGCTGAAAGTTTAATAGAACCATTTAAGTCGAGTGACAACTGTCAGATGACATACATGGTATGATGGAGAGGAAATTTAACAGGGCTCTACTATCAAAGAGCTTTAAAAACATTAATGTTCTCACCAATCATTCTTACGAGTTAGCACTTTGTTTGGAAGTACAAGAAAAATAAAGCACAATAAAAATAGGATGTTAAAGCAACAAGATCCTTCAGTGACAAAGCTCATCCTGTGGACTTTGAAGCAGAACAATATGAAGCAATTATCACAGAACAAGACACAGGTTAGGCTCCAACTGCAGAGCAAACCATCTTGAGCATTGCCCAGGTCCTCAGGAGCTCCTTGGTTTTCGTGGTCAGGGTATTTGAGGGGACATGGCTGCATGGTTAACAAAGTTTGCCAGAATTATTCATTCACCTCCCGTGAGGTCTACGGCACTGGGGGCAGAGGAGGACAAGATGTAGATGGGACAGGATATTGACTTCCCCATTTCTTGACTTTTGTCAAAGGTTGGAGCTGTCCTAGGCTCCTTGCTCATGACCGATGGACCTGGACTCCCAGACTGGCGGGGCTGACGGAGCCCATGGGGCAAGCTCCTTGACTTGCACATGAACGAGGAGGGAGATCAGACCCAGATCAGAGGGAGGGAGGTATGTTCTTAAGATTCCTTGGAGCTTCTCAGAGCTCTTTTGAGGTTCTGACAATGAGGCAACTATTGTCAAGGACTATTTTTTAACAATCAAAAGAAAAAGAATGTTTCTGAAAATATACTTTTTCTCTTCCTGAGCAAACCAAGTCCACATCCAGCTTCCCCTGACTTCCTGGAATGCAGTTCACCACATTCTGATTTTCAGTCTCTGGCTTCCTAAAGGTCATGATGCAGCACACGCAGCAAGCCAGTCCAGAGGCTGTGAGTTCCTTCCTCTTCCTTCCACCTGCCTTCAGGTGAGACTGTCCTACTCCTCAGGCCTTCAGCCCTTTGCCTTGGCCATCATGGGACTTCCTAATATCCTGTTCACAGATAATAACGAAGAGCAGGGGGTTTTCCTACTAAGTTTGATGGAGTCTGAAATAAATGAATAAAGCATGCATATTTATTGCTGTGATCAAAGACCTCGATCACTCTTCCTTTCTTACTGCCTGTAGCCCTCTGTGTAAGAGAAGGGGAAAAGGGTAAGAAAGCAGACTTGTATTTCATGTACCATTGTGTCTGCAACATGGACAAGGAAACTATTCTTGAGGGCTATGGAAACTATCACCTAAATTGAAGGGTGGGAGGTTGTTTATAGATTTCAATTTGCCATGAGCACTGTTTGTATAGAACCAAGGTCTTACAGGTACAGGTTCTCACTCTCCCTTATCTCAGCCACTGTTGTTCTAGCTACAAGACAGATTAGGACATGAGAGAAAAGTGTGGGAAGTGAGGAGGATTCCTTAGTCCATCTGGACAAATCAGATGCTTGCCCCCTCAACATTCTCTTTTCCAGGACTGTGATATTCCCACTCTCAAATGAGGTCTTAGCATCATGTCCAAGTTGCTTTTCTGTAGACATTGGAAGAATGGGGGGATTGGTTAAATATATGAATTAGGCTAGGCTCTGCTGTAGTAACCAAAAAAGTCCTCAGATCTCAGTTACTTAAAACAGAAAAGATATATTTTTTATTGCCCTAAAATCTAGTGGAATCAGATGGCCCTCTTCTATCCTGTAAGTTCATTTTCTGGGGCATGTGCCCTATAAAGTCGCTGTGGCAGGGGAAGAGAGACATAGAGGGTCCCATGGAATATTTCTAAGGGTCTGGCCTGAACTTCTCTGCTCCTCTTCTGTAATTTAATCACGTGGTCTCAATCTAACTGCAAGTGGATCTCACAGTTCATGGGGTCAAGCCCCATGTTGGGCTCTGTGCTGACAGCTCAGAGCCTGGAGCCTTCACATTCTCTCTCTCTCTCTCTCTCTCTGTCCCTCCCCGCTCATGTGCTGCCTCTCTCCCTCTCAAAGAATAAACATTAAATAAATAAATAAACATTGAAAAACCTTTTTAAAACGGAGAGAGGGTGGAAAACATAGAAGAACAAGTCATATAAGCACTACTTATACAAAATTATGCATTTGGAATGGTATAAGTAATTTTCGAGTTTATCAATTACAAGTAAGAAACTTCCATATAGGTCTCCACAAAGCCAATGCCATTGTCAGCTGACAACTCTCCTTTGACCCTAAATATATCCAGTGCATTCAGAAGCTTTTGGGGGGTGTTGCTAGTGTTCATTTTCTGGTTCCCTGCATGAAAACATCCCATCTAATCTGTGGATTGGAACTTTGTTTTACTGTAGCTGCTGATGCTCAGAAGCCTTGGGGTAACCTGAAACAAAGGTTATCACCCACAGAATCTTGTCTTGTCGGGCTCAAAGACTCCTCAGCTGCCCTTCATGCTGCCAAAGCGTTGTGGTAGGAGCATCTTGCAACTGCTGTCCTGGGGTATGCAGGACTTAATAGGGTAAAAATAAAAACTTGGTGGTCAGACAGAGCCGCAGACTGACAGTACCAAGTGTTGGCAAGGATGTGGGGAAGCTAGAACCCTCATACATTACTGGCGGGAATGTAAAATAGTGCAGCCCCTTTTAAAAAACAGTCTGGCAGTACTCAGAAAGTGACCCAGACATTTACCACTTGGCCCAGCAATTCCACTACTTAGGTATTTGCCAAAGAGAAATACAAATCTATGTTCATAAACACGTGTACAATATCATTCACAGCACTTTGATTCATATAACCTCAAACCTGGAAACAACTCAAATGTCCACCAAGTGGTGAATGGAGAAACAAATTGCGGTGTCCCCATTATGATGGACAACTGCCCAGTAATGGAAAGGAGCAAGGTATGAGAACATGCAAGGATGTGGCTGAATTTCCAAACTTAAGAAGTCTGGTTCCATGGTTCAATTTAGAAGACATTCTGGAAAAGGAAAGCTTAGTAACAGAAAGTGGCTGAAGGGTTGCCCCAGTTAGGTAGTGGGTGGTTGGGGGAGAAGGTGAAGAGTAAAGAGGTACAAGGGGGCTTTCAGTATGTTGGAATGTTCGACGTCCTGATTGTGGGGTGACTAAACGGCCTCATGGAATTGCCAAATTTATCAAACTGTACACTTAAAATCGATGAATTTTATTCCATGTAACACCATCATCGCAAAAAGGGGTGGAGGATATGTGGCAGCCGCCAAAAATACTGACCAAAGTCAGACTAACAAACCAACACTTCAGCGCAGTCCAGGATGTGAAATCAGCCCAGGGGCTGAACCCCAGACGCCTTCAGTCCCAGCCTCTGCTGAGTGTGGGCTGTGGACGTTCTCAGCCCAAGCGCCACGCACTCGCCTTTTGCAAAACCCTCCGAGCAGCTGCGCCCTCCGGTGGCCAAAGCTGCTTCCTACATTCGCAGCAAAGCGCGCTGCTGCTGCTGGCCTGCGGCGCTGAAGGTAGCTGCCACCCGTGTCCCTGCGGTGTCCCGGGAGCCGCACACGGCTGCACCTTCTAGGAAACAGGTGCGCAAAGTCAAGCCGTGGGGAGGGAGGGCGCTTCTTCCGGATAATTACCGGGGCCGAAGTGTTTGGGGGGATCGGAGGCCTCCCTCCTCCTGCCTCCCGCTTGTGTGCCCGGCTGGGTGCTGCACCTACGCTCAGATGCTAGCCACCACGGCCCATTGAGCAGGTGCATCTCAGACGCGCTCCGTGCTCGTCTCCGCCAGAGGGTCAGAGCCTGCAAGTAAACCGAGGGGCAACCAGAGTCTTCTGCTCAGTCTCTGCGGTCCCGCAACCACTTCCCTCCCCGCTCCGCCCCTCCCCACCCGTCCGCAGCCTCAGTTAAATTTCTGCGGTCGCAGCCCCATTACCCTTCCTTCCCCACCCCCGAATCAACGGTTTCTTTCACTTCCCTTGTTCAGGGAAGATTGACAGCTGTTCCGTCCGGTTTCCGAGGCAGGCTTGCAGATTCCCGTCCCTAAGGAGGCAAGCGAGACAGCTCCGTCGACCCGGCCCCTGGGGCTAGTTTCTGCCCGCTTCCCACAGCCCTCCAGTATTAAAATTGAACCCGCTTACATTCGTGCCTATTTTCCTGTGAGTTCACGCCCACGTCCTCCAGAGCCCTGTCTGGGAAAGACTTGAACATGGAGATGATTTGAGCCCAGGATGCCCTGCTTGGACCCAGTCCCCACTTGGGGATGCATTTCCTACAGACCTTCGGCCAGTGCCAGACTCCGTAGTCTGTTGCTGATTTTGGTTTTTAAAAGTTCGGTCAATTTTTTAAATCAAATGCATGCTGTTGGTAAACTGAAGCAGTATAAAATATATATAATAGCGGTCAGTGCCTCTCCCAGCTTTGCCCACTGTCCAAAAGAAACCATCCCCGACTTCATATTTCCTTCCAGCCATTTCCCAAGCCTGGATAAGTGTATTTGTTTACATAAGCAAAGACAGCATACCTATCAATCTCTTGTTTGTTCTTTTAATTTATTGTGTCCTGGGGAAGGAAACTTTCTCTATGTCTAAAGAGCGACTTCAGGCCTTTAAAGCAATGGTTCTCTAAGTGTGGTTGGTCCCCAGGCCAGCATTATCGAAGAACTTGTTAAAAATGCACATTCTTAGGCTCTAATCTGGACCAGTGGAATCAGAAATGCCTGGCCGAGCCTTGTTGGTGTTGTAACAAGCCCTCTGCTCAGGTTTGGGAACCACTGGGGGTAGAGGGTGGCATGGAGGATTTGCTCTATTCCTTACTCTATTGTTTTCGTGTGCCATAATTTATTTAGCTAATTGAAAAAGATAAAATATTTTGAATTGTGTTTCAAATAATAGATCTGATATTAACACCCCTTAAAGATTGTTTTACTTCCACAAACCAGTGAGAGCAGAAAGCCAAAATAAAGACACCTTCTTAACTCCAAAAGACACTTCACAGTTTTCATATGGGTTTGTTTATTATTACAAGACCCATGAGGTCAGAGTTAGTGGATCAGTGTCTCAGGTTGATAAGCAGTTAAATCTGTTATGAAAACATAATTTGCAAGAAAACAAACACACCCCTCTAAAATAAGCATTTGTATTCAGTTTCCAATAACAAATACATGGTTTTAACATTACAGGTCAGCAGTCTTGATAGATAACTGTGAAAATCAACTCTAAAACTTAGGAAAGATTGTTGCTCTTTTTATTTTTTTAATCTTTATTTATCTTTGAGAGAGAGAGAGAGCTGGGGAAAGGCAGAAAGATAGGGGGACAGAGGATCCAAAGCAGGCTCTGAGTTGACAGCAGAGAACCTGATGCAGGGCTCAAACTCACCAACCATGAGATCATGACCTGAGCCAAAATCTGGCGCTTTAACGACTGAGCCACCCAGGTGCCCTGAGGAATGCTTGCTGCTCTTTTTAGTAAACTGACAGAAACTCAATTGTAATGAGTTGGTAAATATTCCCTAACTTTTCCTTCTTATCTTTTTAAGCAACAGATCACAGCTAACCAGGTGCTTCACTTATTGAAAGCACTTACGTCAATGACATTTTCATTTGAAGTTTCCATAATACCATTGAAACTTGTGGGCCATAGTTTCAAACTAGAATTTTAACCAAGATTGAATCAAAGTACTTAGGCTTTCAGTTTTCTACTTCACTTGAACTAATGGGCACTTAGACCTACTCCAGTTTCTAACTTAACCAGTCATTGCTTCAGTGGCTTCTTCCCACTTGCGTGCAATTATTGTGAAGGGTAGATACTCCCATGTGGAACTGTGGAAACACTATGTGTATTTTACATCTGATACAGTATTGCCAAATTATAATTTAAAGAGGCTGTTGCAATTTGCATGATATAGTAAACTGTCCATTTCCTACATCCTTGCTAACATCTTGTTTTTAAAAAAATGTTGTTGAACTTTGAAATGTTCTTCCAACGTGCAAAGGCAAGGAAGAGTGGTTTCTTATTGTCATAATTTAATTTATATAATTATGATCCATTTGGATTTCTTTTTCTATTTAAGCCTCTTTCCTAATTTTCCATTATATTGTAGCTTTTCCTTACTAATTTGCAAGTGTTCTTTATATGTTAACTCAGTGAGTCTTTTGTTATTTGTGTTGCTAGTTATCTTTTTTTTCCTTAGTTATCTTTTCACTTAATTCTTTCACACAGAAAATTTTAACCTTTGTGTAATCAAATTGATTGATCTTTGTCTTTAGGGATTCTGGGTTTTAGGTCTTCCTTTGAAAAATTTTTCTTTCCCTGAGGTACAGAATGAAAAATGCATACTAAAAATCCAAAAGTACCTAATTAGTGAAAACACAGTTATTCTCCATGAGCTGCCTGGAATTTGTACCCTCCAAGCAGGATGAGATATAGTAGAATCACCACCCCCGTGCTGTCAGGCCATTGATCTCAGCACTAATCTTGGCAATTCCCAGGGACGCACAGGGGTCAGTTCTGGGGACTCCATGGGGCCCTTCCAGCCACAATGGCCTTGACTCATAGGTCAGGGAGACCATGTGAACGTTCTGCCAGTTGCCAAGTTTACCTATTCCTCCTCTGCACCCTGGGATGGAGGAGATAACCAAGTTAGTGTCCAAGCTGAGCTTGTACCATGAGAGGTACTTGTTTCAGGACACGATCCATCACTTGACCTCTGTGAGCTCCCATTCTGAGTGGTGGCCCATGGTGATATTTAAGGTCTCTGGGGATTTCATGTCATTTCAGAGCCAGTTTCTAATAACTCCTGGGAGGTTTGTAGATTTCCTGCTCCAGCCCCAGTTACCAGGATAAATGGCCACAGTTTGCCCTGGGAAAGCTTTGGAAGAAAATTCTAATTATACTTTATGGCTGCATTATACATTCGTTCTGGAGCTCTGGAGCTGTGAACTGAAGAAGAGGTCATGCGTCCCCCTAGGATAATTTGAGTTAGGTTTCTGCCAATAAATCCACATTTTTTTTCTTATATATGTCAAGCTGCATTTTCGTAGGCTATCTATCAGTTTAATTTCTAAGGACACCATGATCAATTAGTCATTGCCACAAATCCCTGCTGCACCATTCTGTCCTTGTGGCTGGCTTCTCGTAGCAACCATGCCCACCTTGTCTGTCAGACTGGCTGTCTCACCTGGGCTCCTGCCTGCAGAGAGCAGCCACCAAAGAGCCATTTGACGAGCTGTGCAGTTGTCCCTGAGAGTGCTCCCAGGTCTACCAGTGGATTAAGACTGGAGGGGATCAGGTCCTAAGAAGGTGTGTATAGAGGATTCATTTTCATCTTCCTATCTCTCTGAGCCTTTGCAGGAAGCTTCTGGTGATTCATTCTGACTGTAGGCTACTGTGGGAGGCAGAATAGTTACCGATGGAATTAAGGTCCTAATTGCCTGACCTTAAGGAGAGGCTCCTGGGCATCCAGGTGCTCCCCATGTAATCACAAGAGTCCTTAAATAGAGAAAAGGGAAGTAGAAAAGTCAATGTGAGAAGAATGGTGGCTGGAGGAGGATTATGTGGCCACTGGGGCTTTGAAGACAGAAGAGGAGTTGTGAGCCTAGATCTGCTGGGCATCTAGAAGCAGAAAGAAAAGTTTCTCCCCTAGAGCTTCGAGAAAGGAACACAGTTCTGTCAACACTTTGATTTTAGCCTCATGAGGCCCATTTTGGACTTCTGACCTCCCAAACTTCCAGGTAATTCCTTGCATTTGTTTCTGTTGTTTTAAGCCACCAAGTGTGTGGTAAATTGTCACAGCAGCAATAGGAATTGATCACAGCTACCATGAAATCCAAGTTTCAACTCAAGGTCACTACTAGGTTCTATAGCCGGCATGTTGGGACCTGAAAGTGCTAAAGGTATACCCATGAAAATAAATTTAGGCTTATCAAGACTTAGAGGGAGTGGTATGCAGGTAAAGGTTTACTCATTAGCAGTCTGGGGCCGGGGAAAAGCCTGCTTTCCAGTGTTTGCTCATCTCCAAGTAGTAAATATTCTCACCACTTCTCTCTTCAAACTATAACTATCTTAGTACTGAAGACAGCTTTGCGGAGAGATGCAGAGTGGGCCACCATGATCTAGTATTTCCACTAGGCAGATAGAGTACAGGCAAATAACCTCAAAGGCGTAGATAATAGTAAAATGTAGTGAAGATAAGTAGGAGTGATGAGTTCTGAGTATCAGCTTTATTTTTAGTATACCTAATTGTAAGTTTATGTGATTTCAGTTTTTTAAAAAAAATTTTTGTGTATTTATGTTTGAGAGAGACAGAGCGTGAGTGGGGGAGAGGCAGAGAGCGAGGGAGACACAGAATCCAAAGCAGGCTCCAGACTCTGAGCTGTCAGCACAGAGCCCAATGAGGGGTTTGAACCCACAAACCGTGAGATCATGACCTGAGCTGAAGTCGGACGCTTAACCTACTGAGCCACTCAGGTGCCCCCAATTTCAGTTTCATTAAAGCCTATGTTTAACAAGTACACCAAGCTTTGAAAAGTTACCACTTGGCTCCCTCAAGTCCATTCTAGTGGATTGTCTTACACCCCCACTATTTCTTCCTTTGCTGTCTGTCACCCTTAGCAGGCGCTCTTCTGTATGCTCCCTGGACTCCTGCCACACCAACTGGCCAGATCAGCATAGGCCTAGTGTTCATCTGGGCGATGCTGCGATCTGATACTTCTTCTGGGCCTAAAGGCACGTCCCAGTAGTCATTGAAAGGTTTTAGACAGTTGTAGGTAGTTTCCTGCATGGGAGAGGGACAGCCTCTGAGGACAAAGTAGATTTAAGAGGAATGGGGGTGGGGTGGGGCGGGTCCTAAATTCCCAGCTTCATTCGTGTCTGTCCAGATGTCCCCATCTCAGAGCCCCACTCCTTTTCCACCAGAGCCTTATGTTCATGCAGTGGTTCTCACGCTATCTGTCTGTAGCCTTAGTCCGAGTCACCTGGAGGACCTGATGAAACATGGCTGCTCGGTCCCCTCCCAGTGTCTGAGTGACTAGGCCTTTGGTGGAATCCAAGAATTTGCATTTCTAATGAGCACTCAGCTGACTCAGTTGCTGCTGGTAGGGGAACTACATTTTGAAATTGTCTTAGTTGGAGAACCCTGGTGGGTTTGAGTATGCGTTTGCTGTTGCCGGTTTGCAACCCTGACTACCAGGTGTTGTTCCTGTCACATCTGTTCAGGGTTCCAGGCGATGCAGGACACCTTTAAAGCTGCCCAAGAGGTCCCTGACTTCCCAAGTTCTATTCTCAGATATTTATGCCCTTCAATTTCTTCTTATCCTTCTGCATGCACTCTAGTTCCATTAGAAAGTCAGTAGACCCTACGATCTCTCTAGTTACTATTTCAGCTAACCTTGGAAATGTCACAAGCCACCCCAAAAGGGGATCACTTAAGAAAACCATCATTTTAGGGGCACCTGGGTGGCTCAGTTGGTTAAGCGTCTGAGTCTTGACTTCGGCTCAGGTCATGATCTCGTAGTTTGTGAGTTCAAGCCCCACACTGGGCTTTGCGCTGCCAGCACAGAGCCTGCTTGGGATTCTCTCTTTCTGGCTCTTTCTCCCTGTCTCTCCCTCAAAATCAATAAACTTAAAAGGAAACTGTTAATTTAAAAAAAACACATCATTATATTTGCTCACAACTCTATGAGGCTGCTGGTACCTTTCTTCGGGTCTGAGCAGCGTCACTGGTGCGAAATGGTCTAGAGTGGGGTGTCCGGTACCTCAGCTCGGATGCTGGCGGTGGCCGGGGCCTGTCTTTACATTGTCTCACCCTCCAGGAAGCCAGTCCAGGTGTCTGCATGGCGGCCCAAAGGCTGCCACGGGGCAGCAAGAGGAAGGCAAGACACAGACGTGCAAGCATTTCAGCTTCTGCTCGCGTCACATTTGTTAATATCCCAGCCGTTGAAGAAGAAAATGGCTGAGGCCAGAATCAGGGTGGAGAAATAAACCCTACCTCTTCACTGGAGGAACTACAAATTGTGTCCATTTTTTTTTTTTTTTTTAGTTTTATTGAGATATAATTGGCATAAAACGTCTCAGTTTAGGGTGTACAAGGTGATGATTTGATACTGTAAAATTTACTTTCTAGACGTATAATTACTGAATCAGTCCTGGCATGCCAGGAGGCACACTCCAGCAGGATACTTTGAGGAGCCTTTACTAGAGGGGTTATTTGTCAAGGTGTATGTGGAGTTAAAGCAAATTGGTCCTATTGAGTACAATGTCCTGGAGTTAGCCCCTGTGGGTGTCTGTTGCTCCTAACCCTGAAGAGACAAGGAGAAGGCAGAATTTCTGGAAACCTGAGAGAGTAGCTGTATAGGGATATTTTTCTGATGGTAGCTGAAACCTTCTATGGACGATAGTCAACTCCTGAGAACCCAATAGGGAGGGTGCCAGAGGGATAGAAGCCTTGACGTCTCTGCTCTCATGCCATCCGACCATGTGCTGGTGCCTCCCTTTGGCCAGTCCCAACTAGTAGCAAAAGAAAAGGGAGCCACTGACATATCCCCTACAGGTCAACCTCCCGAGGCCTAGAACGAGGTGGTTGCAGGGGCACATAGAGAGTCTCATTCTGCTTAGGGCCAGCCAGTCTGTTCGTGCCTGGGGCAGTTGAAGGAAAAGTAATACTCCTTGCGATAACTGTAATTATCACCCTTTCCATTTTATAGGCCATGTTCACATGCATGAACCTGTCAAGGATGCATATGAGCCCTGAGGAGGTTAGTGGCAACGGGGTTGCATTTTTTAGATAAGGAAATGGGGAAAGTTGCTGGACATTTTTGAGCTTTAAAGTCTGCCTACTGGTAAGGGGGAGTAGTGCCCATTGAATTCTTTGATTTTATTGCGGAGCTTCTGTCCAGTTGAGGCTATGATGGAAGCAGACTCTCAAAGTAGTGCCTATACCCGCTTTCTAGGGCTGTGGTAACAAAGTCCCCCACTCTGGATGACAGAACAACAGAAATTTGTCTCCTAGTCTGCAGATGAGAAGCCGGACAACAAGGTGACAGTAGGGTTGGTTCGTTCTTGGAAGAACTTGTTCCTGCCTCCCTCTAGGTTTGTGGTGGTTTGTTGCCAATTTGGCATTTCTTGGCTTAAAAATGCATCGCCCTGATCTCTGTCATCTTTATGTGATGTTCTGTGGGCAAATTTCCCCTTCTCACAAGGACACTAATCCTGTTGGTTTCGGGCCCATACTAATGATCTTATTCATCTGATCATCTCCAAAGACCCTATTTCCCATTAAGGTCACATTCACTGGTACTGAGAGTAAGCTTCGGGTTTCTCTACCTGGTATGAATCTGTTCTGAAAGGCAGGTGTCGCTGTTGCCTTCTCTGTGATTGTTCTCAATAACAGCCTTGGGTAGAAAAAAACCAACCGTATATTCACTGCATGAGAAACTACATCTGAGGTTACAGGGACCCCAGTCTTTGCCACTGCTAGACATTTTCTTATTGACTTTGCTCTGCGATCCATTTGGGGGTGTGTCCATGATAAAATGTGAAACTTTCCTGGCTTTTCTCTTGCATCCTGCCTAGCTACCACCTTTGCATTTGCTGGTTCAGCGGACCATAGGCTGAAGACCATGTGCTTGGGAAGTTAGCACTAAGGCCCAGGCAATTTGGATCTTCCTATGTCCCTATCACTGCATCTGCCCAAGTGGGCAGCAGCCAGCTGTGGCTTCCCCCCAGGGGGCTGTTGGGATTATCATTTGTCATGATGCTCCTATGAAGCATGGTGGACGTCCCATCAACCCTGGTTCCCACCCTCTCCTTTTCTTAAGCTGAGTGTTTCATTTAAAATTCTCCACTGGGTTTCCATTTCAAGACTGAAATTAACATTTTGAAAGAATGGTTTAGTGCCACATAGTAGAGATGAGGAGGAGAGTGGGGTGGGGCCCTCTTATTCAAACACTCTGATTCCCACTGTCTGAGGTACCAAGCCCATTCAGTGACCAGGTCATTTGGGGCCCTCTCCTTTGCTCCAGCCTGCAGGTTAACAGATGGCAGGGAGGTGCATTTATAAAGGTCAAGGCTCAAATAATAAAGTTCTTCCTTTATTTTTCTCCCCCTCTCAAACACAAACACACAAAATGCATGGCTCCGCAGGAAACCTGCGGAAGGAATGGATCTCTGTGGGAAGGATAGGTGGGGCAGGGGAAGAAGAGGAAACGCATCTGCTTGGGTGAACTGCAGGGGCTTGGAGGTTATGTGGACAGGGCAGCTGTCCCTGGGAGGGGGGAGTGGAGGGAGAGGGCCAGGAGAGAGAGGAAGCAGAGGTCAGGGACGGCATGCTGCCACCTGTTTGAAATGTGGCAGAGGGTTAAGCAGCAGCGGTCTCTCTGTGGTGGTGTGTGGGAGTGGAGGAGTCTTGTTTCCTGCACTTGCAGCCTCAAGGATGGGTTGGGATGACTGTAGGTATAGATAACCATTTATGGGGGTGGTGGGGTAGTTCTGATCCCAATTACTCACATATAGGTACTGGTATAATTTGTTCAGTTTTACATTTCTTTACCTGTATTACTTGTCCTGCTTTGGTCAGGCAATATGGTAAGTGTATAGCAAAATGTGCTTTAATTTTGATTTCTTTTGTAAGGGTTTTCAAACAAATAGCTCTATAATGGAAATCTCTTTATCAAACCATTAGTCCAGATTTTTAGTTGGGGTTAGACTTAACATTTGAGGAGCCTCTCTGATCAAGGAGATGTAAATTCCTTGAAGCAGGGGCCTTTTTTTTTTTTTTTTTTCCTTCACTTTTATATCTGCAAGGCTGGAAAACAAACAAACAATTAGGGGTACTTGATAAATAAATGGTGGTTCTTGTTATCAGCGAAGATTCCCTCGCTGCCCCCTATCTAGTTGGAGAGAGAAACCAAAAATTAGGATGACTCTTAATATTTATAGTGATAGACTTTATCATAATTCAGCCCTTAGCAAGGGGAGCACAGCTTCACGGGCATCTTGCTGGGTTGGGGCCAGTTAGCAGAAATCAGAGGATATGAGCAGTCCTGTGTGGAGGCTATTTGTGAGGAAGGACAGCCAGTGTGGCTGGAAAGCATAGAAAGCAAGTGTGGAACTGATGGGAAGGTTTGCATGGGACAGAGTGAGAGCAGCTGGTGACCTATAATGGTGGGAACGCTCCTTGCCCGAATGGAGGCTGGACAGGCCTGGAGGTGAGGATTTCTCGAGGCAGGGGGACCAGTGTAGACGTCACAGACATTAGAGGGGGACTGGTCAGGGCCTGAACATGGTAGTGCTTTGGGATAAGAGAGGTCAACTGATGCTCAAGCTGTCAAGGAGGTAGGGAAGACTGGGCGGTGCAAAGGACTCTCTCTCTAAACTACCACTGGCTGCAATGCACCCCAACCATGGCTGTATACTGGGATCACCTGGGGGCCTCAAAAACCAATGATGCCTGGGATCCCTCCACCCCCAGGGATTCTGGTCTAATTGGTCTGTGGACCAAGCACTGGGATTACCACGAACCCACTAGGGGATCCTAATGTGCAGTCAAGTTGGAGAATCACTGAGCATGGTAAGCTTATATATGCCAGGCATTACATGGATAGCTATGTATATGCATTGTCTCATTCAGCCCTTTAAACTGGTAGTTCTCAAGGTGGGGGTCAGCATCCTCTCTGAACTTGTTTGGCATGTAATTCTCTGGTTCCTTTTGAATCAAACTCTGGGAGTGTGGCTTTGTCATATATCTTAATGAGGGCAAGAATCATTCCTAGTTGAGAACCACTGACTTAACTCAAAGGAATAAATCTCTAATGAGGGAATTCCAGGTTACAGTAAATTATATTAAGAACCGTATCGGATACAGAAAGACTTTCTTGTTGCCTCCCAAATAATACCCAGAGGCAATTTTCCCATGTTGCCTATTCTTTCAATCAGGGGGGAAAGTGAGTGCATTTTGTCTTATACCCCTTATTCTTGCATAGATGACTTCCTTTTAAGATGACTTTTCTACCAAATGTCAGAATGAGCAGGATTCATTTTGTCCTTTTACCTCAGTATGAGGTATAGACTTTTTTCCAGCTGTCTTTTTTTAAAATTTTTAAATGTTTTTTAAAATTTATTTCTGAGAAAGAGAGAGAGCGACAGCATGAGCAGGGAGGGTCAGAGAGAGAGGGAGATACAGAATCTGAAACAGGTTCCAGGCTCTGAGCTGGCTGTCAGCACAGAGCCCGACACGGGACTCAAACCCACGAACTGTGAGATCATGACCTGAGCTGAAGTTGGATGCTTAACCGACTGAGCCACCCAGGCGCCCCCAGCTGTCTTTTCTTTACAAAAGGCAAGGGAGCAAATGCCCTTCCAATTCCTGAGCCTGCAGAACCCTCTGACATGCTTCTCATGTTATCAAGAGTTTCCCCCTCCCCTTCTCCCTTCCCCCTGCCATGTGGTAGCTTCTGAGAAAACCTGGGCTTTGCTCTCCTGAGTTTATTCTAGGTACAGATGTCACATAGGAGGAAGTGAGGAATGATGTGAGGGATCTACTGGGTAACAGGCCTGACAATAGCAAAGCTTTAGCCCTCTCAATTCCAGTTAGCCCTTTAACTGCCTTTAATTTCTTATCCAGAAGAAATTAGTAATGGGGGAATGCCGGGACCTGACACAGGCTCACAGGTTGTAAAGCCTGGAGAGGAACCCCCATCTCCCCACCTCAGATAACTGCCTTTTGCTTTTCTGTTCTCTTTCGCTTGAACTGTGGGATTGTTCTGGTGGCACTTAAACTACAGAGCTCCTGGTGTTCTGCAAAAAAGTGCATCAGCAAACAGCTGCCTTTCTGTACTTCAGGACTTCTCAGAACCTTTACAACACAAATGGGTACTGTGAATCTCCAAAGAAATAGCTGCAGTGGGCAGAGTTTCTAACTCTGAAACACACAACCTCACTTATAAGGGAGGTGTTCTGTGGACCACATTCTGGGAAGACCGATCTACTTGTAGCTGGCAAGGAGCTAGGGATAGCCAGCAATATCCACGAAGAAAGCTGGTAATCTCTAATTTGGGAGTATAGTTCCTATAGCCTCGTTGCTGAATAAATGGTCAACATCTTCCCCTTCTTCAAAGACAGCCTGAATTTGGATGTCTTTGGTCCTGAATACTTCTTTTTACTTCTAGTTTTCTGCTGGGCTTTAAATGGATAAGTACATGTAAAACACAGGAATCTCTTTAGCTATTTAGGTACAACTCATGCCCTAACCAGAAGCCATCATGTCATTTCATATTCTGAAAGTGACACCAGCCAAGCCAGCCTCCAGCAGACACTGCCAAATCCTTAGTGCCCGGAAGGCTGGAACCCAGGGAGGAAGTTCTTCTCCACCCTCCATTTCCCATTCTGGTGAAACAATAAGTGCCATAGAAAGAAAGTGCTCAGCCCAGCTCTTAGAAATGCCCAGAGTTGATCTGATAATATGCTGATGATGCAGATCTGGCAGTTAGTGAATCAAGTATGTTCCTGTTCTGTTTTCCAAAAGCCCTGCATATGGATCTGTTCCCAATGAAATAAGGCTAAAAGATCCAGGGGTGCTCCCCTATTTTAAAACCATCAACAAGATGCCGACTTCTCAAGGGCTTGAGGATTGCTAAAGAGTGATATGTGGAGGGGAAGGTATCATAGATGTTGTTGTACCCCAATTGAGTTGTTCAATTGAGTATTGGCTGTTAGCATCTCCTAGCCATGCTTGGTCTCTGGAGAATTGCCCTTGGCCAGATGAGATCCACTTCCCCCCACCCTTGCCCACGAACGACACCTCCTCACCCATATGCCCGGGACATACTGTGTCATTGACTGAGTTGCAGAGAGTACAGAATGCTAGCCCCCTTGCCCCAACACCGGACTACTTCCGGGTACCCCCTGGGTTCCCTGTAGGCTCAGGTGAAAGCCAGACTCCAGCTCAGTCTACCCACTTCCTTACTTAGCTGCTTTCCCTGGCTATCCTGCTTCTGTTGCTCTTCATGTTTCCAGATCTAGCAATTAACAACACTCAGTTCTATTTAAATTTCAGGTAATGAATAACCTTTTAGTTTAAGTATGTCCCATGAAATATTGGGGTCATGCTTGCATTAAAGCTATCTCCTGGTTATCTGCAATTAAAATCAAACTAGGCATCGTGTATTTTATCAGAAATTCTGTTTGTACCCCTTCTCCTAAGAGCGTGCCCCCAATAAATCATTTGAACAGGAGTTCCTATCTCAAGCTCTGCTTTTTGGGAACCTCCTAAGGTGGGGGGATAGGAGAGCAGGGAAGGAACAGACATGGTTTGAGCCACTCAGGATCCTTTATTCAAAATTACCTGGCAAGCGGTCTGGGAACAGCATCCCTTGCAAGCAGAATTCTAGGAATCTGAAGACCAGACCCAGATGCCGTTCTGCCTGGCCCCTATGAGAAGCAGTCAGTTCCCAAAGAGAACACAGTGGCCTCCCAGCCTCCCCAGAGCAGGATGCGGCTTTCCTAGGTTGGACCTAATTAGGCATTAAATCCTTGTGGGAACAGATGCCAATAGATTTTATTCTGCTTAAATGATGGCTCCTTCCCAGCTCTCATGGATTACCGGAACTGTATTGCTAATGTTGCCTCATTGACTTGAGTCCTTACAGCAACGACTGAGCCTCATTTCCTCATCTTTCAACAGAGTAATCCTCCGAGTTCACATGGCCGTGTTCACCTGAGGAGCACTGTAGCTCTCTAAGTGCATATGTGCCGTTGATCTATACCTGTGATATGGGTCTGGCCTTATAAAACCAGTCTATCTGGGAGTCTTAGGTATCTGACTAAACAATTCATTTCAGTGTACTATTTTCTAGTGCAGGATGGTGATTTCAAACTCTAATGTGCAAACATATCTGGGCATCTTGTTGAACTACAGGTTCTGACTCTCTGGTTGGGCATGAAATTCTGTATTGCTCCTAGCTCTCAGGTGATGCCAGACATCACTATCTTCCTCCTCCTATAGATGAAAAATCAGCTTAGATGAGCACACAGGTGACTAACTACAGAGCTGAGATTCCAACCCAGTGATCTTGTCCCAGAGCGCATGTGCTTTACCATTCAATCAAGCGAATGGGGGAGCTGATTAAAAGGCCAGTAGACCAGACAGGTATACAGATGAATTGACAGGAGCTTCCCAGAAACTGGTAGAAGTGGTCAGATCCTCCTTGTCCAAGTTCAGTTACTACTTCTCACTGCATGAGCTTGGATATCACTTAACTGGTATAAGGCCCTATACCAGATGACACCAGATAGAGTCATAGCAGTGACCCCCCACAGCACTGTTGGAGGGTTCCATGGCATAACACCTGCTAAGGGCTTGACACTGAGCCTGACAGAGTAAACCTCTAATAACTGATAATGTTAGTATTAATGTAATCTCAGACCTTTTTCACTGTGTGAGCAAGGCCATGCACTATGAACAACTTGCTGTGGCCACAAGGGCAGAGTCGGACTTGAGCCAGACATGGCCTGGAATGCAATCCTTCCCTTTGACTGTCTGCTTTTACTTACTGTCATGCAGCAGTTTCTGTCTCTTTAGCATGGAGCTTAAATGATCATGTTCAGGTCCTGCTGCTTCTAGAAGTCTGTAGGCATGCTGCAACTGGCACCTGTTAAAAAAGAATAAAGGCTTCTAATGGGATGCCATCACTGGGAAAGCGAAGGGGAACATCAAGTCACTGCGGGAATAGTCAGCTAGTGTAGACCGTGTACCCGGACAGTTAAGGCCCGAGCCTTATATGCCTCCGTAGATTTTATAGCTTAATGCCTTCACTACCTGAGTCCTTGTGGCAACTTCCTCCCTACAGCTGTCACTTGGCTTTTATAGATGGAGTCTCCCTGGGGTGAGCTGTAAATGGCCATAAATGTAATCCATCCTGGCAGCAGGGTGTTAACTATATTCACCCTGAGCACAGGTCCCCATGTTCTTGTCACCTTTGTGGGATAACTGGGTCTCCCTACGCAGAAGACACTGCCACTCAGACACTGACAGGAGTATCAGACTGTCACGAGTCCCCAGGAAGCAAACACAACTTCAGAAAGTTGTGTGTATACAAAGACTTCGCTTTTTATTTTTAGCTGTGAATGATATGTAAAATTATGACTCTAGTGTATAATTCTTCAGGATTTGGAACAGGATAAGGTTTATTTTCATTTTTTAAGTATAAAATAGTTATTAGTCATAACAGCCAAGAAAGTAGTTATTTAAAACACCTTTCTAGTTATACACTCAATGGTCCTTTCTAGAAAAGCAATCTCTGTTAGAACTCTGGGCAATGATAGAAATGTTCTCTATCTGCTCTGTAACAGCATGGACAGTAACCCAGTATGACTCTTGAGCACTTGAAATATGGCTTGTGTGACTGAGGATAGAAGTAACTTTAATTCTGAGTTTTTACAAATAAAAGTTAATTGCCACACAGGCTAGTGGCTGCTGTCTTGCATAGTGTGGCTCTAGAGAGGGAAAGAACTTGATGCATCAAAGCCTTGAGAGGTTTACTGTTAGCATAAGGAATATCAGAGTCTCAAGTCAGAATGTTCCATTGAAAACATTGGCCAGCCAGTATATGATTTCCCCTACTTGCCCCTCCTTTCATGGGCAGTTATTCTCCTCCCAAGATGATAATATAATGAATAAAATGTCTTTTACTTGCCCAGCAGAATCAATTTGTTATAGTTCAGAGGCTCTTAATGAACAAGGCTGCAAACTGTAAAATCTTATACACGGTAATGTGACTCTATTAAGCGAAGGCAGAGAGAATTCTCTGTGTGGGCAATTGGACCACCTCCATCTCCAGCAGAAGTGTCCTTTTTTGCCCACTTTTTTTGTTCCACCTACCTTCTCCCCATCTACCTCCCCCTCCCCCCCAAGTGTATGATTTAGTTGGACCCAAGGGAAATCTGGGAATTGCTTATTTCCTGGTGGAAATGATAATCATGTAGCATGGATGATTCTTGGTCCCTTTGGATGTGATCTTTAAACCAAATTGCCAAGCTGGACATAGGGTAGAATCTCAGGTATTTTGGCAGGCACGCGGAGAGGCCACCTCCTGGGTGCTACACTCAGTCCTCTGAGTCCTGCCTGGGGCATCACCAGGGAGCTAGGCAGGAATCCTGCAGTGGCAAGGTGGTCTCCATTCCATCATGGTTGCCCTTTTCTGACCAGGGTCACCCATTAGTACAGGTTTCTGAAACCACAGAGTAAAAATAAAGTGATCTTTGTGGCCCTGAGGTAAGGGAACATAATGGCCTGACCTCCTTAGAATGGAGGAGGGAAGAAAAACTCATAGAACGAAACCCAAACTAGCCACTTTTTCAGTGCTCGACAGCCACACGTGGCTAGTGCTACTGTGTTGGACAGCATCGCTACAGAATATTTCCATCGTTGCAGCAAGTTCTGCTGAGATCAAGCTCTGTGGTAAGATTTTACATGCATGAACCCATCTAAGTTTTAGAGCATAGCAATAGCCATGAGTTAGGTAGTAGTTGTATTCCTATTTCCGAGAGAAGAAATGAAGACCCAGAGAGGCTTAAGATTAACCAGATGCCTGATGGCCCAGTTGAAGTTTCCAATTCAGGTGTCTCTGACTTTTGATCACATGTTACCTCAGAGCTTAAGAGGCGACTCAACTCTGCAACAGTGCATGGCTGTCTTAAGACTGTGTTACAGAGAAAGGTTCAGAATACCCCTGTGGGAACTTTACAAGTAGAACAAATAGAGAGCGTTTAGTAACTGGAGGAACGGCTTCTTATCTTGGAGTGGGAGGCAGTAGGCAAGAACAGGGAGTTTTGCCTTGTTAGCACCAGAGGGATGTGGGAATCTCTGTGGTCTGTCCTCATTGCCTTAAATAACCGAAGATAAAGCTCAGACTTCTCAAACAATGGTGCGATTGTTCAGCTATCTCAGCTATCTGTTTTTAAGACCAGTGTCCACTATTCAGCATATGGAGGCCTACTTGTGACCAGATTCAGATCTTACCAGTGTAATGTGGTTGCAGGGGCCTGTCTAGGCCTGAGCCTCTGTGTCCTTCTTTGAGTCCCTTTCCAGACCCTCCCAGCAGCCTCAGCTCCACAGGTTTGCTGGTTGAAATTAGAGCACTGGGCTCAGACGGGCAGTGCTGGACACCCAAGTGGAGGGGCAAGGATGCCTCTGTACATGTTCCCTATATTTTTAGATATCAAGGAGGTCTGGACAGACGGCCCCCTCTCCCAAGATCCATGGCTTATCCATGAAAATCGTAGGTCTAAATAGGAAACCTGCTAAGAGAAAATGAAAAAGAACAAAGGAAGACTAAGAAAGGGAGATTAAAGATTTTTCTTTGATTAATTTCCCTCCACTTATGCTTTGTAAGCTACCCATTGGATTATACTGGAAGATTTAACTCTTGTTAATATGCCACAAAGCTATGTAAATAAAGTTTGCCTTAGACGTAGGGTTTTCAAAGGACAAATGCAAGTGAAGATCTATTTTGTTAAAAAGTCCCAAATCCAAGATTTTAATGAAATTCTTTTTTTTTTAATTATTTTTAAAGAGAGAGAGCATGCATGAGAGCAAGCAAGGGAGGGGCAGAGAGACAGGGGGAGAGAATCTCAAGTAGGCTTCACACCCAGCACAGAGCCTGACACGGGGCTCAATCCCATGACCCTGGGATCATGACCTGAGTTGAAATCAAGAATCAGACACTCAACTGACTGAGCCACCCAGGTGCCTCTGAATGAAATTCTTAATAAATATTTGCATAGTATTCTTCAATTTACAAAGCACTGTTCTATGCATTATTTCATTACTAGTTCTGGTAGATGGGTGAAATTGTTATTACTACCACACAAGCTAAGCAGACGACAGAGTCATGGGATTTGGAATTAAACAGACCCAGGTTTGGATTCCATCTGTTCTATAACCTGTGTGATGTTGGACAAGACCACTTAACCTAAATTTCCTCAGAGGTTAGATGGTATCTGTTTGTCAAGACTGATTGCCACCAATATATTCAACTATAATCCAAGAACATCTAGAGAGAGAAAGAGTTGGGAACTACTGGAAGTAGCCAGGGATAAGTAACAAAAATTTAAGTCAAGTTCAGGCCTGGCAGGAAGGATCAAAGAGGAAATCCAAACCTGTAGTCTGTATCAAATACAAAAGCAAGCAGCTGAGTATGGTAGATACAGCCTGAGGTAACCCCCAATGAGTTCTACCCTTATGTACCTCCTCGTCTTGACTGAAGGTGGAACCTAGTGACCTGCTCCTAACCAATAGAAGATGGCAAAGGCTACTGATATCACTCCCTTGATTGGGTTACATTAAGTGGTGAATGTGGTGGAGATTATTCTCTTGATTGGGTAACTTAGCAAACTGAAGACAGAAACTCTCCGTCTGTAGCTGTGAAGAAGTATGTGGCCATGCTGTAAGATGATCACATGGCAGGGAACTGTGGGTGAGCTCTGGGAGCTGAGAGGTCTAGCAAAATGCCAGATCCCCAACCCTACAAATCACAAGCCCTATAGCCACAAGTCTGCTAACAACCTGAATAAACTCAGAAGTGGGTTCTTCTCTAGTCAAGTCTCCAGATGAGAGCCCAGCCCATCTGACAGCTTGGTTGTAGCCTCAGAGACCCTGACCAGACCCAGCCAGGCTGTGCCCAGACTCCTGCCCAATGGAAAACATGAAAATAAATGGATGTTGCTTAAGCGACTCAGTTTGTGGTAATTAGATAGCAACAGAAAACTAATACACTGAGTCAGAAGAGACTCCCACCAGCTCCCTGAAGGGGGACAAAAAGATTCAGCAACATAAGACCCTGTGTGGAAAGCAGCCCAGGAGCTTGGCCTGACCAGCCTGGCCTGTACGCATCTGTGCTTACAGGTGCATGCAGCGGGGGCACAATGCTGCCCTTGCAAAAGCGTAACTGGAGCCTCTATCCTTGGCTCCAGGCAAATGTGACTCTTTAAAAAAATTTTTTTTTTAATGTTTTATTTCTAGGAGAGAGAGAGAGACAGCACGAGCAGGGGAGGGTCAGAGAGAGAGGGAGTCACAGATTGAAACAGGCTCCAGGCTCTGAGCCGGCAGTCAGCACAGAGCCCGACGCGGGGCTCGAACCCACGAACCGCGAGATCATGACCTAAGAGAAAGTCGGACGCTTAACCGACTAAGCCACCCAGGCGCCCCCAAATGTGACTCTTTAAACCATGCTGTTCACGGACACCTGGATGGTTCAGTTGGTTAAGCATCCAACTTTAGCTCAGGTCATGATCTTGCAGTTTGTAAGTTTGAACCCTGCATCAGGTTCTCTACTGTCAGCACGGAGCCCACTTCAGATTGCTCTCTCTCTCTGTCCCTCCCCTACACACACACAAGGTGTACTCTCTCACTCTGCCCCTCCCCTGCATGTACACATGTGCTTACTCTCTCCCTCTCTCTTAAAAATAAACATTGAAAAAAAAAACCTGTTCAAAAGGCAATTGCTGCTCACCACCCTTCCTGACTGATATGTACCTGCTTGCTGACAGAGATGGCCAGTGGCCCATTAGGAGCAATAGCATGAAGGCCAGGACAGGGAATCACTTCTTTAAGGCAGTGGCGGGGATGAAATGAGCTGATTGGTATACACTCTTGATTTCAAGACTGGAAGGCTCAGGTCTACATTACTCTTCTCTTCCCATGAGAGATGGGGATACTAAGAGGCTTGCTGGATAATCAGAGAGACAAAGATACCAGGGAGCCGATCTTAGTTCCAAATATGAGCGTTAAGTGGCTAGTTGTTGAGCAATCAGGAGAGATTTCTAACTTGGATTCAGATCCATAATGATAAGATTTCTTTCTAATATCTCCTAGGGCAAAAGTAGGCTCTTGATAGAGGCTGCAAGTGACCAGGGCTCTACTGTATAACTCTATCTTGTTTGGGCTTATGGCTACATAACATTTTTTTAAAAGTTAAAAAAAATTTTTTAATAGTTTATTGTCAATTTGGTTTCCATATAACCCCCAGTGCTCATCCTCACAAGTGCCCTCCTCCATGCCCATCACCCTCCCTCCCCTCTCCCCACCCCATCTGCCCTCAGTTTGTTCTCAGCATTCAAGAGTCTCTCATGGTTTGCCTCCCTCCCTCTCCCCCACTATTTATTCCCTTCTTCTCCTGCATGGCCCTCCGTTAAGTTCCTCCGAATCCTCCTATACGTGCAAACATATGGTAACTGTCCTTCTCTGCCTGATTTATTTCACTCAGCATAACACCCTCAAGATCCATCCATGTTGCTACTCATGGCCAGAGTTCATTCTTTCTCATTGCCATGTAGTATTCCATTGTATAGATAAACCACATCTTCTTGATCCATTTGTCCACTGATGGACACTTAGGCTCTTTCCATGATTTGGCTATTGTTGAGAGTGCTGCTATGAACATTGGGGTCCATGTGCCCCTATGCCTCAGCATTTCTGTATCCCTTGGGTAAATTCCTAGCAGTGCTATTGCTGGGTCATAGGGGAGTTCTATTGTTCATTTTTTGAGGAATCTCCACACTGGTTTTACATAACTTTGAACCCTGCTCTAGCATCTTCCCCAGACAGAAGTCCACCAATGGCTGTAGTCTATATGTGACAGTTTTAGCTTATCTTTGATAAGTACCAGAGCAGCATAATACCAGCTGCATGACTGTTTTCTTTCATGAGCCATCAACAGAGCATGCTTTAATCTCCACAGTGGCCCCTGCTTGCTCTCACTGGTTTCCCATGGAAATTAACACTATTAGAATTGGGGCATTTAGATTGGAAATAAAGTTCTGATTCTCAACCTTAGGCAAACATGAGAATGTCCTGCCCATACCTCAGAATCTCTGGCAATGGGAACCAGGCATTGGTATTTGCTGCAGCCAAGGATGACAACCATAAAGTAAAGGGTCTTTACTACGTGTTTAGCATGTAGGCCCAAAATTGGCTGATCCCTGGACATACTATATTTTTTAATGTATACATAGATCTGTGGATATATATGTATATACATGTACATATATGCTTTGAAGGGAGATAGACCTATATATGTAGACCTCCCCGTAATGTAATAGGCAATGAATTTAGCATCCCATAATTGTTCATAGTACCCTTTTGAGCTTTAACAATAAACATATCATTCATTGGTGATCAATAGCTTGATATGCTTATTTCCTGCCTTTGGAGTTGACTCTTGACATACAGCCACAGGTATGGATACTTCCTGGTAGATCCTGGGTAGATTTTTAGCGGTGGAGCAGAACTCTACTTTCATATTGCTCTTGGTTTGCCCTCACTACCACTGCAGCTTCAGACTTGCATTCATGGCATGGCCTGGGCCTCTGGAGCACCCAACTGACACCCACACCTGGGCTGCCTCCAAGTCTGTGGGACCTCCATCCTGGGGATGTGGAAACTAACACTGAGGGTCCCAGCCCTAACTTGGCACCATAGCCATCTGTAGAGTGAAACTGCATCTTAATCCTGAAGAATCCAGTTCCCCCTTCTGCCCCCAAAACGTGCTGAGTTGTTATCCTTGGGGCTTGGGGACCAGGAGGTAGAATGAACAAACTGAAAAACATATCTTCTGTAAAAATGTTTTAGAATTATATTGTAGTGCTATCCTTAGGCTCAGCATACAGAGTCCATGTCATCTCATCCTCCTTTGCTGGTTTTTATAAGAAGGTTAAACAGTAGAAATGGCTTTGGAAATTGAGACAGTTCACAAAAATCCTGTGTGCCTTGTCACATTCTCTTGACTATTTCTTTGGCTTGTTAGTCATCCTAAGTCAGCTTCCGCCTCTAGACTGAGATGAAATACAACAATTTGGAGCATGGACTGTGGTTTTCTGAGAGACCAACAGGAGCTCGAAGAAACGACAGGTGATCAACCAGAAATGGGAGCTAAAGAAAGCCCCTGCCCCTGCTCCTCCAAAGAGTGTTCTGAGCTAGTTTCTCCCTGAAGACTTTCCAGAAAACATCCCAGTGTGACCAGTGAACTTGCCAACTTGATAACTTGCTGTGATCAAGTTGTGGCAGCCCAGCTACCTTAAACTTCGGTGTGTCCTCCTGGGGCCTTAAGAAGCTGGCCTAATGCCTGGAGAAAGAAACAGTGGTGCGAATTCTCTCATCCTGGAAGTCCCGAGAATCCCTGAGCCTCAAAACAGAAATTGTTCCAGTGTGTCTTGAACCTATTAAAGGTATTTCCACCTAGATGGTATCTCCCTGAGCTTCTGGCTTTTGGTGGTGGTTTTTGTTTTTACTGGGCAGCCTATTTTTTCATTAGGCAGAAACCTCTCCTTTTAAAGTAATTATCTCTCATGATTCATATAATCAATATGCAAACATTTTGTATTAATCAAGATTGGCCTTTACTGTGTGAGCTAACTGCAAAGCCAGAGGCCAGTCTATTTCTCATAGAACATCAGACACTTTAATGAGGTAAAATATGTGCTTTTAGGCTAAACACAATTTAATTCTGCCTTGTGGAAAGATGGAAGATGTAGACAGCCCTATGAAATGTCACGGGTTGGCAGCATCTTCAGATGACAGCAGATGGGTTTTCCTTTGTTGCCCACTAATAGTGTATTTATACATTTGGAGACAGGAGTTCTTTTTCTCAAAAAAAAAAAAAAAAAAAAAAGGCAACAGGAGACTTGAGACCAGACCTTGCAACTTGCTCTCTTTGGGTGAAATTCCTTTGTGCTGCTTTTCTTGCAAAAATTCTAGAAGAGTCTGCAGACATTTTAACAGGATGTGGCACCCCCAGGAACCCATTTTCCCAGAACCATATTTAGAAAACTTAAGTGCAGCAGAGGCTGGGAAGGGTCACAGCCCACCAATTGGGCCTTGTCACTCCGCAGGCCTTGAGCTGTGTGGGAGCGGGAGAGCACCAGCTGCATTCAGTAGGAATTCCTGATTTAGAAGTTTGAAAAAGGAAAGAGGGGAAAAAAAATAGATTCTTGAGGATTCCTGACCTGATTTATAGATGAAAGGAGGACCAGGGAAACAATTTGGTAGTCAGAAATCTGGTAGCCTGGCCCTATTCTCGCAGTCAAAATTGGCTCTCTAATTGTTTTAAAAGGTTTTATTTATTTATTTAGCCGAGTAAAAGGGTTGTGTGAAAGAAGAAATGAGGGTTTTACATTTTGAGGGGTGATACTATTTTTTAGATAATTTTAGATTCAGAGGAGTTGCAAAAATATGAAGGGAATTGCTACGTATACTTTACTCATCTTGCCCTATGTTAACATCTTACATAACCATAGAATGTTTACATAAACTAAGAAATCAACGTTCGTACAATATATGGAACCGCACTCTAGTTGGTTTTCACCAGTTTTTCCATTACTATTCTTTTTCTATTCCAGGATCCCACATTTCTTTTAGTTGTTACATCTCATTAGTCTTCCCCACCCTCCTACCCTATCTGTGATAGCTTTTCAGTCTGTCCTTGTCTTTAATGACCTTGATGCTTTGAAAAGAGCACAGTTAATTCAGAGACTGTTCCTCAGTTTGAGTTTATCTGATGTTTCCTCATGATGAGATTAAGATTATATAGTTGGAGAATGGATAGATCAGAAAGTTGTGCTTCTCAGTACATTGTATCAGTAGTACATAATTTTGATATGTGTTAACTGGTGATCTTTGGTCGTTTGGCTGAGGTGGTATTTGTCAAGATTCTCCACCATAAACTTACTCTTTTCCTCTTATAATTATTAAACATTTGAAGACAGATACTTTGAATTTATGCAAGTATCCTGCTTCTGGTTAAACTCTTGTCCCCTGACACTATGATCCTTCCTTGGATCTTGCTTTCAGCACTGATTACTGTGATGGTCTAATGGTGATTTCCTACTTCACTCATGCCTTCTGCATTTTTTGACTGGAATTCAGTGAAGAAGACCTGTCCATTCTCCCTCATTTATTTATAGCAGTATGGATTCATAGATATTTATGTCATTCTTTAGGTTCTAATCCA